>NW_024499002.1:0-2048 GCF_017590055.1 Onychostruthus taczanowskii
TGCTGGGCACTGTCTATCAATCCAGAGATTCCAAGGGGAGCGTGGAGTGATTGGCAGGTTCAAAGGATGCTCTCCATCCCCGGGGGAGCCATTGGCCCACCCAGGTGTCCCTCTCACCTGAGACCCCCTCCCCTCATACTCGGTTGGTGCTCCCTGTGTTCCTTCCCCTCCCCTCCCGACTCCTGCGCGGTCGGGAGTTCTGTTGGAGTTGTTGCAAGATTCAGAAGCTGTGCCACCAAAATAAAAACTCTGGATTAAAACTCTCCATCGGGACCCGTTCCTTTCTTCACCTCGCCTCAAAGGTTTCTCCAGCTCAGGAAGGCCTGAGGAGTGACCCCCTCAAAGCACTGGAGCTCGGGATGTGCCTGGAATTGTCCCCACGTGCCCAACTGCGACCACAGGCACTGAACAGCGTCTCTGGGGAGAAAACACTGTGGGAACTCAACACATCACTCTGGATGTTCAGAGACACCGAGAGAACCCTTGGGGGGCTCGGAGACCTTGGAATGTTGGCAAAAGTGTCTGGTGTCTTGACTTTGATCCATCTAAAGAGGAAAAATCTGTGTGTGGGGAAATGAGAGCTTCTTGGGTGTGAATAGTGTATTTACGGGATGAAATATAGATTTTAGAAAATTAGGTACAGGGGGGTCCTGAAGACAAGATGGAGGATTCAGGACGTGGTCCTGGGTTCTTCTTCCTTCTTCTTGTCTCCCATTTTGTGTGATGATGTTGGCACATTTGTGTGGGAACTCAACACATCACTCTGGATCTTCAGAGACACCGGGGAGCCCTTGGGGGGGGCTCAAAAACTCTGGAATGTTGCCAAAAGTGTCTGGTGGCTTGACTTTGATCCATCTAAAGAGGAAAAATCTGTGTGTGGGGAAATGAGAGCTTCTTGGGTGTGAATAGCGTATTTACTGGATGAAATATAGATTTTAGAAAATTAGGTGCAGGGGGGTCATGAAGACAAGGTGAAGGATTCAGGACGTAGTCCTGGGTTCTTCTTCCTTCTTCATGTCTTCCATTTTGTGTGATGATCTTGGCACTTTTGGATTGGTTCATGGTGAAGGTACACTTGTCTATAAGGGTGAAAAGTATTGGGAATTAAAGGTAAATATGATACACGTAATTTTCACTATAAAGGACACAACCGCCCAGTGGGCGGGGGAAGAGTGCACTTTGCTGTCCTGCTGAACAGACCTCGGCTGGGCAGAGAGAAAAATATTGTAGATAAGAATTAATAAACAAGATTGAAGACCGAAAACCTGAGAGTCCAGAGTCATCCTTCAAAACCGCGGCCACCCAGAACCACTTTTCCCATGTCGGGGCAGACACAAATAACAACGAACCCCGACAAACACCACAGGTGCCGCTATTGGTTCGGCCTGTTATAGGTAAAAATTGATCCAACCAATTAAATCAAAGAATAAAATTTATGCACGACCGACTTACATTCCCGACCGCCAACAAACAAAGAGCAGCGCCGACCCCGGGATCGCAGCGGGCGAGCTCAGATCCGGCACCGAATCCCCTGTTCACCACCGAGGCCTGGCAAAGTTCGATTTTTGTTCTCTTTTTCTTGCCCGCGGCGGAGTTCCTTTTTCCCCTCCTGGGGTTCTTCATATCCATGTGGTGTCCGTTCTCTGTCCTGCGCTGGACAAAGCCTCGTCCAGGAATGGATGTGCGTCTATCGCCATGACCGGGATTCGTCCGGGAATGGACGTGCATCTATCTCGGCAGTGTCCAGCTGCCGTGGCCAGGATTCGTCCGGGAATGGATGTACGTCTATCGCCGTGGCCGTGATTCATCTGGGAATGGATGTGCATCTATCGCCGTGGCCGGGATTCATCCGGGAATGGGTGTGCATCAATCACCGTGGCCGGGATTCATCCGGGAATGGATGTGCATCTCTCGCCGTGGCCGGGATTCATCCGGGAATGGATGTGCATCAATCACCGTGGCCAGGATTCGTCCGGGAAGGGATGTGCATCTATCATGGCAGATTCCGGCCACCGTAGCCAGGATTCACCCGGGAATGGATGTGCATC
>NW_024499003.1:0-2050 GCF_017590055.1 Onychostruthus taczanowskii
TTATATTATATTAATTCTATTGTTATATATTATACTAAAGATAATATTGTATAATATATTATATAGTATATTATAATTATATATAACATAATATACTTATATAACTATATATAATATATATTATACATATATTATTCTATTATATAACATTATATTATAATGCCATACTAAAAGAAATAGAGAAATGACACAGACAGAAAGCTCCAAAGGAAAGGAATGGAGTGATGACAAAAGCTCCTGGCTCTCTGGGAGCCCGAGCCAGCTGCACCGTGCTTGGTCATTGAGCAGGAACACCTCCCCTGGACCAATCAAAGGTGCACCTGTTGGTGAACAACCTCTCACCACATTCCAGAGCCATTGCTGTTTTTCTTTTCCTCTGAGGCTCCTCAGCCTCTCAGGAGAAAAAAAAATCCTGGCTAAAAGGGTTTTGATAAAAATATCACGGCGACAAGGGTGCGTGGGCGGGCTCCTGGGGCTGAGGAGGGGGGCTCTGGGGACAGCAGGTGACCGTGCTGGTGTCCCCAGGTGTGCGACGAGGTCAAGGCGTACCTGCTGGCCGACATGGCCCACATCAGCGGGCTGGTGGCCGCCAAGGCCATCCCGTCGCCCTTCGAGCACGCGGACGTTGTCACCAGCACCACGCACAAGACCCTGCGTGGCGCCAGGTGAGAGCCCCGTGACACGGGGACGGGGCTGGTGTCCCCCTGGGGAGGGACAGGTGACAGCGTCTCTCGCCGCCAGGTCGGGGTTGATCTTCTACCGCAAGGGCGTGCGCTCCGTGGATAAGAAGACGGGCAAGGAGACCCTCTACGACCTGGAGGACAGGATCAACTTCTCCGTGTTCCCCTCCCTGCAGGGGGGACCCCACAACCACGCCATTGCTGCCGTGGCTGTGGCCCTCAAACAGGTGTGCCAGGGTGGGGGGCGAGGGGCAGGGGGTGCCCCCTGTGCCCTCCTGTGCTGACGGGGTGTTCCCCCTGGCAGGCCAGCTCCCCGGCTTTCCGGGAGTACTGCCAGCAGGTGCTGAGGAACGCCAAGGCCATGGCACAGGCGCTGCTGCAGCGGGGGTACACCCTGGTGTCAGGTGAGGCTCTGGCCCTGCTGCTTTGGGGACCAGGTACACCCTGGTGTCAGGTGAGGCTCTGGCCCTGCTGGTTTTGGGGACAAGGAGGGGTGAACTGTGCTGGGGACAAGGAGGGCAGAGCCATGGTGGGGGCCAGGTACACCCTGGTGTCAGGTGAGGCTCTGGCCCTGCTGGTTTTGGGGACAAGGAGGGGTGAGCGGTGGTGGGGACAAGGAGGGCAGAGCCATGGTAGGGGCCAGGTACACCCTGGTGTCAGGTGAGGCTCTGGCCCTGCTGGTTTGGGGACCAGGTACACCCTGGTGTCAGGTGAGGCTCTGGCCCTGCTGGTTTTGGGGACAAGGAAAGGTGAGGTGTGATGGGGACAAGGAGGGGAGAGCCATGGTGGGGACCATGTACACCCTGGTGTCAGGTGAGGCTCTGTCCCTGCTGGTTTTGGGGACAAGGAGGGGTTTTGGAACCATGGTGGGGACCAGGTACACCCTGGTGTCAGGTGATGCTCCAATCCTGCTGGTTTTGGGGACAAGGAAAGGTGAGGTGTGGTGGGGACAAGGTAACACTCTGGTGTCTGGTGATGCTCTGACCACACAGTTTTGGGGACAAGGAGGGGTTTTGGAACCATGGTGGGGACCAGGTACACCCTGGTGTCAGGGGATGCTCCAATCCTGCTGGTTTTGGGGACAAGGAAAGGTGAGGCGTGGAGGGGACAAGGTAACACTCTGGTGTCTGGTGATGCTCTGGCCCCACAGTTTTGGGGACGAGCCATGCCCTGGTGTCAGGTGATGCTCTGACCACACAGTTTTGGGGACAGGGAGGGGTGAGCCGTGGTGGGGACAAGTGGCCCTGCTCGGTCTCAGGGCATTAGTGGGGTGTGCAGGAGGACTGGGGGGCACATGAGGGCAGATGAGGCAGAACAGGCAGCACTGCAGAGCAGGAAAGGCGCAGCAGAGGGGTCTGGGGGTGCTCAGG
>NW_024499004.1:0-1959 GCF_017590055.1 Onychostruthus taczanowskii
AAAAAAAAAACTGAAATAAGCTACTTTTAAAATGAAACTTGGACATCTAAAGGAGATTTGTGTCTTTTCCACACATGCAAGATGCTTTATCGATTCTACTTTTTTTTCCTCTGCAGCATTTTCCTATACATGCTGCTTAAAACCTGCTGCCATAGAGACCAGAGCTGGCTTTCTACCTGTGCACATCCTGCACTCCAGCCAAAACTCAAATTCAGTATCTAGAGCCTCCTGTTACACCTCAGGGACAGTTCTGCTGCCACAGAGAAATGACACATTATTTTCTCTTAAGAAACTGCTCACAAAAATTTGACCAGACATCCTACGAACTGGCATTTTTTCCTGATGAAACAAAAGCTTTATCAAATTGTTTATCCTTGGCAATACCTGGATAGAAATTACAATGCTGCAAAGACTGGCACCTTGGGAAAAAACCCTAGGAAACAGCTAGATAAATAATCTAGCAGAAAGAAGAAATCCTGAGCCATGAAAGCTGTGGAAGCAAAGATTAACTTCCAGCAGAAATAAAGTCCCAAAGATGAGATTTCACAAAGAATGGTTTGCCACGAGCTACAAAAGAATCTACAATTGTTCAGTCAAATAATAGCACATAAAAGTGAGAGGATGAAATCGGAAAGCCAGGTTTATAACCAAGTCCCTCATTTGCTTTCTGCTTTCCCCACCCCTCGTACAATTTCACAAGTGTGGAATTCCTAAAATCCGGCAGGAAAGGTGTGCACCCTGCTAGGACAGAACGATGCCCCCACAGCAGCGCGGCCAGAGGGGAGGAATCCAGATGTGCAGCTGCATCTGCATCCCCTAAAACACCCTGTGCCCTTCATTAGCGTCTAGATTGATTTGATTAATTTGATTTAACAGGATCTCACCGACTGGAACTTTTCGGTAGAGGTTTTTAGGGTATTTTTTGGTTCAGTGTTTTTCCTGGGGGAAGGGGTTTTTTGGTTGGTTGGTTTGGTTTAGGTTGGTTTGGTTTTGGAGGAGTTTTTTGTTTGTTTTAACACACACGCACACACATATATATAAATACACACACACGGAAGGTTTGTGAAGAATCATTTCCAAAACCAGGCTGGATTCATTTCCCCCATCCCTGCAAAGCGCTGCAACCATGCTGTGAGCAGGGATGGGAACCGGGATGCTGCAGAGGGAACCGGGGACCGGGAACCGGGGACGGGGACCGGGAGCGGCCGCCCCGCCGGGGCTCCGCGGAGAGCGGCTGCTCAAACAACGGGATTCCCTCTGCCTCCCGAAAATCCTGCTTGCAAAACGCCCCTGGAGATGGGCAGCGCCTGAAGGGATCACCCGTGGCCGCTTTTCCTCTCGTTCCCCTCCGGTTCGGGCAGCCGTGGGTACCCAGCTCTCCGGGCAGCGCCGGGGACGGGGAAATCTTTCAGCCCTTTAAAACCATCACCAGAAAATCCTCCGGAGGAGAAATCAGTAATTAGAGCAAACCTCAAAGAGGAGGAAGGGGAGGAAGGCTCTGAGTGATGGAGCCGGCGCCCATCCCGCGGGCGCTGCCACGGGCGCTCTGAGGGATCCGAGCGCTTTTCTAAAAAGTTCAGGGAACTTTGCTAACATAAACTTTTTATCTTTTGATGATCCTTTTAATATAAAATAATCTTTTTTTTCCCCTCCCACAATGAAGCAATCGGACATTAAAAAGATAGCGAGTGCATTTTAAAGATGTTTCCACTTTATAAATCAAACTTTCTTGGCAACAACATGATTTCTATTTCAATGCTGAGCTTGCTGTGTTCTCCTAATATCTCCTACAGATCAGTCCTAAGAGGGAGTAATAATCCCCTAAAGTAATTCTCAGCCCTAAATTCTCGATAATTTATAGTTGGCTCGTTCTGTGGAGCTCTACAAAGAACGAAACAAATGACTCTCCCTTTCCCCCCCAACCAAGTTATCAATATTTGCCTTGTTTATACAAAAAAA
>NW_024499005.1:0-2046 GCF_017590055.1 Onychostruthus taczanowskii
TTGGGGCATTTTTGGGCCATTTTTGGGTAGATTTGTGTCATTTTTGGGTGGATTTGTGTCATTTTTTTACAGGTTTAGGTCATTTTGAGTGGATTTGTGTCATTTTTGGGTCAATTTATCCCCATTTTGGGCTGATTTGGGTCATTTTTGAGCGTATTTCCCCCATTTTTCCCCGTGTTTTTCCCATTTTTTCACCAATTTTCTCCATTTTTTTACCGATTTTTCCCATTTTTTCACCAATTTCCCCCATTTTTCCCCATATTTCCCCTATTTTTCCTCATATTTTCCCCATTTTTTCACTTAGTTTTGCCATTTTTTTCACCGATTTCTCCCGTTTTTCCACCGATTTCCCCCATTTTTTCACTGATTTCCCCATTTCTTCACATATTTTCCCCATTTTTTCCCGTATTTTCTCCATTTTTTCACCAATTTTCTTCATTTTTTCCTCGTTTTTCCCCCATTTTTTCACCGATTTCCTCTGTTTTTTCACCAATTTTTTTCCCATATTTCCCCCATTTTTCCCCGTATTTTCCCCATTTTTTCACCAATTTTCTCCATTTTTTCACTGATTTTTTCCCATTTTTTCCTATTTCTTCACATATTTCCCGTTTTCCCCATATTTCCCCCATTTTTCCCCATATTTCCCCAATTTTTTCACCGATTTCCCCCATTTCTTCACCAATTTCCCCCATTTTTTCACTGATTTTCCCCATTTTTTCACATATTTCCCCCATTTTTCCACATATCTTCCCTGTTTTTTCACAGATTTCCCCATTTTTTCACATATTTCACCCATTTTTTCACCGATTTCCTCCGTATATTTTTTCACTGATTTCCTCCACTTTTTCACCGTTTTTTCACATATTTCACCCATTTTTTCACATATTTCCCCCATTGTTTTACATATTTCCCCCATTTTTCCACATATTTTCCCCATCTTTTCACCAATTTCCTCTGTTTTCGATTTCCTCCGTATTTCCCCCATTTTTTCATATATTTCCCCCGTTTTTTCTCCAATTTCCCCCATTTTTTCCCCATTTTTTCACGTAGTTTTGCTCTTTTTTCACCGATTTCCCCCATTTTTCCCCGTATTTTCCCCATTTTTTCACCGATTTTCTCCATTTTTTCACTGATTTTTTCCCATTTTTTCCCATTTCTTCACATATTTCCCCATTTCTTCACATATCTCCCCCATTTTTCCCCGTATTTCCCCCATTTTTCCACAGATTTCTGCCATTTTTTCACTGATTTCCCCCATTTTTTCACTGATTTTTTCCCCATATTTCCCTGTTTTTTCACCAATTTTCTCATTTTTTCACATATTTCCCCCATTTTTCCTCGTATTTCTCCCGTTTTTTCACCGATTTCCCCCGTTTTTTCACTGATTTTTTCCCCATATTTCCCCCATTTTTTCACTGATTTTTTCTCCATATTTCCCCATTTTTTCCCCATATTTCCCCATTTTTTCACGTATTTCCCCCATTTTTTCACTGATTTTTTCCCCATATTTCCCCGGTTTTTCACTGATTTTCCCCATTTTTTCACCCATTTCCCCCATTTTTTCTCGTTTTTCACCGATTTCCCCCGTTTTTTCACCAATTTTTCCCGTATTTCCCCCATTTTTCCCCCCCATTTCCCCCGTTTTTTCACCGATTTCTCCCATTTTTTCACCAATTTCTCCCGTTTTTTCACCGATTTCCCCCATTTTTTCACTGATTTTTCCCATATTTCCCCCATTTCTTCACATACGTCCTCCATTTTTTCACCGGTTTCCTCTGTTTTTTCACTCATTTTTCACTGATTTTCCCTGTTTCTTCACCGATTTTTCCCATTTTTTCACCGTTTTCTACCATTTTTTTACTGATTTCCCCCATTTTCCCCCCATTTTATCTCGTATTTCCCCCATTTTTCCTCGTACTTCCCCCATTTTTTCACTGATTTCTGTATTTTTTCTCCGGTTTCCTCCGTTTTTTACTGATCTTTTCCCGTATTTCCCCCGTTTTTTCACATATTTTCCCAGTTTTCTCACATATTTCCCCCATTTTT
>NW_024499006.1:0-38257 GCF_017590055.1 Onychostruthus taczanowskii
TAGATAACTTTTTATTCATAACAATAACCAAAGCTAAAAAGCAATAGGCAGAACTTCTTACAGTTTGGGGTTTGCCTTTGGAGCTATTTAAAATATAAGGTGGAGCTACAGTGTTATGTGTCCTTGGGTTCAAAGCCATGAATTAAAAAATGTGCAGTGCAGTTTACCTTTGGCAATCAAAGAGAAATCTTACAATACTGTTATATCTGCCCAATTATCCAATTAAAAAAAAAATTAAATGTAACAGCAATTTTAATTAAGTAGCTTAATTATAAAAAATTGAATACATTTGAAATATTGACAATATAATTTGGTTAAAATACGGAATAATTTGGTTCTAATAATAGCGCATAAGCAAAAATAACTGCCGGGGTACGCGTGGGGTATAGAGTGCAGGGCTTGACCCCTGTCACCTCACATACAAGCTTGTCAAGCCAAAATTCCGCTTTTTGTACTGTATGTCATTACCATCTCCTCCCATTTTCAATTCATCACACCTGTATCACCACCCTCATCTTCACCTTTACCACGCATGCTCCACCATTCTTTTAGGTGTCTCGCCACTCTTTGGGGGTCTTTGAGGAAGGCCTCTCTTCTTCCTCGGTATCCTTTTGTCACCCTGATTTTGTAAGACTTTGTTAAGCCTTCTGATGCTTACATTCTTTCAACAAACTTTCTCACACACAGTTCTGTAAATAGCCTATGTTTTGCATTCTTTCATAGAGGTGGAGAGAATTGATGGACCCTTGGTCTGTCCAGTGGCATTGGAGAGGTGGCACTGTCACACTCCAATCCACTGTCACCTTTGGAAAACTATAAATGTTGGAGTCAGAAAATAAGGTTCTTCTTTTTTGTTCCCCTCGAGAGCAACAGTGTCTGTGTCATCATTTCGTGCCTTCACAACATCCTTTAATTCACCTTTTGGATTACACATGCGCACCAAGCTGGTATAGTATAAGCCAATATTATGTTCTAACATTAAAGCAATAAATCTCATATAATTAACATTTTCCTGGTGTCCAACCAAATCCTCCTCTCTTCCAACTAAATTTAGTAATAGTTATCTCTTGCTTCTTCCTGTTCTGAACATCTGCAGGAGATGGGGGGAAAGCCCTCCTCTCCCTTTCTTTCTTGGCATTACACCTTTAACTGTTTTATTATTTCCAAATATTAATTACTGTATTAATATTGATTACTGTTTCAATTTTGTCAGCTCGAATCATACCTGTTTACTACAATACCACACTGCAAACCCTTAAGGCCATACAGTTAATTGCAACAGAGTATCACCTTGGCTATGAAAATTATGTATATCATTGCTATACCTTTAGAAACTAATTGCCAGAATTTTGACTGAGAAGAGCTAGAACTGTCCTTTAAAATCACACTGAAAGTGGTACACAGGGTGAGAGGGAGTTATCAAAGTTACAGTTTCAGTTCAAGAACACATAAAAATAGCTATCCTGACAATATTTACTTGAAAATGATAAAACAAAGTATCTTTTTTATGGTTTGTTCTGGACTGTCAAGGTGCCATGGCAAAAAAGAGTGTAAATGTCATCCAGGCCATATAAGCCATGGGATATCTACAGAGAAAGAGATGTTTGGTTGGCATTGTACAAAATATTGTTGAGACCACACCTGGATATAATTGTAAATTTGGAGTCACCTTTGTTACAAAAAAATTGATTGAAACTCGAAAGCACCAAAGGGCCACTTTTAAGGTCTGATCTGTTGGAGAAGACTGATAAAAAGAAGGGCTTAGCAACTTCAGTCTAGCAATAAAAAAGATCTGAGGAAGAAGAACTATTGAAGTAAAAGGTATGAGATCAAATCACTATCCGCTATTTTCAGTGCATTTAGGCTGGAAATGAGAAATAGATTCCTATGAGTCAGACATGCATGGTCCTCAGAAGAACCTTGCTGGCAAGAAATTTAACTCATTTCAAGATGAAATTTAATAAGCTTAAGTAAGAGACTGTAAGAGGTGTTTGCTGACAGCTGCGTGGCTTACCCAGAATGCTGCCCATTATAGGCCCATTAAATCCTTCTTGAATCTTAGTCCTGTTCAGATCAAGTGAAAAAAATATATCATTGCTGTCAATGGAGCCAGGATTTGTCCTTTAATATGTAATACACAAACTACATTTTCTGTTACTTGAAACTGTGTATATCTTGTAAAAGGAAATTTTGCCAGTGAAGATCTTCCCCTACTTTCAGGGGAAAAAACCAAAACCCCTCAGTAGGGGTTTTGGGCTACAGGGTTTGTTTTCTTTTTTTCTTCCTTCCCCCACACCCCCTTTTTTCGTTTGGTTTTTTTTTGTTTGTTTTTTTTTTTTTGTTTTTTTTTTTTTTTTTTTGGTTTTTTCCTACATAATCAGGTGGCACTTTTTTAACTGGAAAGAACATTAGTAACAGACCTTTTCAGTGCCAAGAACAACAGAATGTAAGGGAAAGGATGGCAGACCTTGTAAACTTTGCTATTATGACATTTGCTCATTTGCTCATTTTTCACAAACTAAGCTGTCAAGGAACAGCTGTTCTTGTTTTCATTGCACACAGAATAAGTGGTGTAAACAATGTGATTTACTTATAGTGTGCTGCTTATTTCTGGCAGAATGAGGCAAAACTAATTCTTTTGTTGTTTAGACTTTTTACGGTATTAATTCAATCTGCCATGATTATAGTTTTTTACTGTGTCAGGAAAATTTAACATTTCTGCATCTGATTCTGCCACCCCTTCCATATCTGCCCTCCAGAAGAGCTGAAAGTCATCTAGAAGCAATGCCATCAATAGGTTTTAAAATCTTTCAGCCCCTCCCACAAAGTACTCAGCATCCTTCGGATCTGGGCCTGAGAAGAGTCAACCTTTGGAGTTAAAAAGCTTAAGCATAGTTCAGCATAAGTGGGAATATAGCACTGCCTAAGGGAAGTAAACGTTCTGTCCTAACCTTAAAACCTACTCTCACTCTGTCTGCCAGCGCATAGAACTGAAGTCTGGGTTAAATTAGTTGTACTAGAGGTAGAGATTTGAGACGTCTGGTGAGATTATAGATGCTTTGAGGTAGAGCATTTTGGCTCAGATTCATCTCATGTGATAGGTGGCTGTACTTTATCACTTAGTTTTAACTTGATTCACCAAAAATAGCACTCTTCATAAGTATCTAAATAAATATTTTAATCATACCATAATGACTTTAATGTTCTTAGCGCCTATTTTAATACAGAGTTTCCAGTGGATGAGAATTCTGCAGGACATTTCTAACAGGATGCTGACATACCAGCCAGTTTGAATTTTAAAAATTTAAGTCTGTCAGGAGTTTCTGGTTTATTTTTTTGCCACAGAAATCAGAATTAGCATTGACACTTGGACCTTGACCAGCATTCAGTGTTCAAATAGTATTAAAATTTTTCTGTCTTCCTTTAACACACTTTCTCCCTGTGAAAGTGAAACAGAGACTACTGTGAAACGTAACAAGTAGCAAGTATCCTTTGGTGTATTACTGTATTTCAGTCTCCAAGTTGCTCTCAGTTGCTTTCAAGTAAGACTGATTCATCCAACAAAATGTTCCGTCGGATTATCTCTCACCCCTCTCACCCCCACTTCTTCAGTTCAAAGAATAAGAAAAGGTGGTGTTGTCTGCAAGCTAATAGTATTTAAAAACACTAGGCTGTATAAAACATAGATAATGTTGTCAATACAATGGAAGTTCAAGGATTTTTCTCCTTCTGTTTGTTTGTTTGTAGAAATAAACTTTCAAGGACTTTTTTTTTTTATCCTTGCAATCAAATAATTATTATTAAGACACTTTCAATTTACACCATAGCTTACATAATTATAATCTTGAATATGTTCAGGAACTTTGTACTTTAATAACAATCCTGCTTGACTTGCTAGCATTATATTGTTGTGCAGTTGCTTACTTTTTTCTTCTTAATCCATATCTAAAATATATTTACAACATTTCTTCCTGAAATCAGTATCATAACAATGACTTTAAAAAATCAGTTAGAAATTTAAAACATAGTAGTACCATATGGGCATCATAGTAACTGCCTTCTTCAACTGGTGCTAAAGATAACTCACGTGTAATTTACAATATTGTCAAGAAGGCAAGGTAAGAAATGGAAGTATGCATTACCACTATGTTCCACCACTGCAGTGTATTTAAATTAAGTTTAAATGATCAGCTATTTTTATGAAAATGAGAGTGGTAACAATATCAGAAAGATTATTACAAATTCTTTAAAAATGTTGATTTTTATTCCCTGACATTTAAAGACTTTCTTGAATTACAGTAAATTATTTTCAAATCCTTCAAGAATAACATGCTCCTCAGTCTTTTCTTTCTTCCTCTGACCCTCCCTCCCCATCTGTCTTTCTTTTGCTCACTTTCCTTGTCTTTGCTCTCAGGTAGTCTTTACTGAAAGATATCTACTTGTGCTGTGTAGAACACACAAAGAAGATGAAAATATGTGAAGCACAGTGAAAAACATAAAGCCATTTATTAAAGATAAACAAGGGCATTATAAAGGGAGAGATAGTAAGGGATCCTACTAAAAAATTATAATTGAATATAAAAAGGATCCTGTAGAGAAGGATCAAGTCTGAAATTGAAAATTTATTGTGCTATGAGAAAATATCATAGATCTGTAGATTATGAAGCCAGATGGAAATCGTGCTGTTGTTTAATCTGAGCTCCTCCCTAAGATGGGCCATGAGATTTACCTGAATTAATTCTGCTTTGTACCATTTTTTTAAAACAGAAAACATACCTTGACATAACATTTCCAACTACATAAAATTCCCTACACTCCTGGTAAGTAATTTCAAGAGCAGTTATTCTCAATGCTAGAAAAATCAAGAATACAAAAAAAAAAAAAAAAAAAAAAAAAAAAAAAAAAAAAAAAACAAAACCCCAGAGCAGTGATCCATCTATCTTGGTCTTCCACACTGGTGATAGGATGCAGTCTGGGGAGAGCACATACCTCTGAGCTTCACTCCCATGCCTTATCCTAGCATCTACTGGCATGGAATTAGAGGTGTTAGAAGACACATCCCTGACTGCTTCTTCTCATATCTGTTAACAAACCTGCTGTTGATGACTTTATCTCTTTTTAACTTGCTAACTATGTACCTCCAAAATATCTTGAGACAATGAAATGCAAAAGCTGTCTGCCTTCCACTTAAATAAGTTCTTTCTTTTTTTTTTCCTGTTTTAAATTGCTCTGCCGTGCTTCTCTACAAGTTTTGAAGAGCATGTTTTCAGTCTAATAATGCAGGACATACTGGGTTTTTCTTATTCCTATGGCAAATTTAAATTTTTCTTACCTCAGCTTTGAACTCCTCCATTATGTCCACCATGGAATCATCGGTCACCAAGTTCTGAAAGTTCTGTATTCAAAGATTTCTGTTCCCCATGTTAGACTTCTTTTTAATAATAAAAAAAAAAAAAAAAAAAAAAAAAAAAAAAAAAAAAAAAAAAAAAAAAAACAAAACCCCAGAGCAGTGATCCATCTATCTTGGTCTTCCACACTGGTGATAGGATGCAGTCTGGGGAGAGCACATACCTCTGAGCTTCACTCCCATGCCTTATCCTAGCATCTACTGGCATGGAATTAGAGGTGTTAGAAGACACATCCCTGACTGCTTCTTCTCATATCTGTTAACAAACCTGCTGTTGATGACTTTATCTCTTTTTAACTTGCTAACTATGTACCTCCAAAATATCTTGAGACAATGAAATGCAAAAGCTGTCTGCCTTCCACTTAAATAAGTTCTTTCTTTTTTTTTTCCTGTTTTAAATTGCTCTGCCGTGCTTCTCTACAAGTTTTGAAGAGCATGTTTTCAGTCTAATAATGCAGGACATACTGGGTTTTTCTTATTCCTATGGCAAATTTAAATTTTTCTTACCTCAGCTTTGAACTCCTCCATTATGTCCACCATGGAATCATCGGTCACCAAGTTCTGAAAGTTCTGTATTCAAAGATTTCTGTTCCCCATGTTAGACTTCTAGTCTAACATGAAATAGTTTCTTAGCATTTGTTAAGTTAAATAGAAAGATGCATTGATTCTTTCACAAAAGATGTTTTACATCCTACAAATAGTTTTTTATGACCGTTGTTTGCTATACCATAAATTTGTTGCCATCTCTGTTAACTTGTGCTTGTTGGGACATGGCCCTATTATTTTAAACTAATGAAACATACTCACTCCTTTTATATTTATGTTATTATTGTGAACAACTCTACCATTTTCAGCTGGCATTCCCCTTAAAAGGTTCTTTCTCCTTCCTGATAATAAAAATACTCCTTGTCTTTAATTCTTCTAACACTGACCTCTTTTTTTTTTTTTTTTTTCTTTTCTGTTTTTGGTGCTCCCTCTGTTTTTTTCTTATGATTCATTTATTACTGCCACTGACTTTTTTCTCTTTGAAACAAAATATAAAGATGAAAGTCTATAGGTGTATATAAATCTAAAATGGATGGTTGCATGTTTTCCTCAGGGATATTTTATGTCTTGTTGTCTTGTTGTAGAGTCCTTATTACTCTTTTAAGAGTTCCCACTTCCCATTTATATGCTCCTCCCAGCTGGTATTCCTTAGTTTCATCCTTTTAAAGCAGAATTAGCAATTTTTTCAGTTAGAGTCGCATTCTATTGTCAAATATAAATGTAATTTGGGTAATTAGCATTCTCATCAAAGAAAGCACTCAGATGGGATCTAATTTTAAACTGACACAGTCTCAGGATATTGTTTGGTCAAGAGTTTCAAGAGCAACCTTAAATTTTATCTCCATGTTCATATTAAGATGTGTTTCTCAATACACAGGTTCCTTCCTGTGTATTGAGAACTGCTGTCTATGAGACCGGTTCTTAAAACAAAAGAGATATTAGGTAGGACCCCAAATCTTGACTCTAGGATTTTATGGTTTTATCAACATTTCTGCAATTTGAAATGGAAAATCCAGTATCCTAACTTCTAGAACTTCAGTGCAGGTTTAGGTAATTCTTATACATTATCTGTCTTATCTGGACATTGATAAAACTGTTTTTCATGGTCATTAAGATCAACTGGCATAATGGAGTCCTTGTCATTATTGAATTATCAAAACATTTCCATCAATATTCTTGTTACACCAGCAAGGCTGCACCAGCAAGAGAATCTCCATTCCCAAGGTGATTGCTTTAGACTGTCTTGAGGCACTACCTTCTTCTGAATTTACAATCTTAAGTACCTGAAATGATGTGAAAATAGTTGTTCTATCTGTCAGGTGTGTGTTTTGCATTACGCAGAGATTTTTCATGTCCAGGGAGGAGACACAAAGAAGCATGCAAAGGCACAAAGTCTTCTGGGGTAGCACCAGAGACATCTGTCTGATAATGTTTTAGCATAAATGTCAGGCTATTGAATTATGTTATCCAAAGGCTGTGGATTTAAAAAATGCTGTACAATCCACCAACCTCTGACACGGAAACAAAACTAATGAACTTTAACAGTCCTGCCAAAGTCCCTAGTAAAGAAGTGATTCACCTCCAGAAGTTTTAAAGTATTATTTCATAAAAAATAGGCCACATAGCTTTTAACAGTGTTCCTACACAGCATTCTTACACCATGTGATTATAGTATAAAAATTTTAATAAGATAATCACTCTCAACAATGGATGTGGATAAGTACAGCTGCCATATGGCAATAATAGGATATCCTTCCGAAAAGCCACTGTTTTTTAATTTGAAATAAGTTTTTTTATTTTTTTCCATTCTTCTCATACTTCAGCTCCCAAGGAGGTATTTTGTGGGTAATAACACTTTTATGTGGTGTTGGGTTGGATATCAAAGGGCTCTCTACCCATCACATGCTAAGTGTGCATTGCAGCAGCAGAATGCCACTCCTCACCTTTCCACTCTATTTAAATAGATTTTTATAGTATTGTGATAAGAAGTAGCCTCAGTTTCATCTTTGTCTGGATTGCTGTCAGTAGTGATAGTGACAGGTCACCAGCAACAGCGTTCTCCACAGTGTTCACTGGCAAGCTAGGAAATGCCCATAGCGCTTGAAAACTGTCATCTTGTTCATGGAGCATCCATGAGGACCAATTCCCATTTTTCACTTGAAAAAATTGAAGCAATTTAAGCAATTTTAAAAGAAAATATCTGTTGTGGGAGTTGGCTAACCTGAGACAACCATTGACTTAAAGCCTGGAGAGAAATCTTTTTAGTTCAGGTGAGAAGAATGGGATTATAGGAATTGTTATGTTAATAAGAGCACTCAAGATATGGTTGTGTTTCCAGTTCCTGTTCTTGGTTGGTTGTTAGTATGTTGCATATAAGGTAATGTTCTTGGCTCTTGTTCATAATTGGTCCCCTGCCCTCAAATCATTCCTTATATATTGTTGTGTTTCTCCCGTTTTTGGGTCCTTTAGAGCTAACCCCATACTGTGTGTGCCTTCTGTTAGTTATTATTTTATCTGTTAAAGTTCTTTTGTTTTCAGGCAACCCAATTGACCCATCCCTATTTCTTTTACCACACTTCTCCTGGCCGGTCGAGTTCCAAAGTCGCAGCTGCTAGACCATGACAAGTGGTGCCCAGGGACCCTCATATTGAGGGGCCTGTCAGGATCAGATTGGTGGGGAAGCTGACTGGTAGCCCATTCCATTCTGCTGGTGGAGCTTTGTAAGCAATGTCAGGCCTGACAATTTTTAGTGAGTTTCGACGACCAGTGAGAGTTGACTCACGGATACCTGCAACAGAGAGCAGGTGAGTGAAAGGGAGAACATTTACCCATTGTCCTGTTTTAACTGGGAGGGCATATCCCATCCCAATTCAAAGTCACGAAGATAGATTCAGGAATGTCTGCTGTAGGGAGGGACATATATGGACGTTTTAAGTTCATGGTACCAGCTCACAGGAAGAAGATTGGAAAATGAGAGTTAAAGGCCATCATGAAGTGGGTCTTCCATAATATCCCCAACACTGCCGACACCAATATCTATTCTGCGGACTTCTGAGACTTGATGGGGATAAAGTTTTATGACCTAGCAACCAGAAGAGAATCCGTGGCAGTATGCATGCTCCCCACCTTCTGCATGATTTTAAAAATGAAAACAGAAAAAAAGTGCCACAACCCCAGCTCTAACACCAGCTCCCAACCTGAGACTGTTTCCAAACCTTCTAACACTGGGAGTGGGACACAAAATTAGAGCCTATCACAGACGTGGGAGCCTGTGCAGACTGCAATTCCTGCCATTTTGTGTCCTCCTTCTTCTCACCCCTTGGACTGCCCTGGAGTGGGATATGGAGTAGAAAACGCCACCACGAGCAAATGAAGCTCCAGTAATTCCAGTTACTTTGCTGCCCTGTTTCCCCCTCCGCCTCCTCAACTTGGGGCTCAAGTGGGTGACAGCCATGCCATCTTGGACCTCCCCTGCTCCATCCTGCCTGTTCCTGCACTTTTTCCTTGTCCCTCCTTCTCCACTGTACCAACTAACTGCCATTTTAACATTGACCGCCCTTGTGTAACACAGTCCACTAACTGCCACTTGCTGCGCCACCTAATCAAGTGGTCAGTCCTCCCCTCAACTCCACCCCTGCCCCTCCAGAGCACATCCCTTCCACCTCGGGCCACACCCCTTCTGGGGGAACCTGGAGCCACATCCACCATGGTTCCAGAAGTACCACCTGCCAACATTGTGGTGCCCATGTAGTCTGCACTGAGGCCTGTACCAGAGGCCAAGCACCACTACCACTGCTCCATCAATAATAAAAACGTTGTGCTCATGTCTGGTTATTCTTCCTCGTCTTCCTCTGAGGAAAATCTCAGCCCTTCTGCATCTGGTGACATGGAGGATCCATAGTAGCGGATCTAGAAGACTGTGGTAAAGGAGGGGGATTAGGAGATAGTCTTCAAATTTATTTTTGCTGTGGTACACTATTGAAGGAGGGCAAACGTGAATATAGGCTCCCAGTATAGGAGCCATTGTCTTCCACTAGGGAGATGAAAGAACTGTGTAGGACCACTAGAGTATGGGAAGGGATCACCTTACTTCAACACCATAATTCGGGCTACTTTCACCGCACACAACCACCCCATGACATGCAGTACATAATGACCATGCTGTTATCCCCTACAGAACACAACCTTCGGGGAGGAGAGTGGACTATGCTAGGGACCAAGTATGGGCAAATTTAACTTTACACCACCTCACAGGAGAATGGGCACACACCCAACCCAATCACCAAGCTGCATGCCACCTAGAGCTGTCCTAAATGATATCCAGGATGTCAAGGATAAGGGCTAGAAAGGCCCTTATGCTCAATATTAGTACCCCTAACCGTGACTTTGTGGATGTCAGACAAAGGCCTAATGAGCCCTACATGAAATTTAATGATAGACTCAAAGTCGCACTCGAAAGACAAATTTTGCTAGAAAGGTACTCAGAAAGCTACTCTGAAAGCTAACTGTCTTCAATGCCAACCCAGAGTGCAAAACGGTTCTATGTTCTTTACCACCTAAGCCAGAACCTACTTTGACACAAATGATAGAGGCTTGCAATTGCCTCGGAACTCCAAAACACTCAGGCACTTTACAGGCACAGGTGGTAGGACAAGGAATTGCAGAAGCTTTAGCTGCAATGCGAGTCATCCCTCAAAGGCAACAGCAACAGAACCCAAAGCCTTGCTTTGGATGTGGCAAAAAGGGATATTTCATAAAGGACTACCCCCAGCGAGGAGCGAAACTCGCTCCTAGGACCTGTAGATGCAAAACAAATTATCAAAACACTAACCAATTCTGCACAAACTAGGGAAGTTTTAGCAGGTCACCACCAGGAAACTTCCAGTGCAGCACAGAATGGCCCCATGTGAGGACACAAATAACCCAGCCATCAATGTCCACCATTACAGAAGGGCAAGTAGCCCAAAGCTTCAGTGCACCATTTTAGGACTTCCAGCAACCTGTAGGTGCTAGGCTGGGTTTGGGAAGCGCCAAGCCAGTAATGTTGACTTGGTGCTTCCAATGCCATTTTAGAAATACTTGAAATTTCAAATTCTTTCCCAGACTATGTGATCACAAGAGCTACAACTGAATGAAAATCCACAGACACTCCATGGCTTACAGAAACTACTTGGAACCATCAGTTGGGTTAGATCCCTGCTTAGAATTACTAATGAAGATTTGGCTCCACTGTTTGTCCTACTGAAAGGAGATCCACTGCTGAATTCACCAAGACATCTAACTGATGAGGCAAAAAATGCCTTAGGCAAAGTGTCTTAAGCCATTCAAACTCAGCAAGCACATCAGATGAATCCTGATTTACCATTTTTGTTAGCTCTTCTGGGGAAGGAACCTCAACTTCATGCTCTAATTTTTAAGTGAGATTCTAAATCACCTGATTCTTTGTTAATTTTAGAATGGGTTTTCCTACCCCATCAGCCAGGGAAAACTATAATGACAAAACCAGAACTGATGGCTGTCATGGTTTGACCAGGAAGTGAGGTTTTGGGAAAGTTATGGTCAAACTAATCAGTGGCCAGATTTTAAATTGGCACCTGGTGTGGCCACTGGGGACTTGGATACGCCTCTGAGAACATACAGGGGTTAAAAGCAGAGCATTCCCAGAGAGACTTCCTCTTTGGAGTCCGGCAGGTGAGCGGATCTGATCTCCTCCCCTGCCCAGCTGCGTCTTGGTGGGGGAGGGGGAGGCCATGCGGCCTGAGAGTGAGAGAAGCCGGAGCCCTGCAAGATGCAGGGGTGGAGGAGACCTGGGATGGTTTGGGCAGCCCCCCTGGGAGAGAATGATAAAGAGACTGTGCAAGCTAGAAATTTGATATGTACCAGCACCACGGTCAGGAGGAGAAGGGGGGGGGAGGGGTGGGTAAGGTGCCCAGCTGCTGGCAGACCAGGCTGAGCTTTTAACTCTTTTAGTGTTGAAACAATAGAAGCTGTAAAAACACTGATCCTCCTCACTGGGAATTGAGAGGAGATGGAGGATGGGAAAGACGAAGAAGGTTTGAGTAAAGGAAGGAATGCCAGCAAATGAGAGCACCCGAGATAGAGGGGATGATTGGAGTGGCTTTAGCCGGACTTTTCCTCTTACATAGCCACGGGCGAAGCCAGTTTCTTCTGTTAATGCAGAGACTGCACCTTGGGAGAGGCGGTTGGCCAGAAGCCAAGAATGATAAGGCCGCGAGGAGAAGCAGAAAGAACAGAGACTGAGGGGGAGGGTGTGGTAGAACCCTTGGCCTTCAGCAAAGAATCTCTGTTCCTGAGCCCCAGGCCCCAGGGGACTGAATATGGGGGGGACAGGCATCCCAGATGGTGAGAGAAGGCCATCTTCTTGGAACTGGGCGAAAAGCATTCTTAAAAAGAACCTAAGGAGTAGTTTGGATCCATGGACAGTGGTGAGAGCACTAGACATGGAAGGAAGATGGTCACCATGGCAGATTTCTCTTCGAGCAGCTGCCATGTGTGACATGGAAGCACAGGAAGTTCTACTGTGTTTCCTGAGGAGGCCCATGGTGCAAGAGGGAGACTCCTCTCTCCTGATGGACTGGGGGGAGCTTGTGTGAAAGGAAGGTATTAGATTGAGAATTGATGTGTTAGAGGGGATTTGAATGTTAGAGGACTGGGGGGAGGAAGAGTGTTTTGAAAATGTTCTATTGTGGATTGTTGTGTGTGTGGTTTTTTTTCCCTTCCTTTTGTGTCTATGTAGATTAATAAAGTGTTGTTTTTTTCCCCTCCATTCCCAAGTTGGAGCCTGCTTTGTTCTGTTCCCGGGTCACATCTCACAGTAACCATTTTGGGAAATACACCTGTCATGGGGGCACTGGCACTGTGCCAGAGTCAATCCATGACAATGGCTCAGTTTGTCATAAGAGCTAGGTCACGCTTAAATTCACTTTCAGGGAAAGGTTTTTCCATTATATTTTTACCAGTCACTACTCTATATTTGGAATAGTTATTACAACAACCAGAATATTTACAAAACACACTTGAAAATTTCACCAGAGAAATTTCAATTCACTACCCTAAACACAAATTTTTGCATTTCTCATTTAACTTAATTCTCAAATCACTAAAAAGTGATATACCTCTCAATTAAATTACCCTCCTCACAGATGGACCTAGACAGTCTCATAAATCAGTTATAATATGACAAGATCTGGTTAAAAATAATTAGAAGTCAGATATTGAGACTGTGGAGGGATCACCACAAATAGTTGAAATGACAGCCGTTGTCAGAGCCTTGTCTAAATTCACACATACTTTTAATTTAATTACTGATTCTGCTTATATTTTGGGAATTGTCAAAAGAGCTAAAAATTCATTTCTGAATTCAGTTAGTAATGATATTCTTTACTTAAAAATTTAATTCGCATTCTTTCTGAGAGACAGCATCCTTATTTTGTCATGCGCATACATTCACACACCTCATTACCAAGATTCCCAGCAGAAAGAAATGGACAAGCTGACACCCTTAAAATGACTGTACTAACCACACTTCCAAACATCTTTAAACAGGCACGACTCAGTCACTCTTCTTCCATCATGCTCCTACACTAACACGCATGTTTAACATCACCAAAGATCAAGCCAAAGCAATTATCACCATATGCCCAAATTGTCAAAAGTATTCCCTACCAATCTGTCAGGGCAGGAGTAAATCCTCGAGAGCTACACAGTCTCCGAATTTAGCAGAGTGATGTTACACACTACACATCTTTTGGCCATTTAAAATATTTACATGTTTCAATTCACAATTGCTCTCAGGAGCAATTTTTACCTCTGTTCATGTTGGAGAAACAGCCAAAGATACCATCAAACACTTTTTATGGGCCTTTTCAACTTTAGGCATCCCACAAGAAATTAAAACAGATAACAGACTCACCTATGTTTCTCAGAAAACACAACAATTTTTTAAGCTGTAGAGAATCAAACACACTACAGGCATTCCACACTCCCCCACAGGCCAATTGATTACCGAGAAAGCCCATAGATCTCTCAAGTGCCTACTGAACAAGAGAAAAGGGAAATAAAGACATTATCCACCATAGAGAAGCTTACTAAAGGTATATATAGATTTAACTTTTTAAACAACTCTTTTATAAAACCAAGTGCACCTATTATCAGACATTTTCCCAACACAAGTGCAATTAAAAGAAAAAAAAACCCCAATTTTAATCAAAGATCTAGAAATAAGCCAAATTTTGACACTATTTCTGGTGATTGCTTGGGGGAAGAGATATACTTGTCTTTCCACAGATAAAAATCCTCAGTAGATTCTGACTAAAAATGTCAAGCTGTACCTACAGCCATTACAAGAACACCAAGTTGACAAGCAAAAAGATCCTCAGAGATCACATAAAGAAAAACAAAACCCCAACGACCTACAAATAGTAACCCTAACAGTCTACTATTACTAAAATTCTTAGTATTACCAAATTTCTTAGGCTTGTTCGCAGATCACTCTATCAGACATGACCTGCAAAAGACTCCTACTCACGATATCCATCCTAGTCAATGCTATGTTCCTCACTAAAACCTAGGAAGTCCACAACTAAGCAAAACGTGTAGATAATGCTAACCAATGTCACACAACACAATAACATTATGCCTATCAATAACCACTCTAGACAAACCCTTTTCCACCTGCTTAATAACGTTGCCAGCAGATGAGTAGCCATTAACTAAGGATGACATCTGCAAATTGCATCTCCACAATGCACCGTTAATAACTGGGATTACTAAGCCTAGGACCTACCACATGCACCACTATAACACCAAGAATTGGAAATTTTGGGTTCTGTTAAAATAGATTTTTGTGTTAAATTTCATTACATTGATAAGACAGAAGCAATACAGAAAATACAGAGTGGCACTGACACCCAACAAATAAGAAATGAGCAAAAAAATATGGTGGGATATTTCCCCCCATCATCCTATCTACAAAAATGAAAGCATGTGGTGTAATTACACGTCATCCATCCTCTCTTGATCCAGTGATTCCCCATTACAGTTACCATCTGAAACATTTCTCATGGGTGGAGACAGAGCATGGCCCACCATTTCATCACACATCAAGAGCGGACTATGCCGCTTAGGGAAGCTTACTCTACTAACACCCAACCTCACAATGATTTGTAACAAAAAGATTAGGCGAAAAAAAATTGTCCAGCAATTTAAAGCAGATTACAAAGACAAAATTAAATTTTAGAACTTAAGAGAGAGAATGGCAGCATCGGCATTAGTCCCTTGGAGTGCTGCAGCAAGAGTGTTGTGGCGAACTCTCCGTGTGTTGAGACACGAGGCTTGACTCCATTTCAGAAGGCTGATTTATTATGTTAGATATTATATTAAAATACAACATTAAAACTATACTAAAAGAACAGAGAGATCAGAAGGCTACAACAAGAATAGAACAGAATAGAACAGAATAGAATAACAAAATCCTGT
This sequence comes from Onychostruthus taczanowskii, assembly GCF_017590055.1. Taxonomy (NCBI): domain Eukaryota; kingdom Metazoa; phylum Chordata; class Aves; order Passeriformes; family Passeridae; genus Onychostruthus; species Onychostruthus taczanowskii. Next base: position 15,452 of record NW_024499006.1, read on the forward strand.
GACCGCTCACAGCCTTGGCACAGGTGGCTGTGATTGGTCATCATTGGAAAACAATCCACATGGAACGATCACAGATGCACCTGTTGCATTCCACAGCAGCAGATAGTTTTTCAGCAATTGTTTACATTTCTCTCCTGAGGCTCCTCAGCTTCTCAGGAGAGGAAAAATCCCAGCAAAGGATTTTTCATAATATCATGGCTACACAAGAGCTTTAAAAATTTTAGATACTCTTAGGTGTTAGATGAATAAGCATACCAATGCTACACCCAAAGCATTAAATGAGCTACTGACTAATATTGATAGCATCAAGCATGCCACCTTGCAAAATAAGGCCATAACTTCCTGGTGCTAGCTCAAGGACACAGCTGCGAGGAATTCGAGGGTATGTGCTGCATAAATCTTAAATCTGAAAGACCACAGCAAGTCAATTCACAAAAGCATCCAAATATGAAAAGAGTCAAGAAACTACAAGTCGAAGACAATAACAACTAGTTCAATATTCTGTTTAAAAGTTGGGGTTTATCGGGCTAGTTGTTGCTTGTGGTCGAAGTTGTATTATTAGTTGTTGTAGCTTTTGTTATTGTGTTAATGTTGTTACCATGTTTAATAAGCTATTTATTGAACATTTTTAGGAAGTCTTTATGTTCATATTTTTAATAGAATAGAAAGGGGGAGATGTGGGAGTTGGCCAACCTAAGACAGCCATTAACTTAAAGCTGTGGGAGAAACATTTTTAGTTCAGGTGAGAAGAATGGGATTATAGGAATTGTTATGTTAATAAGAGCACTCAAGATATGGTTGTGTTTCCAGTTCCTGTTCTTGGTTGGTTGTTAGTATGTTGCATATAAGGTAATGTTCTTGGCTCTTGTTCATAATTGGTCCCCTGCCCTCAAATCATTCCTTATATATTGTTGTGTTTCTCCCGTTTTTGGGTCCTTTAGAGCTAACCCCATACTGTGTGTGCCTTCTGTTAGTTATTATTTTATCTGTTAAAGTTCTTTTGTTTTCAGGCAACCCAATTGACCCATCCCTATTTCTTTTACCACACTACTCCTGGTCGGTCCAGTTCCGAGGTCACAGCTGCTAGACCATTGCAATCTGTCTCCTGATTCCCAGCATTATGTTTTTGCTACCGGACAGCTTTTCCACCTTTGATGTTCTGCTTCAAGTATATCCTTTTTCTTAAGCAAATACTGATTTTCTTCTCCTGTTTGCAGGAGAAGAAAACCTGGGTCTTTTTGGTTGGTTCATTGTTTGTGAATCACTTGAGAATAGAATTTATTAATTACCTGCTATTGCTCATCTAATAGGCAATCACATGTGTCTTTTCTCATGGCATGTGTTAAGCAGCGCCTATTAAGAATGCTTATCCATGACAAAGTGTCAGGCTTTCCCTTTAACTATTTTATATCATGCAGATAGTCCAGCCCCCAACATTTAATGCAGGTTATATGATTTAGAAGAAACAAGACAGAAGCACTCATAACTCTTGTTATTTATTTTATAGGCATCCAGCTCCTTATTGTAAGTAGTAATTTATATTATAGTGATGAGAACAGCATACTACTTATTTTTGAACATAGTTGAGAAGATACAATTTCTAGCTGAAAAAACACACTTCTAAATTAACACAAGATCTTATTTGAATTCTGTCTAACCCTTGAAGTAGCTGGTATTTGTAAGAGATGGGGAGGATCAAAGGGTTATAAGAAAAGATGGAAGTGAATCTTCCACAATGAGAGTTGGTGGTGGCAGGTACAGCACTGTTGCAGTGCGTTTTGTGGTTGGGGCACCCCGGGGAGGTCCCCGGAGGGCCCCCTAGGCTGTGAGCTGGCTGGCAGCAGCAGGCAGGCAAGGAGACTCCACACAGCTTCTGAGGGTGCTGAGCAGATGAAGGTTTATTTGGGGTCCCAACCCCGGGAACAGCATAGTTACTGAGGAGAAGGGGGAGGGAGGGGGAGCCTAGGGGAGGGAAGGGGCAAGAGGGGGGAAGAGGCCGAGAGAGAGGAAGGGCTAAGAGCCAGACTGATCCCCTAGCACAGCTTAAGAGGGGAATTGAAGTGGGCGCGGAATCCGACCTGGGCCAATGGGATTGCAGATACAGGAGGGTTCAGGGCAGGACCACAGGCTTAGAATGTACCATACATTTCGGAGGGGTGAGACAGAGCATACCATTTAAATAAAATGGAATACAACACAGCACACTGGCATTTTGGAGGTTTGGTGATACATCTAGCTCTACTTCTGAAGAATCAGTGTACAGATCTCCTCTGTCAAGTGATACATAACATGTTAATTCAGACTTTAGTCATTTGGGGAGCAGCATTACTGGAGTAATAAGCCTAAGTATTATTTTCTAAGGCCATCTCTGTGAGAAAATTTGATTGAGATGGCAGAATGGGAAAATAATGGGAGCTGGCTGTTATCCTGGGATATGCCACAGAGTCACTAAATAGGAAGAGAATTGTTTCACTGTTTATACATCACTTTCCCCATCTATGAAATAGAAGTCATGAAATGTGCTGATTGTTGTGAGGTATTTTGATATCTATGATGAAATGTCCTAAAAATCTGAGGCTTGTTCCAAAGCCCTTTGAAGTCCTCAGAAGGCCCTTGATTCAGCTATCTTAATTTGCATTTGCCTTAGTCTACAAGTCCCCCCCACCCCACTCCTGAAATTTGGAAAGGTACCGCCGAATGCATTTCTCAAAGATGGAAAAATATTTTCTCTAGTAATCATTATCATTATCTTTGACTATTTGACTATTCAGTTTGAATTTAGAAAACAGCAGAATGATATATGCATTTGGATTGTTTGTAATATTTTACAAGATCAAGGTGAAAACTTAGAAGACAGAGGAGGAAAAGCCCCAGCATGTTTCCCTGACACCAAAGAAAGAACTCTGACAGAAGCAAGCTCTGGGGTTTTTTTATCTTTCTTTTTTGAAGGTGGATGAAAAAGATCAGGAGAAACTATGTCTCATTAGAAGTGAATAACTCTGTGGTAATCCATACTAAATTTACCAGGACTTATCTTCTAAGAAGGTATTAGATACCAAAGGGCAGGTATTTACATTGAAAAAAAAAAAAAAAAAAAAAAAGTTGATATTTAATTTTTTTCCATGTAATAAATGAAATGGCACAGACTTTCCAGAAGAATTTTAAATCTTCTAGTATGATAGGTAAGGTGAGAGAAGGTTGTAAGATGAATGCTTATTATTCAACAAAGCTCACAACAAATGAAATGTGTGCTGTAAGAAATACTTTGGTTTATTTTTTTTTTTTCCCTGGAGACTAAATAGCTTATTTTTGCTAAAATAGAAATGTTGCCTTTATGAAGAAAACATTTTTTCCTAATCAATATTTTTTTAACCTCTGGGTTATTACTTCCTCAAATATATCTTTTTTCTTCAAGATTGGTCTGTGTACTTTAATGAAAAATCTGCAGAACAGATACATGCTATTGTTCCCATTAAAACCTTCAAATGTTATTACCTGTGATAGGGCATTACTTGTCTACAGTACTTTTTTTTTGGTGTTGTATCAGGTTCTTGGGATGTATGTCTGTGTGTGTATACACATAATTGGTACTAAAAAGAACTAGCTGTTGGCAAAGCATGAATATCCACAACCTGGTTAAAGACCCAGGAAACACATTCTGTTCCTCCTATGTCATATATTTTATATCTTCTATATGCCACTTGACTTCTTTAAACTTCAGTTCAGATAGCTGATAAATGAGGTTAATACCATAGGGGCATTTATCTATCTTTCTTGACCACTTCAGAAGACTGGTGATTGCTGGAAACATCAACATTTATTTTTATTAAACTCCAGGTAATGTAAAATATTTTAACTTTTCAATTTTTTGTTTTTCTTCATTTTCAGAATAGAAAATATGAAAATAATATAAAAAGTGATTTATATCTAAAAACCTTTATGCCAGTTAGTAATTCTCCAGAAGGCTTTTCTCTGCCCAGATCATTATTTAGTATCACAAAACAGCTTAAATTCTCAGGAGTCCAAAACTGTGGTTTGTCTCCATCAGGACTTTGACTGATATCTGTTGGAATTAGCTCAATGCTAGTTTTTTTGGAGCTCAGATCTAATATGAGTCAACAGGTTTGAACGTATACCTTCAAACATATGCAGACAATATATCAAAATAGAACCTTAGATATTTTTTTTTTCTTGAGCTTTGGCCAGAGCAGGATGAACACTGTGTTTGAAACTGCTGATGCTATTGAAAAACCCTACTACAAAATATCTGTTGGTATCTTTTTTCCTTGATTACCAAGCTGAAAGCTAGATTTTGTAATAAATGGCAAATCATGATTGCTTCTTTTTCTATTTCTGTCACCCATCTTATTTGGAGAAACTTGGATAACTGACGCCTAATTATTTGACTCAATTCCAGTATGTCTGTAAAGTGTCAGTGTTCTCTCTAATCCTGCTTCCACATTATCAGAAGTTCTTTGTGAGCTCTGCTTTTCAGTCCTCTTACACAGTGCACTCTATCCCACATGAGTTTGGGTGCACAGTTTTAACTGAGCCTATATCACAAACTTACCACTCTTGTAAAAGCAGAAGCCCAGTACTCATCTCATTCATAAATACTTTTAAACAGGAGTCATGTTCTTAACTGCACTGGACCCATTTATAATTAGTGATCAAGATAAATCTAGAAAACTGATTGTAGTACAGTAAAGATTAATAAATAAGGAGGAATACATGATCTAGTAATATGAAATATTATGAGACTGGATTTGATCCTAGATGTCCTTTCCTAGCATACCTACTGTTTTTCTCCTGTTTAATTTTCTTTCCAATGTTGGATCAGAACAAAATAGAATAAAATATTCAGTGGATTAATTTTTCATTCTACAGGTCTTTAAAGTTACTTAATTTTTTGGAGCTTGAATAAATAATCTGGGAGGAAGAAAGTATCTCTAGTGTTAATGTCAGGGGCAGAACAACTTTATTAGCTAAATATACAGTATCATTCTTGTTCATGGTGTGTTGAACACTTCATTGGATTGAACAGAAGAAAACTGGTAATGATAGATCTTCTTTCCTAAATATATAATTAAATCTCTAGGCAGGTAAATGGATGACAAAACATTTCATGTGATGTCAATAGATATCTTAGTGAACCTTATGCTCTTAAAATTTACAAAACAGTAAAAGATTCTGATAGTTTCAGAATCCTTCTTACCATGCTTTGCATGTCATGTGCCAGATTCACTTCTCTGCAATAATGACAACACATACTATGCACATCATGAGTAATGGCTCAAAAATTAGGTTTCTGATCTTGTAATCAATATGGGTTGGGTAATGCAATGAAAGCCCTTAGCATTAGAAAGATTTAAGGATCCCAGATCACTGTGTGGCACTACGCCAGCAAGTCCTGGCTTTTAATTAGTTGTGACACTCTCTTCCACTTGTACTGCATCTGCTGAATACACATGGTTATGTTAGTCAGGGCACTGGTTCTATTGTAGCTATAGTCATGATGATTAACAGATAATATAAAGATTGCTTTTTTTCCCTGTTTTTCTGCTGCATCCTTCTTGCTGCTATTTCTAGTATCTAACTGATCACAACAATGCATAATAAACACCAGTATGATCTTTTGAAAACTTTATTAAAAGCACAAAATAATGTCTGCTAGTGAATGAATACCTAAGATACAAGCTTACTGAGATTAGCATCTGTTTTCTTCTAAGATCTTTCTACCAAGCAAAACAATCTACAAAGTACCTTCCAAGGTCAAGTTTAATAGCAGGAAATCTCCAGATAACAGAGGTATGTAGGATAACCAATACAGGCACATGCTGAAGAATGAGAATCTGCAATGAGTAAACGTCCACCTGCAGCTTTTTCCTCTGAAGCGTTAATACAGGACCACAGGAAGCTTCTGTTCTTTCAGCTTCGCAGGAATTATACGCTGCTACTGTGTCTTGGTGGTACATTAACCAGAGACTGAACAATGCAGACGCATATGAAGAGCCTCCTTTTGACATGCTGAGCAATTAAGGAACATTGCCACCTCACAGAGTCAGGCCTCACAGGGAGATGTCCTTATGGCTTTTCTAAATTTACGTATCTTCTGAAAGAGGTGTTACAGAGTAGCTATTCTATAAAACTCTATACCAGTATTCTTTTGTCCCCAGAACAAAATTGTATAGGCAGAGGAGGTTGAGGAAAGAGGATGAAGAGGCTTTCTAGCCCAAGAAAATCTTTGTGCTGTAACCAAATATTCTTCAGTATTTATGTTCTGGTTTAAAAATCCTAAGACTGTATAGACAATTCCACAGGTGAGTAGAGCTTCCAGATGTGTTTCTCTTTGCCTTGCTCAGAGCTGAAGGCAGAAAGCTCCTCCATCTACTGGTTGTCTGGAGCACTCAGGCTGCCTTTTTCTCACCCGAGCTTCTGACACTTCAGACCCCTTCCCTCCACCCACTCCTAACTAAGGTCTGATAAGTGCAGGAAGGACTAGGCTCCAGAGTGAAATGCACCACGTGTGTATCCTGGAGCACAGGGAAAGTCAGATGCAAAAGGCTGGAAGGGTTTGTGCTTTTGCTGATCAAGGACCATAATTTCTACCCCATTTCTTGTACCATGCTGTAGTATTATTTTTTCTACTTCTTAGTCATGTAGGACTGGCAAGATGGGTCTTTTCTTTGTGTCTCATTTAAAGCCCATTGAAGTCAATAGAAAGAATTTCTATCTAGTTGCACTCTGAAAACAAACTCTGAAAGCAATTAAATTTTAATTAATTTTCTGTGTTTGTGTGATTCCCTTCTGCTCTTCTACTCAGAAATTCTAGATGCAGTGGGATGAGGTAAATTGTGAGAATTAAATTTTCGAATTGCATTCTTTTCTTGTTGGAATGTTGGGGGACACAAGACAGATGATGGACTTTGGACCTGGTTAACATAAGAGATTTAATAACAGGATGCCTTGGCAAAAGCAAATGGAAGTTTGAAAATTAGACCTAGATTGCAAGAAGACTAAATCAAACAGGTTTACCAGAAAAAGAAAATCCCATTAAACTCTGCAAGCAAGAGATGTTGTTATATGCATAAGTTTGTGTGATTTTAACCTAATCATTGTACACTTTACTAGTCTCTCTGAAATAGTATAGAAGTGTTTGTATCCCACAATAAAATCGGATTCTGATCACCGAGTCAGTCTTCCCCATCTCTCTCCATCACCAACATTTTCTCCACCATCACAACATGCAATTTAAACTTTCATGCATAGAAGTAGTACTACAGTTTACAGAAAGACACTTTTGAAATGTATGCCTCATTAGTTAATTTATAATAATTTTTTTCTGGTGCTTTGTTACTTTGGTCTTTTGATATTTTAGATTGGACAGAAGGAGCATCTCTGCAGCAATACTGACTAGCAGGGAGTCTCACTAGAGCAGCATTGCAGTGTAGATGAATTATGTAAAGAGATGGTAGCTAGTGGCAATTGAATTAAAATAACACTATTATAAATCTAGAGGCATTTCTACAGAACTCTTTACTCACAGATCTCAGCAATTTATAGATAGATCCTTAAACTGAGAACTCTGTTTTGCTGTTCAGTTGCAACAAAACCAGACCACAGTCCTGGCAACTGTAGGCAGCAGTCTGTGCTCCATCTGTTGTGCTCTACATCAAACCAGCTCTGTTGGCTTTTGTCAGACGGTGAGGTGATGGCATCATATGTTGAATAAAGTATGTTTGCTGAAACATAAGCCCTTACCACATTGCTCAGGAAGCAGAAGGACTGTGTGTGAAATAGTGTACCCATAAGCCAGAGAAATGCTTTCTCTTCAGAAGAGTGGGAAATCCATACTATTTCCCTGCAAGAATTTCTCAGCAACCTTCATGAAACATAGGAACAAGGAGACCACATATGAGGGGAAAAATAGAGTAAAGCCAAATTTCTGATTTTGCAAATGAGAAGTGGTTAAATAAAACTATTATGTTATGGAATAAACCTTGGTAGCCACTAAAACCAAGGTATTTTTAGAATTAAAACATGGTTATTGTTCACACAACGGAAAAGATTAATTTTCTGAAGTGGCAATAGTAAATATTGAACCACTGGCAATTTGACTTCAGGCATCCATTTTATAATCCTTTTTTCACCTTGAAATACTCAATACTAATTGCAGAACTGGAACATTGTGGATAATGGTGATTTCTGCAACTTCTAACCTGATTCTAGAATGTGTAAAAAACTGAAATAAGTTTGAAAGTTGCTGTTAAACTGTTACAAAGATAAGAAGCAATTATATGAGATAGTTGTCCTGCCTGGAAAAAGTGGATATTTAAATTTTTCTTTTGCCACCTTTTTCTTGATAAAAATAATTATCTTGGAAACATAGAAGCTTGTCACTTATAGATTGCAAAAAAAAAAAAATCAATTAAAAGAAAAAATGTACAACAAATAAATGTATTAAAATAGATTTTACACTCAGTAAAAATCTTGCAATTGAAAATGAATATATTTCACTAATGCTATTAAGAACTAGAAAGCAAAAGTTCTAATGTTTTCACTACAAGACTTTTGTGATTTTAATTTCATTACTGCTTTTGGCTTTTTAATTGTTACTTTAGCTGATTTTTTGCCAATGCTTAAGTACTGAAGACAAGAAAGCAATGCAAATTCAAAAAAGATTATTTTACTGTCCTTGTTCTGTTGTGTTTTTGTATTAGAAAAATCTTCTCCAAACAAATGACATGAATAGATTCAAAGCTTTTAACTGGTTCAACACTGATTGTGATCACAAATACCACCTTTCAGTCCAGGTGTATTGGACTGCATAGCTACCATTTCTTTTAATGATGACAGTACTGGAACAGAAAATTCAGACAAGATCATCTGTGTATCATCTGATGACAAGATCATCTGCTTTACTTACTGCATTATCAAAGGTTGGGATATTATCACCCATAAAATTGTTTGAAGGTAGGCCATAGCTTCTCATTGCTCAAGTGATGCCAATGCTTTCTTCTTTGTCTTATTAAAAGCATTTAATATTGCAAACAAAAAACCATACAGCTTATCCCAGTCAACAATTTTTCTGAGCCAGAGCAGTTCATTTCTACTGCAGGAGAATCTTAAAATCTGTCATTAGCAGCCCATCTTTCAGAGGACTAATATTAGCGGTGCTGTCAACACAGGTTACAGAACTTAAAGGAAAAAGGAAAGAGATCCCTCTCCCTGTCTCTTGGCCTACCTGTGAGTCTACCAGACCGTTACAAGTTCTAAATGAACAGTTCTGTGCTTTTGTTCAAACTCTGAATATCTGTGTGTTTCTTGGTCTGCTATAAGATTGTTGGTGTGAAAGGTACATGGTAACATGAGAATGGTTATACACAAGGCTCTTCATGAAGAGATCCTAGACCAGACTTTTATAGAATTTGCAAGCACTGAGTGAATTCAACTTCACTTACTTGAAGATCTGAAAGGAAAGGTGCAATATTTTATATAAGCAGTTTCTAGAAATATGCTTTTTATTTTTTTTTCTGATCATGTTCTGCTTAGCAGTATATTTATTGTACTGGTAAGTCTGAAGCACAGACAAAGCTGCGATTCCTAACAATGTTCAAAATCATGAGTCAGGACTGTAAGACTGGCTTAAATTTAAAAAATGGTATGTCCATATGATTATTTTCTCTCATTTTTTCAGACCATGCAGAAGAGTAAAGTCATAGTTTCTAGCTTTCTCTTCACATACCAGTATTTGAAGTTTAAGAGGAAATTTTAGTTTTTCGATGCAATAAAGTATCATGGAACTGAAATTATTAAAGGAAAGCAATGACTGCAAAGTTTCACAATTACCTTATTACCTTTCTCTGGAGGCCATTCTGCCTTCCTGAAGAATATAATAAATGCTGTATTACTTCATACCACAGGTGTTTTCAGAAGTGGTTGCTCCTGGGTGTTTAGCAAAGTAAAATGAAATAAGGTAAATGTAAAGTGATACTCTTGACTTCTGTCATGGTTTGACACTGGCTAAAACCCAGGCACCCATGAAAAAAATTATTCAGAAATTCTCCTCTGCTATAATTGAGCAGAGGAGGGGGAAAGAAAAACTGAAGGGCTCATGAGTTGAGCCCTTCAGCCCATATAAAGATTAGGAGAAAACACTAAAGGCAAAACAGGCTTAAACTTAAAGGGTATAAAGAAAAAAAAAATATTAACAGAATTAAAGACGATAATGAGAACTAAAATAAACCTTTAGAACACAATTTTTCCCCCCTCCAGCTCCTCCCTCCTTCCCACCAACAGTGCAGGGAGGGCAGGGTGTGGGAGTTTTGGTCAGTTTTACACTCGAAATCTTTCTTCAGTCTGCTTAGGGAGAGAAGTCTCTTCTGCCATGCCATGGGGTCTTTCCCGTGGGAGACAGTTCTCTGTGAACTTCCTCAGTGGGGTATAATTTTTCATGAGTAGCAGTCCTGCCCCATCTGCTGTAGCATGAGTACCTCCCACAGGCAAAACAGTCTTCCCAAAACTGCACGGTGTGGATCATTTTAGTTCACGGGGTGTCGTTTTTTAAGGATAAGCTTTTCTAGTTTGGAAGCAAGGGCTCTCTATCTCTGGAAGCAAGGGTCTTCTCTCTCTCTGTTTGAGCTTCCCACTAGATTACAGCTTTTCAGTATCTACCCGCTCCAGCGTGAGCACCTTTTCTCACAGGCTGTGAGTGTATCTCTGCATCCCCCCATGCACTCTGTGTTCAAGATGTCCCCATTATGCATGGTTTTGGTCTTCCCTTCTCAGTTTTGACAGGCCTAACTCATACTTTCTGCTTTAACTTATACCTCTGGAATCTGATCCTTAAGACTCCCTTACTCTGTGAAAACATTAATGTTTATTGGTAGTCAGTTGTATACAGCATAATTCCTCAAAAATCGATCACCCCAAAAGCACAGGTGTTGCAACTTCAATCCCTTGTAAAGAATGTGATGAGTTTTGAAGGTATGATAGCCAGAAAACTGAATTTTTTCACTAGAAAGTGGCTGCAGTTGCCTGCACATAGATTCTGAAGTGACCCTATTCTGTTATTTTTATACTCCCTCTTTTCCTCATCCTCCAAAAATAGTTGGAAATAGTGTCAGCTACCAAGGCAGTAGAAAACATCAATAACTACTTTACCTATCTCCTTGTCTCAGTGACTTGTGACAGAAGACTTGGGAGCCGCTTAGTTGATACCCTAATGGAGATGCCTGTTAAAAATACAGTGTCATCTGGTTGGTAGATAAAGAAGATAAAAAAGGAAGGTAAACCAGAAAATATTACAGAAATCAAAATGCCTCAAAGAATATACATGAACGGAGGCAATAAGAGATGAAACTGAAAATTTTCAACAAGTCCCAGGGAGTTAGAGACTTGAATGTCTTGACTGCAGTGCTGGTGCCACAGTTCTTCCAATTTTTTTTTTCAGTTTTCATTGAGCTTAGAAGTGAACTTCTGATGGTGTTCTTCCTCTCATTCATATATTTTTTATTAGACTGGAAAAATATATGTAAAAATAGGGGAAAAGAGAAGTCAATTCTGCTAGTTTTGAACATGACATTTTAAAGGAGAGCTACATGAGGTAGCAGGGGGGTGATGTTACTGTTACCTTAGTCATGGTCTCCAGAGTGTAAATGACTGTTTTCTCCTCATCAGGCCTCCAAAGCTGGGAGTATTATTTTGAGGAAATAATGTAAGGGAAATAACATCCATTCCCAAATATCTACCATTCAGTTTTCAAGAGTAAGGCCTTTATGTTTCTTGATGATCCTCTTGTCCGAACTGGACCTACACAAACATAAGATCCAGCAGACTTATTACTCTCTACACAGAAGTTCTGAAAGAAACCAAGGAATTTTCTTGAGATGATCATCTGTTGGCTCTGAAAACTGGACATTTTCTCTCAGTCTCCAAGCTTTTGTCTTTTATTGGCAGTGATGGCTGTTGTCCCTTTTCTTCCTGTTCAACTCCCATTCCTTCAATTTTTCAGCTGTCCAACTCCTATTTCTTTGCTTTCCTGCCTTTTCATGCCATTCTGCCAAAGTTCATATTTCATTTTTTCTTCTCCCTCCCCTCAGCTTCCTATTCCCCACTTGCCTTTCTTCTGAAACTTTCACTTAAAGAGCTTTTAAAGAAAGTTTAAATTAAATATGTTATAATTGAAATAAAATTTATGTAGATACAACAAACAGGATATTCTCACAGCTGCCTCCATTTAATTTGGATTAATGTAGTTTCTTTTTTCCACTGTTTAGTTAAATCATGATCAATCTGGATCTGAAGTTCTGTCTCAGAATTTGAGTCTGAAATCCGTGATATAAGGAGGTCAAAGTTCAAAATTGTGTGCGGTGCGATCTAAATGATGTTAAAATTCAAGATTCCCGTTTTCAATGACTGACAGCAGACATAGATTCTGTATGGGATTATTGTGTGAAATGTGCTATGCTTCTGCAGTTCTGCATGAGGCTTCCAGCACAACTAGGGGTCTGGCTGAATCCAGGGTAAATGTCAGCCATGGGGCAGTGCAGTTGCTCTCCTGCCTTTACATTTGGGTACCCTGTTTTAATTAGATGTGGTTGAAAAATGGAACATTTTCTCAAGGGATTTATTTTACTTATTTTAGTTATTTCAATTTTTTTTATATATGTTAAAGTTCTAACAGTAAGAATTTGAGAGAAAATCAAATAAAGTTGAGCAGTTATTTGAGAAATTGAATGAAGGATAAATGCAGTTTTTCAGATCTTGCCACATGAGAAAGTTTTGATGTCTTGCCTATTTTTAGAGTAGCTGCAATAGTGGCCAGCAACAAGTGCACAAGAAATCTTTGTAGGAAAAATCTGTTCAAGTATACAAACTGCTTCAGACATGGTACAGTATTATTAGCATAACATTTAGATGTTATTTTTTATTTGTACTTGGCTATTTTTTCTAATTATGGGCAACAAATGAAGCAGCATATAGCTTGTTCTAATTTTGCAGATCTGATGCACATTTTACAGCTATATTTCTTGACTACAGCAAAAATGATACATGTATTGTAGGAGTCTCTATTTGGTTACCAAATCCCAGTCAGAGAGAGTCAGGTTGCAAAGCTCCAATGGACAGATATGTGTGAGGTTTTCAATCAAATCTAATGGAAATTAATTTGAGGCTAACATTTCCCTTTGAGATGCTTTCTATGTGTGCTTGTGCACATGATACAAGATTTTTCATGATGGAAGCTCTTAAAGAGTACCTTGATTTTAAGGAAATAGCTTTTCCCCTGCCGAATAGTAATAGGATTTGATGTTATATAGGACGAGATCTTTGAAACTTTGGTTATCAGACCAGAGAAAATACTTTCATTTAAACAGGTTAAAGACATAGCATTCTTTTTTTTTTTTTTTTTTTTTTTTTTTTTACTTTGAAGACATTTATCTTGTGGCTTTATCCTGCTTCAGATATTTAATTTTAGTTCTGTAGCATCAAATGTGAGGGTTATTGCTATTGTTTTCTTTGATGTCTCGATAATAGACTTATTAGATTGGGCCAAAACAGAAATAAAGGCACATGCTGATCAAGGGCAAGGCTCTGAGTCCTTAGCATATGATACTGCTAAGGCAATAGCTCTGCAAATGAGTGAGAAGGCATCCCCTCTACGAAGAAGTGTGGCACAGAAGATGGCTCTGTGAAACCTGGGAGCAGAGCACTTTATCCCATCTACAGAGATTCCTAGAGGGTGGAGCTTGTGGCATCTCTTTTCAGCTCTACAAAGGGTTCTCCACCAGAACCTAGAGAAATTGTTATGCTAGATATTTTCTATGTGAGGAGTGGAAGGGGAATGGGGAAAAGACATCCAAGAAACAATCTACATGGAATTTAAGTAAATAATTTTGTATGTTTTTAACTACAAGGGTGTAAAATCTGATCTTAGTCTCAAGTTGTTGCGTATGGAATAAATATTAGTTTAAGTATTCAGTCAGTGTCTGAAGTTGTCCCAAATGTCTCTTTGAAGGCTTATAATGCTTTTACCAGGCTCAGAGAAACATCTCTAACAATTGGAAAAATCTTCCTGAAATAAACACAGAGGGCTGTTAATGCTAGCTCAGGGAATCTACACTCTTTAAGTGATCTGCTGCCCTTGATCTGTGAGGAAAGTTGTACTGATATTAAGGGCCATTGGAAAAACTGTAATTCCTGTAGGACTGCTGAGAGGTAGTTTAGGTTCTGAATGTTTGGAAAGGGAATGAATGCATTCTTATATCACACATATTTTATATTCTTATAAACCCTAATGATTTTATGTAATGGTAATTCCACGGTGTGAATTCTTATCATTCTTCTTTAGTATTTTCATGTCAAGTACTGAAGAATTGTGCATTAAAATTGGCACAAACCTTACTGCAAATAAGAGTAGTGTATCTTAAAAATCATAGTCTATAAATTGGAAGCAAAAAAAAGAGAACAAGTCTGAATTTTTGAATTCTCCCAATTTTACTATGCTATGGCTAGCAGCATCAACTGCTTATACTCTTTTGTTTCCACTCAAATACACCTATTGAGTTCTTAGAACCCCATTTTCCAGAAATAGTTCTATTTTGTGTATAAAGCACCTTGAGGGAATTAAGTTACAGAGCAAGGACATAAAGCTCTTCCAGGAGCAGGAACATATGAAGATAGAACTCATTAAAGTCACAGCATGATATGACTTATATGAGCCACGCAAATAAATAATCTAGAAGTGTATGGACTTTATACATGTTTTACTTTACCTTGAAAACCAATGTAGTTTAAGCACCCAGGGACACCAGAGGCATTTGCTCCCCTAAAGATGCTGAAAGCACTAAACAAGTACCGAGCTGCACAAAACCATTTACATTTGATAAGTTGATATAGCCTCTGGCATACAATATTAATAATAGTTTGTATTTTTGCACTCTGTCCAACTTAATCCAGATCATTTGAAACACTTGAATCCAAAATGTTTGCGCATGCACATGTCCCATGAACGTGGGACTTAGTATGTTTCTTTGTAGTCTCAGGAGATGGAAGTCAATATAGCTTTATATACTTTAAGAATGCTTTCCTGATTCACGCTAGTTCAGAATTCTGTTGAAAATTACTTCCATTTACTCAATATTCAATGTTAAATGCTTTCTGTAGCTTCCTATGTTGATTCAATGTACTTTCATCCTAGTCCATTTTTTTCAGAAGTGGCTGTTTTTTGTCATCCTTTCCCTCTTCTTCACTGGCTAAGTCCATTCATCCTTGAAAATTAGCAGTGTTCTTCCTATCCAGGGGACTATACTCTCCACCTCTTTATTACTGGACTGCAATGTACCATTATCTTAACTTGTTCTCTTCATGGCTGCTATTTTATTTGATACAGTGAATCTATCATTATAGGCTTATTAGCATCCATGTCAAGACAATGTGAAAAGTCCTCTTCTTTCAATACTGATGAATACCAACAAGTAGAGGATAGAAGACATGAGCAACCTTTATTGTTTCACTGCTACATTAATACCTGTAACTCTAATTGACAGAGTAATTAAACCCCAAAGTTATCCCAAGAAAGCAGCCTGGGTAGCTGTGATCATGCCATGTAAGTGACATAGAATACATTCTGTGAAATAGGATCAAAATGGTTTCTGTGCATTTTGTCACCAAAGCAGCTGTCTTGATGATTCACATCCTATTAAATCCTATTTAATATGCTTTGAGCATGTCATAATCAATTAAAATAGTTTTCCTTTCAGATAACAGTTTTGAAATTTTGAAACTGGGAATAGCTTCCTTTGGACAAAGACTCCTAAGGACTCTACTCTGTAGGACCCCTTGTCATTCATTCACCTCTCACTCCTCAGGTTTGTAACAGTTCAGGGTAACGCCTCTGTGGAGACCCTGGGGGGCATCCCCTGAGTTGGGGAGACACAAGAAGCTTCCCTCAAAAACTGATAAGACCCCATTGGCTCCTTCCCCTGTTGCTATGTCTATTCCTGTGTCCCTGAGCCACCCCTCCCTATTCCCTGATTGGCCCTTATCTTTGTACTGCCTCGAGACCAAGGTCACCCCCCCCCCCCCCCCCCCCCGGCCTCTCAAGAGAGAGAAACGGCGACCCTCCACGTGTGTGTGCCTTGGACCTGAACAAAACATCTGTGGACACCACGCAAAGGCCGTTTTTGCTTCTTTACCCTGGACTTTACTAGCAGCAATTCCAGCTGTTACAAATGGTTCACCTAACAGAGACCTCTTCTCCTGGAAAACATCTGCACTAGACCACCCTGAGAATCAGAGGGTTTTTTACCCCAGTGTGGTGAGTTTGAAATTTTGATTGCTTCCTCCTTTTACTCTTGAGTGTTTGGAAGAGACTGGGTTAAGATGGAAACAACATTCACCCACGCAGAACAAGAAGTTTACCTCCACCTTAAAAAGTCTTTTATTCAAGAAAATTTTTGTTTTTCAGAGGGGGAGTTGAAGTGTTTTGTACACTGGTTATTTAAGCATTTTCCTTATATTTTGCAGAAGTCAGTCCTACCTGATGTACTGTTGAAAGTGGCTTGGGAAAAATTAACAACTAGTCAAGAATTCCATAAAGAATTCTATCCTTTATTTAATATGATGATGAAATGTGTTCTGAATCTTGGGGATGGTGAACACCAGCTGAAAACCCCTTCTCCGTGTTTCCCTCTTCGTGCCCCTGCATTCCCTTTCCTGTCACAAGAAAATACTCCTCCAGGTTCTCCCGTCTTTACTCCTGCTGCCCAAGCTGCCTCTCACCGCATGGCCGCGGCCGCATGGTCACATTCACATGCTCAAGATACCGGGGACCGCGTGACTGGGGCCACGGGATCTGCCTTTCCACCCCCTGCTCCTCACGCCTCTTCCCACTGAGGTGTTTACTTTGGTTGCTATAGCACCGTGAGACGCACAGCGGGTGGCGGGAGCCGTCTCCCCTCGCAACAAACTGCTGCCCCCACAGAAAACCCACGGCCACCCTGCCAGTGCTCGGCACGGCCAGGGAGAACCGGCCGATACTCGCTGTCCAGCCCGCCCCGCGGCAGCCCGCTGCACGGGGGCCGGAGGGCGGGCAGCGAGGCTGTCGACCCCGGGGCGCCGCTGTCGCCGGGCGGGCAGACAGCCCCGCCGGGGCATGGCTCAAAGCCGCAGTCCTGGCAGCGAAACTGCCACCCACCGCCACTGCAATAAAAGCCCTGCGCCGGCAGCACCCGCGGGCACCAGCTGAGGGAGGCCCCCGGGAGGGGGCCGAGCTCCAGCACGGCCGCCAGCCCTGGGAGCAGGGTGACTATGCACACCAGTGCCTCAACACCAGCACCAGTGCCAGCAACACGTCCAGCACCACAAACACAAATCCACTGGCAAAGGTAAAAAGTCTTTGCCATGAACGTTTTGGGGACAGTGAAATGGTTCAATGTTAAAAACAGATACGGTTTGATCACTCAGAATGATAACAAAGAAGATGTGTTTGTTCATCAGATTGCTATAAAAAAAAATAACCCCGGAAAATGCCTCCACAGCTTAGGAGATGGAGAAATTGTGGAATTTAATACCATACAAGGAATAAAAGGCCCCCAAGCAGCCAATGTAGCAGGACCTGGTGGAGTTCCAGTGCAAGGTAGTAAGCATGCACCAGACTGCAAACCTGTGAAATACCCACATCATAGAAGTCCTCCACACACCTACCAAGGGAATAGAACACAAACCAAGCAACCATCAAGCCCCAGCAACAGCCTAAAAACTGAAAAGGCACAGAACACCAATGAGCTGTCCTGCACCCTGAAGTCTACCTTCATAATGATTGAACCTTCCAATCAGATAAGCCCAACTTCTTCTAATACCCTTGCACAATTCCTGTGGCCTCCCTGCCCCCATCCCCATTCTGCCCCTGCCCTCTTACCACTTTCCCCTTTTTATTTCCATTGTCCTATTACCCCTTTTTTATGTTCCCACAAGTTCCTGCCTCCTTTTCCTTTCCATAGCCTCCCTCCACTAATCCCTTTCCCCAGAGTTCCTTCATAATACTAGAGGGAGTGTGATTGGGAAGGAAAGAAAGGAAAGTTTCCCTAAAGTAACCGTCTTTTTCTTAAAAGTTAATGATTTCTATTTAGAGTTTCCAACAGGGACACTACCACCTATACTACCTTGTAGGGAGCCAATCACACCAACAACACTGGGAGTCTGGGGAGGACCCCAGTGACTGGTAGGTAACACTTACTCCAATTTAAAAGTCCTGGCAGAGTTCTGGGTGTGCTCACAGGCCTCAGTGGATGGGACTTGTCTCTCCCCACTTCCTCCATCTCCTGTCAAGGGTCCAGGGGACATGTCCCACCTCTGCCTGGGACCTTCAGTCCCTGCCTGAGCCCTGCTGTGGGTGTGCCCATCTCTGCCTCTGTCTCTTGGGTGGGCCTGGGATCTGCACTGCAGAGCTGCTCTCTGGGGTGGAGCCCTCAGACCAGGGTTGTAGCTTGTTATGCAAAACTCTGGGTTTAACTTTGCATAACTGCTCTATTATATTTCCTGTGCTCATCCTGAGTCAAGTAACATTATTTTCCCGAAATGTCAGGGCCTTTTCATCTCCAAAGACACATTCAAGGACACATAACACGCAGGTTATAACTGGAAACAGGATATTATTTTAATTTTTATTTTTCTCCATTTGTTTTGGAACTGATGCTCACAGCCATTATCACAATTTGCATGTGTAGCCAGAATCAGGCTGATATGTTCTTCAGTTTAGCTTTAAAACCCGTTTAAAACTCCTTTGTAGTCTGGAAAAAGCAAGTGACAGAGCTACAGAATATAGCAACAGGAATACAGGCCCAGCTGCTCTTGTTTCCTGAAGGGTGAGAACACAAAGACTGAGGATCTGTACCAACCTCACACAAAACAGAAGGCATATGTGGTACTGTGGGGTATTTCAAAAATCATAACACATATTGATGACAAGCACAATTTTTGCCTTCCAAGACTTCCTTTGTTGCTGTGCTTCCTGGCCAGGGATGCATGGTCTGTGCTTGTGTTGCAGGCAGGAGAACTGAAAAATGACAGCTCTGGATGGATGCAAGAACCCCATGGTAAATGGAGTCAAGAGAAGAGCAGAGCTCAGCCCCGCTCCAACCTTGCAATGGGCAAAAGAGCCAGAGAGAGCCGGGGCACAAGTGGTGCCTTGGAGGTGTGAGGGCAGCAGGCAAGAATGGAGTCGTAGGGGCCCAGAGGAGCCCTGACAGGGGGCTGTGCCCAGTGCTACAGGAGGACAAGAAGCAGGTCCCAGGCCACCCTTGGGGCCCACCCTGAGAATCTGGAAAGCTTCCTTTCCTCAGATGAGGGTCATGAGGAACACCTTCAAGGAGCAAGAACACCTAGCACCTGGCCAAAATGGCCCAAACCATCCTGGGCAAGAGGTTGTGCTCAGTGCTGCAGAAGAAAGCAAAGAAACCCCAACACACTTGCAGCCCACTGTAGGGTAAAAAATGCATAAAAATCTCCCACCAGATGCAGGGCACGACAGGCCATCTTCATGTAGCATGGGCACCAGAGACTGCCAAAGGGACCACAAATGTACAAGGGGATCATATGAGCATTCAGCAGTGGTCATTCTCAGTGCTTCAGAGGCATTCAAAACTGCCTCAGAGGAAAATTCCTCCCTGACCCCAGCACTGGCCATCAGCTATTCTAAGAAAATATGAGAAAGACCTGTCTACTCCTCCCACAGGCTGGCCCTGCTTTCCAGAAGATGCCCAAGCCCTATTCTGCCCTACCTGGAGTCATCTCCGGGGTTTCTGAGACTGGCCACATGCCACCAGGACATTTCAGGGGCAGAAATTTTTGTGTGCCTGGCAGGGCACCAGTGGGTATTCCAAAGCATTGGGATCCTGCCAACATCTCAGCTTCTCATTTCTTATGGCTGCTGCCCCTGGATTCACAGGCGATGAAGACAGAGTGCTCTGCAGTGCTCCTCAAGTGTTGTTCCAGAAGACATTTCCTTGGTCTTACAACTTGGCTTGGTGCGCCTTCTCATCTTCTAAGAAGCTGGTGCCTGTTCCCTGAAGTCTGAAGCAGGATTTCCATCTACCCAATGGGCTTTGACCATGGCCCTGCTTGGAGCTGGCCTTTCAGCAGAGAACCTTCAGCAACCTCATCCAGCCTCCCTCAGCCCCACCAAGTAATTACAGTAGCTCCTTAAGGACTTTCTCTTGGATGTCTTCAAGCTGACCCTGGGCCAGCTTTGTGAGTGGGACATAGGAGTCCCCATGTGCAACCCCACTCACTGCAGCCCTGCCCACCGCACCTCTGTAAAGTGTTCTTCATAGAATCATTGAACCATAGAATAGTTAAGGTTGGAAAAGACCTTTAACTGGTCAAGTCTAGCCATCAACCCAGTGCCACCACCATGTTCCCCGTTAAACCATGTCCTCATGTGTCATATCCACATGTTTTTTGAGCACTTCCAGGGATGGTGACATCTGCACTCTCTTGGGCAATCTGTCCCAATGTTTAAAACCCTTTCAGTGCAAAAAAGTTCCTATTATCTAATCTAAACCTCCCCTGGTGCAACTTCAGGTGATTTTCTCGCATCCTGTTACTTTTTAATTGGGAGAAGAGATTGACCCTCACCTGTCTATAAGGTAGTTGTAGAGAGGGATAAGGTCCCCCTAAACTTCCTTACTCCAGTCTGAGCAACCCCAGTTCCCTCATCTGCTCCTCATAAGACTTGTGCTCCAAACCCTTTACCAGCTTTGTTGACCTTCTTTGGACTTGCTCCAGTGCCTCAGTATCTTTCTTGTAGTGAGAGGTCCAAAACTGAACACAGTATTAGGTCTTCAGAGGAAGGCCTTTGGAGTGCTAGCCCTGAGGCTGTCCCTCTGTCCATGAGTTGGCTCCTGTTTTTGGTGGCTATATACTAGACACAGCTACCAAGTACTCAAGACATGTCCTCCTCTGCTTGGCTTCTGAGGACCAGTCTTGTGCTATTACTCTTCTCTCAGGCCATGGGAGAATTTAACACTGCAGCCCAGAGACCACCCATGTCAGCCATCCCCTTCTGTGCCAGAGCTAATGTCTTTGAAGTCCCATAGTAAGGAAGGCCAGGGACTGTAGCCATGATATTATGAAAAATCCTTTGCTGGGATTTTTCCTCTCCTGAGAAGCTGAGGAGCCTCAGGAAAGAAATGTAAACAATTACTATCTGCTGCTGTGCAATGCAACAGGTGCATCCGTGATTGGTCCATGTGGATTGTTTTCCATTGATGACCAATCACAGCCACCTGTGTCAAGGCTGTGAGCAGTCACAGGATTTTGTTATTCTATTCTGTTCTATTCTTGTTGTAGCCTTCTGATCTCTCTGTTCTTTAGTATGGTCTTACTGTAGCATTTTAAGATAATATTTAACATAATAAATCAGCCTTCTGAAATGGAGTCAAGCCTTGTGTCTCCACACACGGAGAGTTCGCCACAACAATTGGTGACCTGATTTCATGAAATCTGTTTTTGAGTGGACAGAGGACCAGGGTGTCCTGTGTAATGTGTACAGGGTCCCAACTTCTCTTCCGTGCTTTGAAGAAAAGGGAGGCTGCGGGGCTCGTGGCTCGGTGGCGCGGTCGCGCCCCGTTTCCACCAGGTACGGCATGAGAGAAACCTCTCGAAGACGAACCGCGGGTTCCCAGCCTCTCCGCATCGCCCACGGCTCAGCAAAAGTTTTCCTCCGCTCCGCTGGAGCACGAGCCTTCCCCCCGCCCCGCTCTTTCTCCTGGGGGGGATGGGGAGCTGGCCCCGCTGCTTTCCGGGCCGGCTCCGCCTGCTTCGCCGTGGCATTCTCCGCTCCCCCCACTCCGGGAGGGCGTGGACCCGATCCAGCCTCGGCCAGCCACGTGGGAGGCACCGGACCCCACGGCTCCGTCCGCGGCCCCGTGCAACAGATGAACCTCAAGAAGTGTTTGTTCTCTCTTCTGCAAGCACCCAGCAGAAGAAATTACAAACATTCTTTTTCTATTTAATTTAATAAATTTAAAAGGGTGAAATGTAGCCATGATATTATGAAAAATCCTTTGCTGGGATTTGTCCTCTCCTGAGAAGCTGAGGAGCCTCAGGAAAGAAATGTAAACAATTACTATCTGCTGCTGTGCAATGCAACAGGTGCATCCGTGATTGGTCCATGTGGATTGTTTTCCATTGATGACCAATCACAGCCACCTGTGTCAAGGCTGTGAGCAGTCACAGGATTTTGTTATTCTATTCTGTTCTATCTTGTTGTAGCCTTCTGATCTCTCTGTTCTTTAGTATAGTCTTAATGTAGCATTTTAAGATAATATTTAACATAATAAATCAGCCTTCTGAAATGGAGTCAAGCCTTGTGTCTCCACACACAGAGAGTCCTCAACAAGGGACGTAATCTGTGTGGTTACAAACTCTTTTCCTGGAGCATAAGGGGCCTGATTTCAGCAGCTGCAGGCCAGGGGAAAGCCAAAGTGTAGCCAGAGCCATAGGCTGAGATAGACAGTGCCATAACACCACCAGGGAAACAGGCACTTTGAAAAACAAGTGAACAGAGGTGACCGGTGTGATGAAAAGGTTGGTCACTTTTAGACCTCGAATGTTTGGATCTCTGCCCAAAGCACAGTCAGGCAAACATGACTTCCAAACTGTGAGAGTGGCTCATTGTTGCTACTGTAATCACATCCACTTGTCTCACTGAAACCAAAATGTGCAACTCCTCTGTTAAACACTGTAGCAGGGCATCTCACCCCACCTCCCCCCTCCTGCCCCACCCCACCCTGTGTCCTGCCC
>NW_024499006.1:38262-447007 GCF_017590055.1 Onychostruthus taczanowskii
CCCCAAGAGCTTATCTGTTACTTGTTAGCTGGAGAAATAACTCAGGGCATCTCACCCCTCACATGAGCTTGCTAATTGGTGAAATAACTCAATCAGGAGAGCTTGTCTTATCATGAGTTATTATGGCATCATGGGAGTAATGCTTTCATCTCGCTGTGGAAGTGAGATGCGGAGAGATAAGGTGGAATTTTTGATAGACACTTCATTTTAAAAATTATAAAAGCTACATCAAACTTTCATGAAGCAGGTCTTCTGCATGTTCCCTGGAAACGTGTGGAGCTTTCTCCCCAATGCTGGGATGTCCATTTTGTTGTTACTCTCTTGAGGGTTCAGTGAAAGGATTCTGTCACAAATACACTCTTGTCAATTTGGTGGTAAGTTGCATTGAGTCCTAATCTATACTATTTCTTTGCTAGCTTTAATATCAGTACCTTAATGTCATGCACTGTTTGATGTAATCTGCTAGTAGTTACTTTGTTTTATAATATGTAGTAAGTAACTCTGTTTAAAGCCTTTTGTCTGCTATCTCCCATTTATTCAATAAATAACTAATTTTATAATAGACCTGGTCTGCCATCCTTAGAACATGTGGGGTGAGGCAATTTTAGGTGTGGGCCACCTAAATTTAAGCTGCTGCCAAAAATCTGAGGCTAAGGCAGGACTTGTCTGAAGCTCCCATTTGATCAATAGCAATACATCCATTGGCTGGGTTTATATGGGATACAAAGTACAATTCAGTAATGGTGTAAAACTTTTAGAGCGCATTTCTTGTGATGCCTAAAGATTTTTAGCTTTTTTTTTTTCATATATTTCTTGCTTTGTAGATTTTTTATATATAGTTATGTACTTTCTATTATTTTTCCTGCCGTCTTTCTTAGAAAAATAGCTAACCCTTTTTAACATGTTGAAATTCTGTTTAGTCTTATTCTTAAGAAGAGAATTTCTGGCACAGACATCTTGTTTTCCACCAGAATTTGAGAGAGACAACAAGATATAGGGCAGAGAACACCCAGGACCAACTCCAAGGGGCAGAGCCAAGGGTGGCTTACTGGGGCAGCTGATCTCCTATTGGATGTACCTGCTAGATATACTAATTAATTAATCTCATAAAAATTGTAAAAATCCTGTGTCACATGTATGTGTAGCCATATTTGTGCACCTGAAAACTTTCATTAAATAATTGCTTTTTAGCTTACCACTCTTAATATTGTTTGAAAAGTTTTTGTTTTTTTGATTCTAGGTAACACTAACCTTTCTGAGAGATATTTGCCTATGTCTGTACGTGGGAAGATGTTCTTACCTAAAGCCCTGTCAAGTCTCCTTTTTCTTTAAGATTGAGTAGTTGGAGTACTAAAAGATTAAGAGAGGTACTCTTATTGTAATTTTGTATTGTAATTTTGTTGGCGCCAAAATTGGTGTGTACCTTCAGACTGTGTATATCAAAGACAGTCTTTTGGTTGTGGTAATGCTGGAGATGAAAGACAGAGTTTTTGTTCCCTCTGTATGAATTTGCAGGGATGTAAAGAGCATGTGTGGTTTCACCACCATTACTCACCAGTGCATCAAGGGACACTTGCTAGTGCACTGTTTATGGTGAGGTTGTCTTTTTAGAAAAAGGTCTCAAATGTTTTTGTGTTCTTTACCGTATTTTTCCTTGCACTTCAATAACTCTTTTCCTCCTTTGGTCTTCATTCTTGATCCTTTTCTTGAAGATGGTGATAACCCTATCTTTGTATTGCTCCTCCCAGTCATAATTTTTCTTCTTTAGGCCCTCCATGCCCAGAAATAATCTTCTTAATCTTTGTCTGCATTCATTACAGATGGAATTTGTCTTTTTAGAACATGAGGAATGTGAAATATCCATAGTGGTACAGGTGAGCTCTCACCAGGACTTTTCACAATGGTTGCTTTTCTTGCCTGACACACAGGAATGCTTTTCCTGTATCCCATTCATGGATTATAGTCACCCCATGATCTGCTCATGCCTCCCGGAGCACTTGCTTCCTCCAGTGTCTTCAGACTGGAGCAGAAATTTCTGTCACTCCACCTGACATGGTGGTACCTATTTCTACCCTGCAGTTCCTCATGCAAGGAGTGTTTATTGATGTTGGGAATGTCTCTTCTGTTGGAGCTTCAGCTGGTGGGGAAGATGGAGGCTGTAGAACTACACCATGAGATAGAACTTTTCTTCCTCATGTGTGCCATGAAATCCAGAATATGAGGTGGACAAGGAAACCTAAATTCTTGAGCAATGTTTTTTTGCAATCTGAATTCAAAAGACCTGACCATGAACTTCCCTGTTTCCTACACTTGATGACAGCAAAGCATGGAGGGTGGAGCCCCCTTAATACGTCTCCTAGGCTCCATCCATAAGTAACCTGCTGGAGTCCAGCTCCACGCAGTCACAGCCAGATCCCACCTCCGGTGGACAGCTGTGTGGGTGGGCTCTGAACACAGGGCTGGTGGTATCAGTCTAGCTCCTTTCAGAATTGGTGTTTGCCTCTTAAAAGAGGAAGTATTCATGGCTGGCATTAACTGAGTTTCCATCGGGAAGTTTCATGGGAGAAAGTGCCCAGTCCAAACACTACCAGAGACCAAACCTTGGTGGGGCAGTGTGATGCAGTTCATGTCCCTGCTCTCTGTGGGATTTACTCTCCTGGAGCATGAATAAAGCTTGCTGATGAACTTTAAAATGAATTCTTCAGCCATGTAGTGAAAAGGAAGGTTGTTGCTGACATGGATAAGGAGTTGGCTGGATAAGTGGGCATCCAACACTAAAAGGCAACTGCGTCTCTTTAGAGGCTGTACATGCCTGGAGGAGAGATGTCAAGAAGGACTGAAGAGTTTGCTTTTGATCTGCCCACTTGAAACTATCTGTGATTGTCAGTGTGGTGAAATGACTAATGATGTCATTCAGACACAAAGAAACTTATTTTCCTTTTTAATTATTGGATGAAAATATGAAAACCAGTCTTCTAGTATAAACATAGTTATGAGTTTGCAAAACTGGTGCAATGAGTGCAGAAAATTGCCAGAACATATCTGTTCACTTGAAGAATCTTTAAATATAGCTGCAGAGAGCTGCCATCCTGGATGAACCACTCAGACCTAAGTCATAGCTTGTCTCCAGCCCTGACTCCTGGATGGACCTGGGACCCATGATACAGCCCTGTCTCCAGGCCTGTTTCCAGCTGTATCTCTTGCTAGTCTCCCTGGCGAGCTCCTGGATCTGGCTCATTCCCTCTATGTATCAGAGGGTCTTTTTGGAACAGGTTACTAGCTGCGGCTCTGCCTGTCTGGACCAGGGCCTATGGGATGGTGCCCTCTTGGTGAGGGCATGGGTCGGCAGCAGCTCCTGGCTTGCGTGCATTCAATGAGCAGCAGGCACTTGCTGCTCCCCAGAATTCTCCTTGCATAGTCTCATCCTCAAACATTTTGTAGTTGAGGCATTTCCTAAGCCAAAGAGTGTCAAAGTATTCATCAACCCATCAGCTGATTGCCCTCCATGAACTCATCCTGCCTTACCAAGCTTCTGATTAACATATGGCCAAACTGTAGACCACAAGCTGATCCTCAGCAGGTGTCTGAGCATAAAAGTCTGGCAAAGAGTCATAAACATATTAAAGAAAAAATTATGAGCAAAACTTAAATATAGATTTTCCTATTAACTGCATTTATAATAAATGTCATCACTTATTGACCTTTCCCATGAATAAGCAAATAGCACAATTTACTGATAAATGAAACAAACTCAGAGACAATTAGTACATGGCGCCTCTTTCAGTAGCTCAAACCTTATCACATTTCCTCTCCTGATCCTGTGTAATATACAGCATGATATAAAGTCTGTAACCAAATTTTGTGAACTGACAATCAGAAGATCAAACATTTCTCACTGAGACATGTCATAATGTAATGTCAGGAAGTACATCTCTTTATTTGATACAGGAAATATTCAAACATCTACAGTGCTTGGAGCAAGAGAAGCACAGGTATATCAGTACATAATTTTATTTGGGCTTTTTTATTTTTTTTTTCCATGGGAGAGAGGCATCTACTTAGGAGCTGGGAATCTGAGGCATATGTAGTGTGTAGGAAATGTGTGCTTTCACCGTCACTACACACCCCTTCTGTCACATCCACCTCCACTAATTTTCTTGTCTCTTATGATGCTGTCACTTAATTGTGTTGTGTTGAAGTGGAAGTAGCACCTATGCAAGATGAGCAATTTACAGCTCAAGTAAATGAAAGCAAATATACCAGTGAACAAGAAGTTAATAATTTTCACACACACTGTGAAACCATCTGGTTTTCCCTGTTGGTGTGTGTGCTGGTTTAAAATGCAGCAGGAAAATTAAACCCACTCAAGCTGCCCCCTTTTCCCCATCCTATTTCAACAGTGGAGAAAACACTAGGAAACATTTTAAGATGAAATCACAATTTACTGAAAAGTCATAATAACCACAATATTGATAAAAGAGTGTACTCAGCTGGACTCTGCTCTGTGCCACCACTACTCCCTCAGTTTTCTTTTTCTTGGAGCAGCATCTCAGGCTTGGTGGTGCTGTCTTTCAGCACCAAACCAGAAAACCCACCACTCAGAGGAACAGGAAAAGGACTGCTGGTGGCAGAAAGGGGCCACTTCTGCCAGGCTGACCCTGAAACCTGCACATATTCTCCTCTGACCTTGGTGAATGATGACAATCCTTCAATTTCTGGCCCTGGCTTCCTCCTGCCATGATGTGGGTGGTACGGAATTAAACACTGCTAGAAGCTCCACCCCTTTGCTCTATAACCATGACAGCATGGTAAGAGCATTAACTCTGAAGAGTTACATAGTTATTGATATGACTCATTAATAAATTCCTATTACTCAATGAACAGTAAAATATGCCTTATTTTTTATGTTTCTGATGTCCTTGACATGTTCTATATCCTTCCAAAGATTGGGAAAGTTTTGGAAAAAGGTTATTCCAGTCACAGTAAGGATCCTCTTTTTGCCCATTCAGATTTCTTATTTGCCTCAGTTGAATGATATTAGTTCACCCAAATATGGTCTGTTCTTCACATGGTGTAAATCTCCATTATTGGATATGCTATATCCACATGGTGATAATCTCCATTATTATCCATGGTATATCCAATAAGGAGAGGTCTTAAAAAGCCCATTGCACCAGATACTGCAGAGATATCATGAGACACGAAGAATGTGGTTTTATTAGAATGCTGGAGTTGGGAATGTACCTAGGAAGTATATTCTTA
The DNA here is from genome assembly GCF_017590055.1 of Onychostruthus taczanowskii. Lineage (NCBI taxonomy): Eukaryota > Metazoa > Chordata > Aves > Passeriformes > Passeridae > Onychostruthus > Onychostruthus taczanowskii. The sequence goes on from NW_024499006.1 coordinate 43,525, forward strand.
AACCTTACCCACTCAATATCACCATTTCTTGCTAATCCCTCCTCTCTCTCAACATGTTTTTCCTCCACAATTCCATTTCACCTGAGAGGTGTGAGTCCTCTGATTAACTAGATTCCATCATCATTGGTGTAATCACCTCCCATCACTTAGCATAGGAGTAGAGGAGGAAGGTGCTGTCTCTTCACTATGTAGTTTACTATGGAGAAAGAATCCCATTCTCATTTCCTAGATTTTAAATTTTATATAAATTCCAGTTGAATCAGAAAACCAAAAGATCTGTTGAACATTTGTCCTTCCTGAAACACAAAAATAAGTTTTCAATCAAACCAGCTGCTTAGATCTAGAAGGAAAGGGGGAGAAATTATTTCTACCTTTCCAAAGATACAAAGTGTTACAGCAAGTCTCTTTTCTCTAAAATAGCAAGAAAAAAAAGTTTTTTGCAGATGTTTTCTTTAGAGAGGGAAGGATAAGCACTGAGGGAAAGCCATTCCACTGGCTCTACAGGAGTAAAATGTAGATTATGCCTTATTCTAGCAGTTTAGGCACAGAAACATCTTTTCCTGAATTTCCTTTACATGATACAGGAAGAGACAGAAGTGTCATTCTTGAAGTGAGTATGTGCCAGTAGCTTGGTTTTTGAAAAATGGAGCTCTGGGGCAATGGGAGGAAACCCAGAAATTATACATTAAAGAAATCTGGAGGAGGAGAAATTATAAGTGTCAGATATTTTCTTAATAGCAGAATTCCCTCTGAAATATAAAAGTGATTGGCCAAAATGGGCTTGCAGAGGCAGGAACTGTAACTGCTATCTCTTAATACAAAACAATTATTTTGGAAATAACAAAATTTAGCAGAAGTTTACTCATACAGAAACCCCTCTCACATATCCATGAAAATCAAGATGCAAAAAGCCATATAGTGTCTGTTTGGCAGAGATGGATAGAGAGAGTGAGAGAGGGAGGAAAAGTCATTGACAGTTTAGAATTGGATTTGTTAATTTTTGAGGAGGGCAAGACTGGGTCTTTTGTGTTTAAGGGGTGAGTAAAGAGCCTGTAGTGTGAGGTAGAACAGCTTGCTCTGACAGTGCTCTGCATCTGTCACTCGAGAAAAGAGGAAAAAGAGTCCCCCTAGTGTAACAGTGCTGTAAGCATTGTCTTGCTCAATGTGCTAAATCTGCTGTGAATTCTGCTATGGCATGTAATCAAGTGCCTAAAGGTATTTTAGTAAACCCCTGGGCTCTGTTGATCACAAGGCTTCTAGTTCAGGAAAGAAAGAACAATAGACAGTCATAAATAATGAGCATTTTAAAATGACCACATGTTTTAACACATTTTAGCTATGAAGTAATTGGGTTTTTCTTTGCTTTATAATTATAAATACTAGGTTTTGCCACCCAGGAAACATATATTTTCCTGGAAAACGGGAGAGAAATTATTTTATACAGTAATACTCTTCACAAGTTCTTAGCTGGGTATCTGTGAGGTAAAATAAAGCACATTATTCAAAAGTACCTTTTTTATTATTGTTTCAATTAAAATGGGAAAAAACCTGGGAAAGTCTACTGCAGTTAAAGGTATCCAGTTTTACACTTTCCCTGGCTGCCAGAAATCCAGTGTGCAACTCAAAACACAGCCATTTTACCACTTTGAATTTGCACTGTCAAAGATTAAGTGAGAAATCAGCCTCCTCCCTGTGTAAGCCCTCTCTCAATGATTTTTGGTACAGTAATGCAAATCTGGTCCTTCGTGACAGGTGCTGAAGGGGCTTACATGTAGGAAGGCATAGCTACCATAGATAGCTGTGACTCCGTAACTATTTTCCTCTCAGGTATACTGATGTAGAGCCATGGATAAAAAATTTCAAAGGAGACCAGAAGGTCTCTGTTGGAGATAGAGCAAAGCTGGTTGGTAAGCAGTATTTGTCATTCTGTCTTTCAATAATTTTCCTCAAGATGCTCATGCTAGAGCAAATCTGGCAAGTCAAGTTCCCCTTTGCACCCTGCTCTCCATCTGAGCCTGCCCTGTGGCAAATTAGGCGCTATCTTGCTCTCTCACCTTTTTGACTGCTGACAGAAGAGCTAAATCACCTTTCCACCAGCAAAGGAAGTGTGTTTTCAGGGGAGGGAGTGAGTAGGAGGAGTGGGAGATGTTAGGGAGATAATTCCTCAGAGTAAGTAAAAAGACAAAGTGGGACCAACACCTTACAGGAGATGGCCAGTGGAACGCCTGAAGGATGAGAAGCAAAGATGAAACAGTGCTCAGGGATCAGTTGTGCAGCCCCTACAGACATGATCAGGTAGATTTGGCTGGGGGAAAAGGTCTCCAGCTCCTCAGAGGTCAGCAGTAGCAGAGCAGGCTCTTGCAGCTGTTCACATTAACAACAGTGCTGTAAATTATGCAGAGGCATTAGCTGCAGGGGTGTTGTTTTACACTTTAGATAGTAGATTGGCATTTCCTGGAAGTATAGGTTAATTATGGTAAAAAGAGAGGTAGCATATATCTCACTTTGGGAGGAGGGAGCTCTTGCAGCTCTGCTGGTGCTGTGTGCAAGCCACTGGTTGGTTTATTGGTATGTAAGGGTGTAGCAGAGTTGCGTGCATACAACACTGTGCTTATTTGTGTTCTGCAATAAATGTCTACGTCAGTGTCTCTGCTAATAAAAACCCCACAGTGCTAATTGCCAGGTTTAGTTAAATTAGTTAAAGGAATGTGAAAGGTGTTTGTTGTGCATCCCCACTGCAGAAAGCCTTCTCCTGAAGAAAAACTGTAAAATAGACATCCTTAACTTTCCTTTCAAATTCACATGCAGTATTTGATTTTAGCGTGTCTGTTTTCCTGGAGACAGCTGAGGCAATCTCCTCTACTCACTCGCCCACTTACCAGTTGTACTTTGAATTCCTTGTGATGATATGGATGCTGATTATGGCCTTCACAATACTGCCTGGTTTTTCCATAGAATTGTCCTGGAGGAAGAGACCACAGCAAATTCTCAGCTGACCAGAAGGCAACCCAAGGTATTGGTTCAGTGTATTTTCTTTCATGAGTAAGAAGCAGATAAGATTTCAGCTCAAATGGTGCATTTTATTTATGTTTATATATGAAATGCATAGCAGATATTGGAAACAACATTTCAGGTACTCCTTCCTCCTCCTCCCAGAGGTAATGTTTCATTGTTAATATTGTATATCTTTCTAAAAATTCTTGATTTCAAAAATTTGTTATGCTAAAATATTTTGTCCTAGGAACACTTCTGGGTCCCCATGCATCTACTTGTGAATTGTTCTTATTTCTATTTTAAAATATGTATCAAAATTTCCTTTCTTAAGTTTTTTCTTAGCATTTAAAAAATAATTGTATTATAAAAACTCAAAGAATGCAAAGTAAGCTGGATATTCCCTGCCTATCTCATTCCCTCAACATAAATTTCATTTGTTCTATACTTCCATGTGTATGCACATACGTACACATATACACACATACACATGTATATGCACATATACATGTGCTCCATCACATTCCAAACACTTCTGGACGTTGAATCTTGAAATTCTGTGGTAGGAGACTGGCAAGTGCCTACAATTAGAATATTGTCGATATTCTCACATTTCATTGACCATAGAAGCTAAGATCAATATTTTCAATGCCTTTAAAAATGAAATAATAATGTCAAAATATTGCCAGGAACTTGTTGAAATGAAAAGGGTGTGTTAGGTTAAGCATAGAGACTAGACTGGGGTTTTTTCTGCATTTTTGCTTCTGACATGCTTTGGAAAGTGTGTTGTTTGCACTAGAAACTGAAATGCAATTTGAGGAGGACAGAAAGATGCACTAATATTCATATGAAGCTGTAATACAACAAAAAGTATATGGGCTGTTATTCTGCTGTATTGCCAGAAGACTGTATTGATCTTCAAAGGGTTAAAGTGCTACGAGGTTACATTAATGTCTCCCTTCAGCAATCACTGGCCAATAATGTATCAGCAATCAATGCTGCAGCATGTCGTTCAGGACACCCAGTTTTTGAAGACAAGTGGCTGATATATTTTGACAAGAATAAAAAATAGTCTTGGAAATTCTTTCAAAACTTAACTCAGAGAGGGAGATACATGAAACAAAATGCTTCCATTTGAAAAAAAATAGTAATGTTTGCTTTCCTAAGTAACAACATTTTATGTCAGTTCAGTGGAGCAGTGAATGAACCAAAATTCTGCTAACCTTCAAAATGGAAAGGATTCTGTTAGTAGGATTTACATACTCTGAATATTTAATATTTTGAGTGCTCATCACAGCTCACATAAACTAATACTTAAATATATATTTCCAGTAAAGAAAACATTTGACTTCTGATGGAGTAAAGCAGTAAGATGTTTTGACTTGTGAGTACAAACACAGGTTTCTCAGCCCCTGCTTCTTTTTTTCTTGTTAGAAATTTTTTTCTATCAACTTCTCATAATCTCTGCAAATCCAAAGACAGCAACACAGGCCACTTCACTTTAACACAAAAGAAACTTAAAGAAAAAAACAATCAAGAACTCAAAAAGCTATAAAGTAGAAGTATAAAGGGGGGGAACAAAATTAGAGGCTGCAAGAGGACGCAAGGGGTTAAAGTTCTGACCACTGTGTGCATATATAAAATCGTATCACCTTATCTGAAAAGTTTAGGCTCTAAAGAAAACACTCAGTTTAAAATACCTTATAGGTATATTAAATCTTCAGGCTGAAGATTACAGCAAGTGTTTGCTCTTTGGTGAGTAGCTGTTTGTCTCACTTTATTTACTTGGTATTGGGTATTTGTCAATGTCATTTCATATCTGCAGAAAATTCATACGTTCTGTGGAAGTATGTATGTGTTTGAGAGTGCTGAAGGTCACATGACTATTTCATCCTATTTGGTGGAGCAGCTTGACTTTTTTCCCTTGCTTTTGGTGATGGTTGTGAGTGCAGAAGTTGATTGACAGATGCATGCCAGAAACCCCCATTCTCCTTTTCAAAGACTACATATGATGGATTGCGATCTTTCAGCACAGCAGGACACAGGGACCATGCAAGCTGTAATTGGTCAGGTATGGAGTCAGCCATTTCTCAACTCCCCTTTTATTTATTTTTTTTTTTCACAAGGGTCTAACCATATGATTCACATAATTCATATTTACAGTACCATCTTTCTATCAGTATCTTCAGCTACCAGCGAGTGTAGTACTGAAAGTGAGAAAGGCAAAAGAAACACAATAATCTGGCCAGGGAATCACTAAAAAAAACTAAATTACCATCCTTTTCTTCTAATAAACCCCATTTCAGTCTGAGCTTTATCAAATCAATGTATTTATTAATTTGCTGTTTTATTTTGTTTAAATATGCTGAAGTAGAAGAACCGAGGAGTGAAAGTGTTATGTTTGCTGGGGAGTTGCTTTCTATTTGTAATGCTGTTCATTATTTTTATATTGACTGTGTTATGTACTAGATGCTGTGGCTTTTATTTTTTGTTTTTATTTTGTCTTCTTATACTCCTAATCCAGATAATGTGTGATTGAACCTGGTAAATGTAGTAGTCTTTGCTGCTGCAGAGGGGCAGCCTGCAAATTAAACGCTGCCACAATCTGAAAGGTCCAGGTGGTCTGCTCGTGCTTCCTAATGCAATCCAGCACAACAGCTTTAATAAACAGCTCTATTTAGTTCTCCCTCCCTGTATCCAGGGAAGTGAACTGGGGCTGCTGTGATGAAATGCCAGAAGAATATCTCTCTAAGGCCTTGCAAGCTGATTTTTAGAGCTTTTCCGTTTTGTCGTCTTTGTCTTCCAAATGGGTCAGTGAGTCCTTCTCTTTCTGTTTTGTGATTTCTGATAAGTCTGTAGTTTTTATATGTGTAATTTAACCATGCTGTTTTGAGCTTTAGCCAGAAGAGAGAAAAATCATTGTCTTTTCATTTGCTTCAAATAATAACCTGAAGTGGGGAAAAAAATTATTTTGTTCTGATGAACAGGGAGGGCTGTTTTCCTGTGAAAGCAGTCAGAGTCAGATGAGAGTGCCTGTTTTTCTTTTTCTAACAAAATTTTAAGTGCTCAACACTTTCTCATTAACCACTGACTTGTAAATCATTCTCTGGTAAAGGGTATTTTTTTAACTCTCAAAACTTTGTGGTTTTTTGCATATGTTTCCAGTATAGTGAACGCATGCTGCTGAGATGATGACATAGTGTTTGTTTTCTATATTTTGATATAATAGTAGAAAAATATGCATTCTATACATTGTTTTCATCTAAATTATGGCACAGCACTGAAGTCCCTCAAAGCACATGGTTTATTAATACCATCATACACAGTAATGCATTTTTGGGCGGAAAATGTCAAATATGTAATGCCATGTTTACCACAGACTTTTATTGCTTTAAATATTTTAAAAATAGAAGATACATTTTTTATTAAAAATCCTCCAAACATTCACAGCTTTCTGTTAGGCTGGCTTATACCTAAAAAGTGGGGCATGCTTGCCAGTACTACATTGTGCAAAAAGATGTATTTTAGACTGTGTTAATTACCTTTTTGTTTAACTTGTTCAGTCTTACAGAAATATATTTAATGATTCCAAGGCAGATACAATGGCAAGGTTTTGAACAAGTGCACTTGATAGAAAATGTATCCTGAAATCTTTATAAATCTAAAAGCTTGCAATATCTCTTTAATATAAATTTTGTTTTCACATGTAAGAAAGTGTAAGCTAACTATTTTATGTTTAAGGCTTGCCAACTCTCAGAAAGTGGTTTTGAGGCTGGAAATGGTAGAAGGATTTTTTTTTTTCTGTGTGTAATATGCCATATTTCATTAATTAAAAAAGTTCAGTGAATGTCTGGAAAAATGTTTATATCATATGTTCTTGTATTTCATTTCCTCAAATTAGTATCAAGATCATGTATTTAAAAGAAAAATAAATTTAGGTATTTTAGGTGACTAACTTCTGTGGGTTTTCTGTGTTAGACTTTATAGATGTTATTTTTCTGAAACTTACTGTCTTAGGTGCTGCAAACATTATTTTCAGATCAGCATGTGTGCATATTTACATTTCATATATGTAAATGTGCACATCAAAATGGGTTTATAAATTCACAAAATTTTCAAGTGTGTTTTTGTTTTGATTAATTGTCCAGTGTTTCATTGTTATTAGCTATGTGTTAAGATAGAGTAAAAAGTTTAACTTTTTTTTTTCTGATAAAAAATTACACATTTTCTGGTTGTATAATTTTCTGGTTGTATATTTTGCTGAAAATAGCCATAGATTTTCTTTAAGTATTTTAAAAGAAAATAACTATCAAAAGGCAAGCCCTATGGCACAAAATCTTTCCATATTTTAAGTCTCTATTTTGTATTGATAAATAGTTAAGGTTTGCATATTTAGTAGTTGCATAGTTTTAGAAGATGCATTTATTTCCTGACACTAATAGAAAAAGTTCTTAAAAGTCTTTGCTAACTTTCAAACCTCCAAACACAAAAAATTGGATAAATGTTTATAATTTGGCTTTTTTATATCAGCATTGTAATTTTTTTCTGCCATGAGAATTATTTTTTTTTACTAATCCTGCAGATGTAGCTCTAAATTCAGTCTTTTTTACTGGTAATGGAATGTGAACTCGCATAATTAAAAATCCAAACTGTACATGTATAGCTGATGCAATGGAGATCAGACACACTAGCAGTTTTTTGTAGTTCAGGCATTAGTCTGTGTTTGACACAAATGGAATAGCAGAGCATACCGATTCAAAGGCATTTTCAACACTAAGTACTTGTTCATCATTAAATGCATTTTTTACTTTTTTAAAAACAATCTGGATTTCAACTGTTTTTAACAGTCCACAGTGATTCCCACTCGTGGTGGCAATGGTGTGCAGAGTGCTACAACTCTGACTGTTACCCAGCACCTGGGTGTACTGGGTCCAGGGTGCAGAATTGCTTGTGAGCCTTCCCTCTGGATATTTTCTCCCCCAAGCAAGCAATAAAACAGCCAAGTACTCTGAAGAACAACCTCCTTGCCTTGTGTGTCAAGATCTAGAAGCTCATTGCTCATTGTGATTTTGATTCATAACTGGAGTGTTTGGCATGAAACCCTGATCCCTGCCAGCAATAGGCTGTAGCGTCCTCCCTTGCATGCCAAACCACAATATCCATTATTTCTTCAATTGTGTTTTGCTCTTATATAAAATATTAGCTGGATTTTTATGCCATATTCACTGTATATCCTGACCCCATCTGAATGAACAGATAATTAAATGTGTCATCTAATTATTCCAATGACGTTGTAATTTGTCTGCCTTCTATGCTTTCTAAAACCTTTACTATACCTTTTTCGTATTCTTTTTTCTCTCCATCTTTTTTTTTCCCCTCAGACCTGAGCTTGTGAGTGACAGGTTAGTTCATCAGCATTACAGCCCTCCTGTTTTTTTTCTCATCTCATGCAGACAGGTCACTGTGTCCAATCACCCTTCTGGCTCTGCTGTCCCCAGGGGAGCCCGGGCCAGCCTGCCATCTTGATCCACCGGCCTGAGGGCCCAGGCTGGCTGTACATTTCTGTGTTCACTGGTTCTTGCAAATATAGTGAAGTGGGGAAGGGGAGGGGAGCAGCTTAAATTAGGTCTCTGTATATTGAGAGGAAGCAAATTAGGTAATGTTCTTCTTCAAATAAGCATGTGTTTGCAGTTATTACTGCTATGCTTGAGTTCTCTTTCTACAAATTTAGCACGTTTATTTCTGTATTTCAATGGTATCCTCCATACGATTTCACCATGTAGTAAATGCTATTTATGCAAGGGTAAACATGCTCTTTTCCCACAGAGAGTTCTCTGAAGCCCAGTTTATGAATCTGATACATTGCTGCAGCCAGTGTGGGTCTTTCTGTTCTGTTTCATTTTGTTGCCATTTAAAATTTTTTTTTTGTATTCTTCCTCATGATTAACCACAATAGAACATGTTTTAGAGAAGCCATTCCTTTTGTAAATTTTGGTCACTTTTCGGAAGTTTAATCTGTTGTCAGTGTTGTTTTTATAATGCAGACTAATATGTATCCAGGATCTATATCAGATCTATAATATTATTTTGTCTTGAGCAATCTCTAAATGATTTTTCTTGTAGCAGTAGATAAGTTCTTTTTGTCTTGGAATATCTGTTTCCAGCTCTAATCTAATATCAAGGATTGCCTATAACATATACAAGCAGAAAATAACCATATGTAAAGTTAGGACCCACTTTTGTAAGACAGCAAGGAATTGTGCCATTCTGTCTGCAATCTGGGACAAATCCTGTTCTTTCAAGTAAGAATTAGTGCCATCACTGTAAGAATGACTACTTGCATAAGTAAGGCCAGACTACTTGTTCCCTTGGCTGCTCACTGTATATCCAGCACAAACATTGTAGTCCTTTACAGTCACCAACAGTGGTTTTCTGCAGTTCAGGACTGTGAGGGAGAGACTTATGGACAGGTACCCATTGACTGGTTTTTTCAGTAGCAGAAAAACAATGTAAACAGTAAGAAACATATTTGAAAAACTTCATACTTTTTAATATTTATGAACAAGCTGGTACTCTGATAATGAAACATTCCATCTTTGCAGAAATCCACTGTTGTATACACTCTCTAGAATATTGTGTCCCTAAGAATTATTATTGTAAGGAGATGCAGGAATGTGGCTGTAATATTTTACAGTATAAATATTTATTGTAGAGGACTTTGGATCTTGTTAATTTAATATATGTAAATTCTTTGGTCCTAGGCCTGGATTCCAGCAAAAGAATGCATTTTTCTGTTGACTTCTGTTTTTACAGCAGAAAAGATGAATTTTTATCATTTTGATTCATACTTGAAAAGATTTTTTTCTTCTTTTCACACCAAAATTGGATTTTAATTGAAATCAGCTTTCTAAAAACATCTTTAGTAATTTTCTCCAGTTTTCTTTTTTCTGTTCTGTACTACTGTGTGGTTTAATCTGTGGGTCAGGTCAGCCAATTAAGAGGTCAAATCTTAAAAAAGCTGTGATTTGTACTCTGTGTATATTCACTATATTCTAATTTTAAGAGAAAAATTAAGTATATCAGATGACCTTTAAATTGCTGGACAAGTGACTCTCCTCCAGTGATGTAGATTATTATCTTTTGACAATGCATTTACATTCAAGTACCTCTGTTATGTTTCCTAGATTCTAGACTGATAAACTAAATATCAGTCTGGCCCACTTTTGCGTGTACAGTGCATAGAAGTGACTGCTGAGCCTCTTATCTTACAGTGACCTGTAGCTGTAACAAGACTTTTATTTTTCTTCTCTGATCTTAACTGCAACTCAAATGGAAGAAAATAAAAGGACAATCAAAGACAAGTTGTATACAGCACTTTCAACATTAGATGAAGATATGGCAAAATATTTTTTTCCTGAGATTTAAATTGTTCAGCAACATTAATAATGTAGCTTTTTATTCTGAAATTCTAAAGATGGAAGAACCTCAGATCAGGCAATTTTGAATATGTGCATGTTTATTTCTCACTAAACTTAACTAGACTTAAGCATGTACTTAAAAGTTGGTCAGCAAATCACTTAAGCCCATAAGAAGTCTGCAATTGCTAAAGCTTCAGGTGCACAGAATGATATTGAATTCAGTGGGACTCCTCATATATATAACAATTGGCAGGATCTTGTCCAACAAGCCTATTGTGTTACTGCTAATAAATATAACAAAGTCTGGCTTAAATGCTAACTAAATAATTGTTGTGCAAACTGTTTTACAATTGGAACTGGCTATTAGGAATAAAGATAGTAACCCAACGGTCTTGAACCCTTACTTTTTGAGGATATCAGGGCTACAGGTAAACAGACTATCACTTCAGGGGTTTTATTTCAATGTTGGCTTCAAAACCTCTGTGATGTGTTGTACTTTTTCTTCAAAAAAGAAATATTAGTTGATGTTTGCTGCTGATTCTCTGTTGACTGGTAGTGCTGTTCTATAGTAGTGCTTTATCTAACTGTTAGATCAAAAGAAAATTTTGAAGATCAAGGGACTGTTCAAAATTTCTAGCCATTCTTAAAAGAGGTAGTGTGAGAAAGCTTAATTAAAAAAGGTTGTGGGGAGAAAGAGGGGATGCAAAAATCTTTATTTCAAGCAATCTTTACATGGTGAACTATATAAATAAAATTTTCTTAAGTTGTTTAGAATAGTTTTTATAGTTACTGATAAGCGTGTTTTTTTAATCTATATTTGTATACACCATACTGTATATAGCAAAACTATCTCTGACAAACTTTTACTCACATGAGTAATAGCAATTGATACTGTTTAATGAATTAAAGTTGAATTATTAATTTAAATATTAATTATTAAATTATTTTCAGGAGATGAGGACCTCATAAATTCATCTTGCTCTGTACTGTAGATATACAGCTGTCCCATGTCCTTTGCACATGTGAATGAGGATTTACAAGGCAGGACCGTGATAGTTGTTCTTGTCAAAATACATAGGTCTTGTCTTGGCAGTCTTTTCTGTGCCACCTTACTCTAAAAGAAATCCAATAATTTGACAAGCAGTGCTACAAAATCACACTTGAGAGAGTAATTTTTGACCCTGTGATATATCTAGTGAGTGGTATCTTAAGTGCTTACTAAATATGATCTGTTCCTAAAGGCGGCTCGTTCCAGGATGGGGTTCTGAATCCATAAATGGGGAAGGGCATTGTAAAGGGAAACAGGACCTTAAGCAAAAGAAAAAGAAAAAAAAAAGTTAAAATGGAACTTAGTGCTATTTCAGTCATTGATTCCACAGAGTAGCTTTTATTTTTTAAGTTGCTAGCATTTTCATGGAACTCGGACTCCTGTGTTTTTGGAAGACACAATCCAGCTATGGAAGGTCACTTCCAAAAAGGAAATATTACAGGGACAAGTAAAGGACAAAAGTGTTTTTTACCTACCCCCTGCTATGGAAACAAGTTTTAAGAAACAGAAAATAACAGAACATGAGTTTTTTGCAAGCAAATTAGTGAAAGTCATGTTAATAGTACTACACAACTGCTGTTAGACATATTGTAAGTGATACTTCTGTATCAGAATGTTGTACTTTTCACTAAACTGTTTACATGTCTAACTGCTTTTTCACTTACAAATCCAACTTATGGAGCTGTAACACAATTTTTACTTGAGCTTTTCTTATGTTTCAACTGCAATAAAATTTTACTGGAATAAAAAGCTGATGGCTTTAGCCCATTCTGGAAGACATCCTTTTTTGGGGGCAAAATAAACAGCTAAATATATATTTGCAGAACAGACTAAGACTGAAACAACAATATCAATGACTAGAATATTTCATATCCTTGCTTCAAGCTTATGAATTAAAATCACATTGTCTCCATCAGTGGCAAACTAGCATCCACTTTCATTTTTTCATAGTATATCACATTAAAGGCTGTCATTGTTTTGGGGTTTTTAAATTATAACAATGGAGAAAGGAGAAATGGGCCTGATTATTACTGAATCCACCTTTAAAAATACACACACAAAAAAAAAAAAAAAAAAAAAAGCTAAAGATGCAAATAATTCTGATCATGGTTAAGTGTGGCATTTCCAAGACACTGTCATTGGGTCTATAACTTTTGCTACTAGAACGAGATGCTGCCAAGTGCTGAATGTGTCTGGAGTCCTGGACCTCCCCCTGGCTTTGTTAGCAGGACAGTTTCAATGAAATAAAATAATCCAGAATAAAGAAGAATTATGCTACTGTAGGAAACCAACAGTTATTGCAAGATTGATGGCCATTTAGATCTTACCTTCTTTTCGCTGTGCCCATCCCTTTCTGTGTACAAAATATGCTTCACATTTTTCAAATGAATTATACAAAGCAGAAATAATACCTGATTTGTATAATTCTAATATTTTGGAAGAAAGGTTAAAAGTTGTGGCAAATGTAAAAGTGGCTTCTAATGTGGAAGGATAAAGCAGAAAATATCAAACTCATTTTGCTTAGTGTCAGTCATGATGATTTATCATTATAGTCAGGGCAAACTATGGTCTTGGAGCAGAAACAATTTTGTCCATTAAAAAGGGAAAAAAACAACTCCAAAGCTCAGAATGTTCCAGTCTGATTCTTATGTCCTTAGGGTTGCAATATTGAATTCAGAATTGGGGAAGCTTAATCTTGCAGCTGGATTTGACAAGATGCTGGTCAAGCAGTAGGCAGAAGTGATGGTTTTTGTGTTGTAATGCCCATGGTGGGAAATAAAGACAGATAACAATATTTTTCCAGAAGTCTGTGTGCAGTATACACCACCTGCTCCAGCTTGTCACCAAAGTAGGCAAGAAAACTTTCTGTGTGCAAGTTGGTGAGCAACGCTTGCAATTTCAAAGTCTGACAGATGACAAATTTGGAGTGCTCTAAAACAGCATTTGAAGGGTTCACTATAGATCTGAACACAGCTGTTTGCTTTAGTGCTATGCTTACTTAAAGGGTGATCATGAAACCATTTGAGCACATCCATAAGTATCCCCACAACTTATTGAGAAACCTCACGAGCAGCACATTGTGCATTAGACAATGTAATGCTGAAAGCTTGGATCTCCTCTGGTTGTAAGAGGATATAGACATGCACTGCTGGAAAAAAATAAACCAGTTCTCCATCTCCCTCAGTTAATCCTGGGGAGAAATATGTGTGTGTGTGAAACCTGGAGGCTGAAACTGAAATTGTCAGGTGTTTGGAAAATAAGAGCTGAATTTTGAATAGTCAAGCAACAACACAAAAGAAGCTGAAGATTGGAGTTTTTTCCCCTAAATATATTGCTTTCAGTTTATTTTTGAAGTTCATGCTGGATTTTAGCAAGAAGAGAAATTTAGGTTTGCCCCCCGACTAAGGATTTAGAGTGACTCTGTAATGAATTTTAACCCAAGGGGCACTGTGGATATTCAGCAAACCTTTGTTCTACTTTGCTCATGTCTTTATGCTAGACCCATCACTGTAGTTATTAGATCTCAAAGATTACATTCTTTGATCTAGTGCTTTCTAAATCCTTAAACCACGGTTTTTATTTCTTTAAAAGGTTATATCCAGCATTGGGTTGGATTGTAAAGTACCCTTTGACTCTCATGAAGGACACAGAAGAAACAGTTGCTTCTGAGGGTGTATTTCCTTCTGATCATGAAGTACCACAGCATTTTATTGAATTAAGAACTGCACAAAAATCTGTGCTTTTAATCTGGTCAGTGTATTGAAAATTTTTTTATTTCCATGATATCATGATGTCATTCATTCCTGATACAACAAACATTAAGGTATATACATAAATTTCAGTTACTCTTTTAATATAAAAAAAAGCTGCAAAGTTGCCTCATATTTCCCTAAGAATATAAATAAAAGCACACTAAACTTCAAACAGATGTTTAACATGAGCATGTTCAGGATGGGTTCTTGGGGGTCTCTTTTCTGTCTGATATTTACCAGGATTCATCAGAAGTAAATCTGTGGTGCTAAACAGAGTTACATTTGGACAAACAGGATCACCAGCAGCCTCTAAGTTTCTTCTGTCAAATTCAGAAGCCCTTACATGAGCAAATTTACAAGTGTAGTCTACAATATTTGAATAATTAGTGATTCCTAAGATAACCAGAAAGAAGGCACAGAAAGGAAAAGAGAAGAACACTAAAATTAAACCCAGTGTGCTCCATCCTGACTGATATTAATTATACTCTCTCCAAACTGATCTTTTTATTTTTCCCAATCAGTCCTGGAAGGCAAACAATAAAAAATTGTTATGTATTTTCCCTTAATTTTGGAAAAACAAGACTGAAATTGGCATCTGAAAATAAAAATTTCACTAAAAAAGTGGTAGTTACTTTTTCACTTTTATAATGCTTGTGTTTGGTTTTTTATCTTTTTTGAGAAGTTCAAGCACTGGAGATAGTAGCCTAATACTACTTTATACTGGGGTATCTTTATACCATCTGGAAGTACAAAACAGCTGTAAAGTGGGTTGTAAGAGTAATTTACTTATACATACTTGAAAGTTCTTTTATATTCCCAGGCATGGTAGAAACCCACCTTGAGGTACATAGGGATAGAGTCCAAACAAATGCATTCGAATTTCCATTTTTTTCAGATGGAAATAAAAAGGGGATAGGCAGAAATCAGACTGGGGAAGAAGAGGAAGGAGAAGGCCTTATTTAGTTAGAAACAGATATCTGTTAACAGACAAGGCGAAAGGTTCAAATCCTGTTTTATTGGTCTCCATCTATATCTTTGCTGGCAGTGATAAAAACATGAAAGAGAGGGAAGAGAGCACTACTCACACCGTAGCAGTCAGAGCTGCTTTCTCAATCAACTTGGTTTTAAAATGAGTATGCTTAAAACAAGAGTCTAGTTCTCTCTTTTTTCTTTCCTTTTTTTTTACCCTGTGGGCTGCAGTGTTGCTTGCTGTGACTTTGGACAAAGATTTGTCTTTGCAGAGCATTATTCAGTTAGTATACCTGATTAGTGAAAAAGAAAACAAATTAAATTCATAGGAATTAATGCCAATTAAATTCCCTCTTTCTATTCTTTCTATTGCAAGCTGCATTCTTCAACTCCAACTTAAAGGGTGAATAAAAACAGCAAAGAGAAAAAAGCAAAGCCAAGAATGACAGTTATGCTAATGAGGAATACCTTAAAATTAGTCAGATATGGAAAAATTATTAAAATAGCAATTTTAGCAAATTAGCAAACTCTTGTCAACACAAGTTCCTTTGAAATTTTGAGGAGCTTCCTACTCCATTTTATTTCATAATCCCTTTTAAATGGAAACATAGGAGGCTTAAGGGATTCTGTGAAGATATTTCTCTCTTTGCTTCCCCATTTTGTGAGAGCCTAAGGGAAAAATATTGGCAGAACTTGTAGAACCTTCTATAATTGAAGTAGCCCAGTATTTCCTATTTTAGGATCTTTGCTGCTGTTCTTAGTATTTCCACCTGGTTGGCTAACTCTTCCTAAATACTTTTAAAGGCGATTTCTGCTAAAATACTTCAGTGGTTCCCAAGGAAGATAAGGAAATACAGTGTATTTTTGCCCATTTAAAAATATGTCATAATTAAGAGCAAAACTTTGAATGTGGTGAGGAGTAGGAGCATTGGGCTTGACATGTCTCTTCAGCTATCCTGTGACAAGCCATGCTTGATTATATTCCAAGCCTTTGAGAAATGTAGTTTGCAGATGTTTACTTTGGAACTTTAAATAGCTACATCCCCTCAAAATTCACAGAAAAATGAACTTCAGAAAGGAACCTCTGAAAATCACCTGCACATGGACAGGATCAGTTTATCTGAGTCACATTATTTGTGTAAGTGCTTCCTGAAAAGCTCCATCCAATTCCAAATTCCATGAGCATCAATTCCACAGTATCTTTGTCCTATTCATTGCACCAAGTAAAGCCCATATCTTCTTGCCTCTTTTAGGAGTATCAGATTATTTCTGTCCCCCTTGAAATACTAGTTTCCCACTATACCTGTCATGGGAAATGGCAGAGGTGACACCAGGGAGCCTTTACTTTTCTATGTACTCAGTGACCATATCCACAGGGAATGGAAAAAAGAGAATGTGTGATTCAAATGAAGACAGGACAAGAGCCAGGGAAGATGAAAGATATGTAGTGAAACAATAAATGCACAAGTAGTCAACCAGGACTAAAAAGTGACAAGGCATGGAGAAGTAGGAGCCTGAAGAGTGGATCCAAGAGAGGTTTTAACTATGAGGGACAGTAGGGAAGAGGACTTGCCTGTATGTAGGCAAACTTAGATGAAAGGAACAATGGAAAGGGGTCTGGACCTGGTTAGGGATAAAGACAGAAGTAGAAAACCAGTGGGGCAGGTTCCCTTTCTTCTCAGAAATTTCTGCTGGCAAATCTCACTGGCAAAATTTCTCAGTTCTTTAAAACATATAAATCTACACATACAAAATGTGGACAGTGGTATTTGTACTGTTAAGGAACATCATTAAACTAATTTGTTTTGCTTGTAAATATATATAATAATGACCCTTTAATAACATATTGTTTATGTAACAAGTTAACAGATTCTTTAAGTTCTTTTAGTGTGACTTCTTTCTTAATATTACAGTTGATATATACTGTTACTTTGCTCCCTAGAAATTGTGGGAAGTTTATGTATGTATGTATGTATGTGAATATACATACACATATATACACATGTATGTATTTATTCTGGGCCAAATGCCAAAATATGACTAAAAAAGTCTTATTCTATTTTAAAGGGAGGGTTATTGTCTTTGCATGATTTTAAAAGATTAAACAAGATAATTTTTAAAGAAAAAGTACCTTTGACTAAAGCACTAAAACTGTCCTGCTTATAAAATGTCAGACTGGAACATATAGGCTTTTATTCCTCTTTCATATGAATGGTAGGATTAAAGGTTCTAACACAGCTGAATTTTCATTTTGAATGAAAAATTTCCCACAGATCTTGCCATTACTATTTCCAACTGACAAAAATCTATTAATTTACCCAGTAGTTTTTGTAGAATAGTGACTGACATCTAGAGTTTTGAACATATATAGACACTGGTCTTTGCACAAAGTAGACACATTAAGCCCCCATAACAGGTCAACTTGTCTCTTGATTCTCCACTGACTCAACTACTTATTTACTATGTTAAAAATGGAAGCATTGCAAAGTGAAGTGCTTGTTTCCACTGCAAGTGTTAAATACAATCCCTTTGCTGCAAAGTAAAAGCTCCAGGTTCCTATGGCGAAACAACACTGGATTATCACTTGAACAGATATAATTACTACTATCAGCAACTTGAAGTCATTTTAATTCCTATACTACACCAATTTTATCTCTGACAGGAGGGATACTTTTCTGAAACTTATTTAGCTTCTCTTGAGCGTTATTTACAATTGTGACTATAATCTCTTGATTTAGTAAGAGAATGTCACCATGCTGAAGGAGAACTGGGAATAGGTGTCTAGTACACACCAGGGTGATGTGCAAAGGGGAAATAGTAACCACCAACATGGAGGTGTGAAAAAGGTGGGGCTAGAAGAACGCGGGAGACACAGTGTAGAAGGAGGGCATGGCAGTTAGAGAATAGGTGCTTTGGTAAGGTTGAAAAATTTAATTACTTATTGAATAAGTTTTTTAATGGTTTTATATATTAAACTAATTGTAATAATGACTCAGAAAGGTCAAAATATTAGGACTAGCAGCCTAATTAGGATTACATAGTGGCAGAGAGCTGTGTGAAACAGTTGTGTACAAGAAAACTGAGGATAATAAAACTACATCCATGTTATATTCTTTCTCTTCACCTTTATCCATTTAGCATCTGCTCAGATACAAGTTCAGGGGCCCATCTTACAAGACATCAGCAAACCAGGCTTGTGGTAGTGGTGTAGCAAGATCTGAGAAAAGTGCAAAATCAGGGCTCAATTCTCTCACCTTCCTGTTCTGTATCAGTACATTACAAAACTTTTAGCTGTTGCAATATTGATGTTAATCCTCTTAATTCCATTTTTTATTCCTTTACTGAAGGTAGACTGGCACAGAAATTGTTTGGTGGCAAATCTGGGCCCAGAGGGTTACAGATAAAGTTTACAAAAGCAAGAACAAGTCTATGAAGCTGTCTCTAGATGTGACATACATCCAGACCTGTTCGGTTAGCAGAGGTGTTGCTGGCCATGGTATTGAACCCTCCCTCAATGTGATTAAATTATTTTTTTGAAGTTGCTTCTCTAAAAGACAATTTATTTCTTGGTCAGTATCTTTCTGCCTTGAATCAACTTCAGCTTGGTTAATGCCACTTAGACACTCACTGTATCTGCAGCTGTCTCCAGCATGAACATAGAAGGATAAAACATAGGAGGATAAAGTATATATTTTATCCCCTCCTTTCATTATTTCATTTCTTCCCTTCAGGCTACAGAAAGAAAAGAATTATTATTTTATTAAGTTTTACTAAAATGATGCTTTTTTTCCCCCCTCACAAATGATCTGATAAAAATAGGATTTGTGGGCAAGCTCACATCAGTATTTGAGGTGTGTAGGTGTATAACTGAATCACTTTATGCTGCATCCAGTTCTGGGCTCCCCAATACAAGAAAGACAAGGAGAGGGTCCAGCAGAGTGCCACAAAGATAATTACAGGTCTGGAGCGTCTCTCTTATGAGGAGGGACTGTGGAAGCTGGGCCTGATGCATAGAAATATCACAAAGGAAGTTGCCAAGACGATGGTGCCAGACTCTTCCATGGTGTTCAGTGTCAGGACAAGGAATGACTGGCCATAAACTAAACCACAAAAAGTTCCACCTCAACATGAAGAACAACTTCTTTATATTGAGGGTAGTAGAGCACTGGAACAAGTGCCCTGGGGAACTGCCCAGCGAGATTGTGGAGTCTCTCTCCCACCTCGATGCATTCCTATGTAAGCTTGTCTTGTGCTGGACTGGATGATCTACAGAGGTTCCTTCCAAAAGTAACAATTCTGTAATTCTGTGGTTCTCTGTGTAGTTCAAGCTTGGAAAAAGTGTGTGATTCATTCATCCTAGTTTTGGTACTGTCTTTCTCATGGTTTATGGTTTAAAGGCTGAACCACAACCACAACAATCCTCCTGCAACAAACCAACAAACTGGTTTTTGATAGGTGAAAAACTTTTCTTCAAAGAGGAAAGACAGATAACAGGTGAAAAAGTAGGAGATTAATGGAGAGCTTTGAAATCTGTTTCTAAAAGGAGGAACAAAGAAATAATTATTTTGCCAGTGCATATAGGTATGGGTGTAATCTTTTTCACATTGGGTTCTTTTTCCCAACAGCCTGATGATGGTTTTGACATTTAAGCTGCAAAGATCAGAAAGCTACATGCAGTCTCAAACTTCAGCTTTCATAATGCAGCTTCATACTACAGGATTCCTTTTAGGCTAAATAAATCACAGGCAAAAACTGGATTAATTTGAGAGTCTCTCCTTTGCTGTGGTTAATCAAGTATTGCATTACAGAATTGCTACAGGCTTTCTTCTCAACAGAATGTGTATTGGTCTTACTACAATGCTCTCCACTTGCAGAAGACTTCTGTATCGAAGAGGCTTATGCTTGAATAGTATTATGTCAGTGTATTTCTTAAAGAATCTGCACCAGTGCTGCCTCGCCTTGACTTGTGTGTGCAGTTTAGATTACCACAATATAAAAAAGACATGAAGCTATTAGAGAGCATCCAGAGGAGGGTATATTTGGTTTACATGACCAAGCTTTGGTTGTAGGGAGGCTACAGGGGTGGCTTCTGTTAGGAGCTGCTAGAAGCTTCTTCCGTGTCTGGCAGAGCCAATCCCTGGGAGCTCCAATGATGGACATGCCACTAGTTAAGGCTGGGCTAATTAGAGATGATGGGAACACAGGACACATCTTTGATAACAGATTTAATAGGATAGAAAAAAAAGTTACTGTGTAGAAGTAATTGCAGCCAGAGAAGACTGGAGTGACAATATGTGAGGACAAATTTGCAGACACCAAGGTGTCTCCACTGGGAGAAGGAGGAGGAGAAGGTGCTCGAGGCACTGGAGCTAGGATTCCCCTGCTGCCTGTGGTGCAGACCATGGTGAAACAGCCATGCCCCTGCATGGAGGATAGATGCAGAGATGCATGTGCAAGCCATGGAGGATCCCATGCCAGAGCAGGTTGAGAGGAGACTGTGACCCTGTGGGAGGCCCACGGAAGAGAGAAGCCCACTCTGGAGTAGCCTGTCCTTCAGGAACTGCACTCTGTGGAATAGTGACCCACGCTGCAGCAGTTTGAGGAGGACTGTGGGATGGGCGCACATTACAGCAATTCTCAGGGAGCTGCTGCCCATGAGATGGACTCCTGCTGGAGAAGTTAATGGAGAACTATTTCCCATGGGAGGAACCTTGTGCTGGAGCAGGGGGAGGACTCTTCTCCCTAAGCAGCAGAAAAAATGATGGAACTGACCATAACCTCCATTGCCTGTCTCCCTATACCACTGGGGAAGGAGGTAGAGCTGGGAAGGAGGGAGGGATGGGGGAAAGGTGTTTCTAAGGTTTTATTTAATTTCCAATTGTTCTGCTCTGATCTTCTTAATAATAAATTCAGCTTTTTTCTTTAATGCTAGCCTGTTTTGACCATGTTGGTATTTAGTGACGGATCTCTCCCAGTCCTTGTCTCAACTCATGAACCCTTTATTATATTTTCTCTACCCTGTCCAGCTGCAGAGGGGAGTGAGAGAGTGGCTTTGGTGGGTGCCTGGCATCCAGCCGTCATCAACCCACCACAGAGGGCCATAAGAATGGTGAAGAGCCTGGAGGGGAAGCCATATGAGGAGTGGCTGAGGTCACATGGTCTGTTCAGCCTGGACAAGAGGAGAATGAGGGGAGACCTCATTGCACTCTTCAACATCCTCACAAGGGGAAGTGGAGGGGCGGGAACTGATCTCTTCACTCTCATGAACAGTCACAGGACTTGAGGAAATTGCCTGAAGCTGAGCAAGAGGTGATTTAGGTTAGATATCAGGAAAGGATTCTTCACCCAGAGGTTGGGCACTGGAACAAGCTCCCCAGGGAAGTGGTCACAGCACCAAGCCTGACACATCTCAAGAAGCATTTGGACCACACTTTCAGGCACATGGTGTGACTCTTGGGGCTGTTCTGTACAGTGCCAGGAGATGGACTTGTGATCCCAATGGGTCCCTTACAACTCACCTGATTTTATGAATCTCTCTTCAGTGTATTTGTATGTTCTGAAGTGTTTTACAAATGCAACATTCTTCTGCTTCTGAGCCCTTCAGTTACCAGTAAGATGAAATGGAAAAATATGGAGTTGAGCCTAGCAATTTTACATGGCAGTGTGTATATGAAAGTAAAGAACCTGTTGCCAGTGGAGTTTAAAGGATTGCATCAATTCCAGTGTGGAGCTTGAGCAGGGTATCAGAAGTGCTCAGAGACTTCCATTGTCCTCTGATAGCACAAAAGGTGAAAAAATGTAGCTCTGTAGATGCAAGTGTGGAGGCTGCTTTTTCATTGTGTTTCTTATTTAGAGAATAGATCACAGATGCTAATGTGTGCTTGCAAACATAGCTTCTGAAACCCCTAATCTCTTCCGCATTTTTGTGTTTCTGCCAGGTGTTGTTTCCAGTCTAGAAGATTGTCCTCTTTCAGGTGTTTTTTTCCAGTATTACCCCTTTGCAGGGGTAACAGTATCAGGAGATGGAGTTCAGGGTATTCATTCATTATGTATTTACTGTTTTCTAGCAAAGCCCAGTAAAATAACCCACTTCACAGAATCATGAAATCACAGAATCAATGAGGTTGAAAAAGACCTTTGAGATCATCAAGTCCAACTTATGACCTAACACCACCTTGTCAACTAGACCATGGCACTAAGTCACATTCAGTCTTTTCTTAAACACCTCCAGAGATGGTAACACTACTACCTCGCTGGGCAGGTGATTCCAATGACAAATCACTCCTTCTGTGCAAAAATTCTTCTTAATGTCCAGCCTAAACTTCCCCTGCCACAGCTTAAGACTATGTCTTCTTGTCTGTGCCACTAAGACTGTACCACTGGTTGCCTGGAAATAAGACACTAATCTCAAACTGGCTACAACCTCCTTCCAAGCAGTTGTAGAGAGTGAAAAGATCTCCCCTGAGCCTCCTTTTCTCCAGGCTAAACAACCCCAGCTCCCTCAGTCATTCCTATAAGAATGACTTCTGTTCCAGACTCTTCACCAGCTTTGTTGCCCTTCTCTGGACCTGCTCCAGCATCTCAACATCCTTCCTAAATTGAGAGGCCCAGATGTGGACACAGTACTCAAGTTGTGGCCTCACCACTGCTGAGTACAGAGAAAGAATCACTTCTCTGGCCACACTATTCCTGGTACAAGGCAGGATGCCATTGGCCTTCTTGGCCGTGGTGGGCACACTGCTGGCTCATGTTCAGGCTGCTGCCAATCAGTACCCCAAGGTCTCTTTCTGCCTGGCCTCTGTCCAGCTTCTCTGTCCTCAGCCTGTAGTGCTGCAGGGGGTTGTTGTGGCCAAAGTGCAGGACCTGACACTTGGTCTTGTTAAACCTCATATTGCTGGATTCAGCCCATCGATCCAGGCCATCCAGGGTGCTCCTGCAGAGCTCTCCTGCCCTCCAGCAGACTGACACTGGCACCCAACTTGGTGTCATCTGCAAAACTGCTAATAGTAGGCTTGATCCCCTCATCCAGATCATCAATAAAGATATTAAACAGGACTGGGCCCATACACAGATCCCTGGGGGCCACCACTAGTGACTGGCCACCAACTGGATTCAACACCATTCACCACCACTCTCTGGGCCTGGCCATCCAGGCAGTTCTTAACCCTGCAAAGACTGCACCTGACCAAGCTCTGAGCTGCCTGCTTTTCCAGGATTACGCTAAAGGATACTTCAGTATATACCAAGAATGTACAAGACCTAGAATGTAGAACGCCATAGTCCCATCGACTAATACAGAACCTTGTTCAAAATGTGGGTTGTATGCGTGGATGTGGTTCGGATTTTGTTGCTAAACATGCCATAATCAATATTGCTAAACAAACCTTTATCATGAGACAGTCAAACCAACTGTAAATTGTAATTAAAGACTAATCAAAAAATCTATTGATGTTTGTGGCAAGATTCAGTATGCTTTGAATAGGTCCCAAAGTAAAGAAATAATCACTATTTTAGCAGGGTTCTGCCTCTACAGCTGAGAAAATTTCTCTGCTAGAGATGAGAGACTGATTTTGTTTACCTGAATTCTCCCATGTTCCAAAGCTCTCCTGTTTTTAGCTTGGTAGAAATAATGTTTACATAACAAGTATGAATGCACTGCAGAGAAGTAGCAGCAGAAAACCCTATCTTGTTGCGTAAGGAATGCCATAACAGAAACTTACTTGTTCAAATAAAACACAGGGCAATTATCCAGCTATACTATATTGTCAAGCTCCAAATCTGTTACACTTGTTTACAAATGTCTGTGGAAAAAGGATGAAAATCCTGGCTTTACTGAAGTCAGCAGGGATATTTTCATTAACTGATATTGCTTAGAGAGTTTATGGTAGTTATAGGTACAGAAAGTCTGTGCTGGAAACAGAATTATTCCAAATCTGCTCTGAATAATTGTGACAAACAAAGATTAAGGAAAAAATTCTAACTTCCAAGGGCTATATATTGACTAATACCCAGTACCATGAAGGAAGTTAAAAAATGCCAACAGCTCCAAAACCTACATGCTCATTCTCAGTGGTTTAAAGAACCCCATCTTCCAAGGATGAACATCTTTTTATTGCTCCCTTTTGCTTTCTAGTAATACTTACATTTTGGTGTAACCATTCACTGTATCAGGAGCAACAAGAACTTTCAAAACAAGATACTTGCTAATTAAATATTTGTGACAATATTCCATACAACATTTTTATGCTTTATGTAATACTTTAGTATCAATACATACAGTTTCTTGAAATGTGCACATTAGGACCCTCTGGTACTTTAAAATCACAATGGCAGCAATCTTCAAATTATATACTGTCAGGATCAAAGGAATCTGCTTCAGTAATGTTCTAGTCACAATAGTTTTAAGCCTTGCTTGTATGGGAAAAGCCCTGCTGAGGTCAGTTATGCCCTTAAAGCTCAGAGTATGCTGCAATCCTTTGCTGGAGCATGGCCTAACCTCTGAATGGGTAAATGAGGTCAGTGTGGGATTCTTCCACAGTAGTCTTCTCTTCCTGCTCCTCAGGCCATGGCTATGCAATTGTCCATATCAACTTGAATATACCTTTGTGGTTAGTGTTGAATCATCCAAATGTCATCTGATTAGCTTTAACAGCTAATATAATAATATAAATAAAGCTAACATATTAGCTTCCAGTCAGACACATTTGAGGATGCTTACAATCCATGCTTAAGTATAACATAATTGGACATGAATATGTTGATTCAGTTCATCTGAAAAGAAAGATTTAACACATTTTGGCTTTTTTTCCCCTCAGAAATTAGTCATTTTCATCTGATATAATATTGTTGCTGTACAAATGGGAATTATCACTTATCCCAGTTTTTAGGTGTTAGAATTAATGTTACCCGAAAGGATTTTAAGTTGTTACAAGTATTTCCTAAATTTAAATTGTTACAAGTATCTCATAAATGAGTGTTGAGGGTTAGGATTTTTCCTTTTGTTTCTTTCCCTCATGGAATTTTGTCCCATATGTTGGTAGGAAACAATAACTACCAATACTTAAGAAAACAAAAGATGTAGTTGGGTGTCACAACATTCCACTGAAATGGCCCTGAATGGGAGTGGGTTGCAAGTGATAAGGGGAGAGAAAAGGTGAGGTGGTTGCTACAGAGGTGGTTGGTCCAGTTTCTGAGTTTGGGGGAGGAAGGAGCTGTTTGCTGTTTTCCCTGCCACCTGACCGCTCGGAGCTCAGAACCAGTGCATGTGGTGCCAAAACACTGGGATTGGCTCCCGCCCTTAGCCTCTACTCATAGCATGTTGCCACCGCCACTCCTGTGTGTTGGACTCCAAGATCCCAGTCTGCTGTGATTTTCGTGCACTGCAAGTCTGCTTAATTAGGTTTTTTTTGTTTCCCAGATGTTTTGGAGGGGGCAGGGGAGGGTGTCCCCATATGGGCCACTTCTGTGCGGTAGCTCGGCAGTCGTGACCAGCTGCCGTCCATGACTTCCTGTCTTGGCTAAGCGACCATTAACTGCACGGTCTCCAAGCTTGCACCAGAGCGCCCTCTGCAGCTATGGGGGGGAATCATCGCACCTGCTCGGCCTGCTGGGAGCCACCAGCGCCCCTGCCGGCTGCGACTGTAACTACACCAAAGGGGAAAGTGCTCAAAGAGCGGGAAGAGACTTTATTGGGTTTTCTGTTCTTATTGGTTGTTGCTGCCGTTGTTGTTTGCTTGCCTTGTTATACGTGCACACACTTTTCCCATATCTTTTCCTGAAAGCCCCATAATTTCAAAGTTATAATAATTTGGAGGGAAGGGAGTCATATTTTCCATTGAAGGGAGGTTCCTGCCTTCCTTGGCAGACACCTGTCTTTTAAACCAAGATAATGAGAAACTTAATTAACTTCTAGATTCTTGGATTTGGAGAGCAATGCAAAAATGTGATTGGTAACTGGAGGGATCTTGTACCTTGTACAATTAGATATTTTAATGGACGAATTACCTGGCACACCTTCATCCACATAATTTAGGCAACTTTTAAAGAACTTTCAGATGTACTTGAATGTTTTATGAATCTTGTAATTGTCAGTCTGTGGGTTTCTTCCTCCTGGTTAAACTTTAAAATTTGTCTGTGTCTCTTCTGATGCTTGATTTCTCATTTGGCATATACTCACTCTGACTTAGGCATTTAAAAATTATATGTCAAAGTCTGAGGCAGCCACTCTAAAGCTTGTTTTCTCTCTAGAGTGCAATAAAGGAAGGTAGGTACTGTGAGCTGCACTGGAAAATCTTACTAAATTCATGTAAATAATTTTAAAGTAAGGAAATATGAACCGTGCATTTCATTATACAGCAATTAAAAGCAAATATTTCCTTTAAAAAGCTTTAAAAAATTCTTGCTGTAGGTTAACTCTGGAAAATGAACTCTAAATTGCAAATAAAAAAGCCTGCAATTTTGGCGTGCTAAAAAAGTATTCTAAGCAATGTCCAGAGGCTGAAGATTGGAAGTCCTCCAACAGAGGAAGAGGGGGATGTGTCTAATAGCACAGCTCATTTCTATAAAATAGTCAAAGAGGTTTCTTCTCAATAGGAAATATTATCTTGATTTTTTTTCCCCCCAAATCATCTGGTATGTGAGGATATATGTTTTCCTCAAAAAAGTTTTAAAAAATACTATTAAATTAGAACAAATACTGATACTCATATAATTCTTATGAGAGTTGAATAACAGCTGGGAAGAAAAAAGCATCTTGCAATGCAAAAAGCCTTCCCTTTTTATAGAGTTTTGGTCTCAAATATTACTTCATAATAATATATAATCACAACTGTCTTGGTTTAATACAATTTAGAGGTGCACATTCTAAAATGGGTTACCTCCCATTAGTTTTAACCCATCCCTTTCCACCAAAAAGAAGGCACAGATATTAGTAGACTGAAGTAAAGAAAAAATAACAGTTTGCTAAAAAATGAAACAGCAGCAGGTAAAAAATAACAGTTAATTATCAGTAGCTACAACATTGCTAAATCTCTCAGTCCACAGGCACAAAGAGAAAACTAAAATTGCAGAGAACCCCCACCCCCAAGATGGTACCCTCTGCAGACAACTGTGTTTGGGCAGACAATGGGAAAGACAGCAGCAGGTTTTCCACCTCTCCTGACTATATGTGGAGGAAGAGAACAAAGAGAAAAACAACACAGAAAATGAAACTCCTTGATTACAAAAACTCCCTCTTCCCCATACAACAGCCAGCAGGAAACAAGGACAAAACAAAAAGAAAACCTGGAGTCCAAACTCAAATGCCCCCTGTCTTGGTTTAGGGCAAGTTTGGGAGACAACCCCCAAAGGGGCTTCTCTACGAAAGCAGAGTCAATTGCCCCGCCCCCCCCAACCGGTTCAGGAGAAAATATCTCCTTGGAGAAAAAGTGGAAAGAAACCTGTTTATTAAACAATAGAACCCAAACAATATTAAACAATAAAACTTCTCACTGCTCCAAAAAAAAACAAACTCAGAACAGTCCCCTCCCCGGGTTGCAGCTCGTCTCACTCAGTTTCTGATCAGTCTCTCTGGTGCTGGAAATGCCGCGGCCCAGGCCCGGCCAAGGGGCCTCAGGTGGAGCTGCCGGTGCTCTTCTGGGTGTTCAGTCCAGAGCAGGCTTGAGCAGATCCAAGAAAAAGGAAAAATCACAGTCCAGGGAACTTCTTTGCCTCAGCTAGCTAAAACTAACTAAAAGCCAAAAAAAAAAAAGGGGGAAAAGAGGAGCTCTGTCCTGCTGTCTGTACGTCCGCAGACAACACAGTCCAGGAGCAGGAATGTGGAGGAGTGAGTGCAGTCTGAAAAACAAACGGCGCGCTTCTTCCCTCCCCTCTTCACTCTCTGGAAGAGTCTTAAAGGTGTAAAACTTATTATTCAGTATAAACAGAACAAGACGATTGGGGATAAAAGCATCATATAGTCAACCCAGGACACCCCCTCAATCTTCCTGGCAGTGGCAGCTGTGTCAACAAAGGCAGCTGACACATTTTGGTGACTGGAACTTGGGAACTGAAGAATCTGCTGAACCTCATCTGGCTGGTTCCAGATAGTGTCAGCTCTGCAGCCTCCAAGCCGTTCGTGTCAGTGCTGCTGTCTCAGGTCCCTTTTACAATGAGGGTGAGGAAGAAAGACAGACTCCTGAGCACTGAAGAATGGTGGCCCAACCATGGTCAGCTCTGACATAATACTGTGGACAGATGTTGCAAAATTCACTCTGAAACTTTTGAACTGTGAAATGCAGCTTTTCAGGTTGCTACTGTTGCCATGTGGAAACCCATCTAAAGCAATCTCCCCTCCAGAAGCCAGAGGGGAACAAAATATAAAAATTCTTCAAATTAAAAATTATGAACCCTAAACATTTTTTTTTAATTTTATAGACAGTACTTAGTTTGATAAACTTCACAATAAAAAGTTTAAATTCTCTATTTGTTGTTCTTTACCTTTCCAGATATTGTCCATGGAAAATTTACCAGCATGGAGAGGGCTTGACTGTGCTGATATGTTTGTACTTAGCTATTGTAGGCACACAGTTTGTGGTAATTGGGAGTGGGGCTGCAGCCAAGCCTCATCCCTAATGGGCTACAGCTGTGCAGGACAGGTGACCAGTATTGAAAGTATGAGGCACCGAGTGCCGAGGTGCACTGACCAGTCACCAAAGGGACACACAGGTGCAATCAGTGCATGTAAGATGAGACGTATAAAAGGTTGTGTTGAAGGACAAGACCAGCAGATGCTTGTAGCCTTCTGAAGTGATGTTACTCTGTGTTGGTGCTTGAAACCTTCACATGTGATATGATGTTACTCTGTATGGGCAAATGCTTAAAGCCTTCTGAAATTGTATGGTGATACTCTGTATACCATGGCTGTCTCGACTGTGGCATGTGTAGCCACATTTCTCTTCACAGAGAAAATCTGAACCTCAGAGAAAGGAAAACAATTCTTACCTCATTTGCTGCGCCTGTGTTTGTGCAAAAGTAGAATGCAATATCATGACTATTTACCCACAGTGATGGTGTTTTGTTTCCTTGGCCTATCAGGGCTCAAGCGTGTGTGTGTTGGGACTGTTGGCTGACAGTTACGAGTTGAGTGCAGTTGTGTGCAGAGTTGAGTGCTTGGCAGATTCGGTTTAGATGTAATGTAATATAGATGTAATAATAGAGTAATTAATGAGCCTTCTGATATCAGTGGAGTCCTCCTCATCATTCCTCTCCTTCAGGGGCGAAAATATCTACGATAGGTGTGTGCTGTGGCATATGGTGCGACAGATCTGATCTCTTATGGTTACCATCTTTGCTCTCCGCTGGCTGTCCAGTGCCACACATTAAATAGCTGGAGGTGTGAGTTTCAAAGGCAACCATGTAGCATCAGTGCTATGCCAGAAGAGTTGGAGATGGAAGCTCGTAGGAAAACCAATGTGTACCCAGCTGGGACTCTGAGAAGTAGTTCCAATATCGATTGCCATAAGATACATATGAAAGTTGTGCCTATATAAGTGACTTCGTGTTGGAAGCAGTCTCCAACCCAGGTTCCACAGGAGGAGGTGATGTTTCTGCTGTGTGGAGAAAGATGCTTCGTCATCTTCCACCCTTCATTTACTCACCCCAGTGCTACTCACACTGGTGTTACTTTTTGGGGTACATCTCTAGTGTCAATCTTCTTGCTACGTAATGAGGGTTTTCAACAAATGGCAAAAATGCAGCTGTTGGAGAGCTCCATCGCTATTTTGTGATGTCTTTTTCTAATGGTCTAGCTATAAACAAAAGTTAGGGTCCTACTTGCATCTACTGTGAAGTAGCCATATTTAACTGAAAATTGGTGAGTTTAGTTTATGAAGCTGAAACTAATTGGTGCTTAGAAGAGTCTTCTCTCTGGTTAAATACCTCCTTATGTCACTTTGCAGGGTTACGTGGAATATTCAGTCCATGCAGACTTTGTACTCATCCTTCATGTACAAATTAGTTAAATTCCATGACTTTTTGTAAGACATGTTCAAGTCTGGTACTTAGCAGGATAAAGCTGAAGTAAATGCACACCTGTTTAGTCGTCAGCTGATAGTGATTACAAGTTCTCAGTGATTTTTACAGTGTTGACGCTATATATTGGTTCCCAAAGTTCTTCAAAACCTAACAAAAATCCATCTAACCAAGAAGTTTGGTTCAAGTCTGTTGCCTACATGTTACATTATATGTTTAAAAGATGGTTGCTGTGGAGATGAACACAAAAGAACAGGTCCAAAGCCCAAGTTCAAAAGTTCAAACTCAGTTCAAATAAGGAACTTCTGAGGTGGGATTAATTGAAACCTTGGGTGTCAGTATGACACAAATAGCAAACATTGTCTGATTAGGAAGGATGCTGTCAAGTGACAGACTCATCTCAAGAGAGTTCCCTTGCCAAAAGAAAAACCCTCAGTAGGGGTCTGAATACATCTATTTTTTTGTCTCCTATTGGGATCTTGATGGCCTCTTATGGCCAATGTTGCTTAAAGTCTCATATTCAGAAAAAAAACCCAAAGCAAACTTTGAGTGTTTTCCTGTAACTGATTTTGTGAACTGGCTACCTGCATAGCACATAGGCTAGGGCAGTTGAGGCTGTACAGTGTGGGAGCAGAAAGTGCTTATGTCAGGGAAAGGGGACACCTGAGTGCATTTCATTAAGGAAAGCTATTGGGAAGTGGATCTAAGAGGTACTGTTGGGAAACAGGAAATGCTGTTTGCTGGGTTATTACAGAAGAAAAGAAGGGATAAGAGTCAGTGCTACAAGATGGGGAGATCTTCCAGCCCATGCTCTAGTTGTGTGGCTGCTACAGAATGCCCTGTGTTTGTCTGTGTTGTGCCACATGTTGTGCCCTTGGTGCTTGACCTGGCTATCTCTGGGACCAGCAGGTTGCTTGCTGTGGTCACCCTGGGGCTGTGCCTTCCCATACTGGTGCGTTCCTTGATGCAGCCCCTTAGTGCTCCCCATGCCATCTGTCCTATCATCACTTTATTAAAAGGTTTAAAAAAAAAATAAAAGCCCTTTTCTATTCATTCTTCTGTTTGCTTCATCTAGGCTGCTCTCTAGGCAGGCAAAGGGTCAAAATTTTTTAGCTCCTGCTATTATAATGCTTGAGATGATGGAACCAGACGAAAAGGTGATGATGGTTACTGGAAGAATCATCTTTTATTAGCTGGTAACTTGTGTTTTCTTTTGCATCTGAACTGGGAAAGTTTTCTCATTAGGCATGAAGAATTATAGAAAGCCATACTTGTAGGCACAGCACAAATAATGGTGCTATAACCATTTGCAAACAAAAGATCTGCTGTGGGGTTAATTCCATTTATTGCTATTGCATCAGCCCATGCCATGGGTCTAGGGATCCCTATCCATGTTGGAGTATTGCACTGACCTTGAGCCTATGTAACCTACAGTTAATAGTTTATTTTGCTGTAGAGTACTTAACTGTATAAAATTCCTGTCCATTTTCTGTATTTTTATCATATTAAAATATAAATGTGGATTGACTGGATCCCAACAATATTCTGTCTGCTGCATGTTTTTAATTTCCAAATATGTTTTTCTCCTGGGATTCTTCTGTGCATAAGTGGAAAGAACAGACACTGGCATTAACTAGGCCTTCTCTTATTCTCTTTGAGCTGTTTCTTTCCATCTTTTCTCACATGATTGCAGTGAGCTTGAGCTAAGTATCTTCATAAACTGGTGGTGGAATACAGTAGGAGAACAGTGTGGCAACTACATTAGGGGAATTTAAATCACATTTTCTATCATGAAGTCTCTAACAAGATCTGCACTTTATTAAGATTGTTAGGGTTACTATAAAAATTATTTGATAATATGATACCCGAACAACTGAAAGCCATTAAGGTCTTTATGACATGGCAGCAAAAGTGTCCTGTCCTGTGCAGTGGCATGTTAATCAGGACTGGTGTCTGAAGTGCTCTCCCATTATGCACCAGTTCAAAAGGAGCAGGGCTTGTTCTAAGGATGATGGTTGCTATCAGAAGAGCTTGAGCAGGGGTGCCTGCAGATAGCACAGGCAGGGCTGAGGTGAAATGATTAAAGGAGAATGCTTGAATTTTATTTCACCACGAACTTTTTCTCACCATGCATGCTAATTATACTCGAGAGAAAAGTTTTCTTTAGTGGTATCAGACAACGAAAAAGATATCTGCTGGCAAGATCTTCTTTCTTGTTCTTGAGCATAATGTTCCAAGTGAGCAAAATGCTGTCTGTGCTCATGCCACACAGTCTCTCCATCATTTCTGCCCCCTTTCAGAGAAAGAATTGGAATGTTTGTCCATCTTTGTTTGCAGAAAAGACTCAAGGTGAGTGAAAGAACAAATCCTGTAAGACAATTCTGTCACTCACCTCATCTTCATAATCTTTCCTTAGCTCCCTCTGCCTTCTAACCCTGCTATTGATCGTGTCATAGGCTACAGTAGTCCAAGGCAGGGGGCTGAAAACCTTTCCGAACAGCAGTTGCCAGTCTGCTTGTTGCAGCTTGAAGAAGAAAAGCATGCTGTGAAAACAATCAGTGCATTTGCTTTAGATCTAAGTGATTCCAACTAGGTCGATGCTTCATGCTGATGTGTTGAAAACATTTAAAAAATTTCTCAGAGTTTGATTTCAACTGGAACATTTCAGCATGTGTCTGACTCTCTGAAGTTGTTATTTCTCACTAATGTAGCAGACAACAGGTTTTCTTCCACCCTAGCACAAAGCAGTAGGGAAACCGTACCTTTATTTGAATGATTTTATGGGAGGGGGAGGTTGGTTGGGTTTTTTTATAAGCTAAGGCTCTTGCAAATTGACTTCAGAGGAATACCAGTTTATTTCAGGAAAGGAAAAAGAGGTAATTAGTTATATAGAGTGCAAATGAGAGTATAGCTTTATTTAAACCTCTTTTTTCCCCCTGTACTTGAATTTTCCTTCAAAGACAGGATAGTTAATTCATAAATACATGCAGAATATTTTATTTTCTTTAAAGCACATGATGGTTCTTTGTAATGAGCTTGCCTTCAATATATTTGGCCTGATTCTCTCTTGGTTTGAGATCACAGGAAACGAAACATTGCAAAAGGAAACTATTCTCATCCAAATTAGCATTCATTCAGTTTCCAGGAGTGGCATGAATCCAGGACAACATTTTTCTATGGCAGATGGTGGCACAATTGGTTTCCTAACTTACTGGAAAAGACCAGAATTTTCTATAGACTGCCTTACTGTTTGTTTTGGTTTGCACATGCTCTGCAGCTACTAGAGTCTATAGGAAGCTAAACTGAGCAAAAACCACAGGACTGTGGTCCTAGATTGGAGCTGGCTATTTGGTGGTTTTGTGTGGGAGCCCATCAGTAAGACCTCACCTCTTCTTCTGCTCCACTGCACTTTCAAGCATACTCCTCTTTTTTTATGTGCCCTTTTCAATAACAAGTACTTATCAGTGCCTGTTGATCTCTTTGGGATACCTTTTTACAGCATATAAATATGTATTAAATATATATTGGAATTTCTCTTCCCTGAAGGAAGTGAAGCCACCTCTGTGCTGTTGCCATCTTTGCTGCTTGCTTCAAATAACAAAAAGAACATTTTTGTGCTGCTTCAACAGGAAATAGTGAGCAAGTACTTGCCTTGAGGTATTTCATTGAGTTTCAGACTACCAGCAGATAGAGATGTTAAAAAAAAAAGTCAGAAGAAAATAGTAATAATAATAGTAATAATAATAGTAATAATAATAATAATAATAATAAAAACGTTTGAAAGCTGTATTTATCTGTGGAGAGGAATTTCCATCCCCCCTGAACTGAGCCTTTGCAAATGCAGTGTGTAGTATATATGGCACTAATGGATTTCATACTTCAGCATTTATTTCACCAAATATTGTGCAGGGAAAAATAGTTGTCATTTAAGCAGCTATAGCTGGCAACTGTGCAAGTCCTAGACATTAATACTAGATAAGCCAGTGTAGAGGTGTGTGTGAGAAATCCTGTAGTCTTAGTGGCATTCTTTCATTCATTCATTTTTCAAATTATCCATGGGGTATTGCAGAAGTGCGAGTTATGATTTAAATGTACTGCTAGGAATCCTGTTTATGAAAGATATATACACTTAATTTATGTATGCAAGATGATGATTTAATTAGATAATTGATTTTGTTTTCTCCAGAGGAATGGGTAGAACCTAGAGAAAGATAACCTTCAAGGTTTAAGGAGCTTATACCTGACAGAAATGTAGTTAGATCAGACCCTTCTGCTGTGATCTACCATGGCTGCTGAGCAATGATGAAAAGTTTCTTTCTAATAATAGACTCTCCTTTTGGGACTTGTTGCATTGGACCATATATGTGAAAGCAGGGAGGAAGGTTGTTGGAATAATGAGTCCTCAGTGGTCCAAATGAGTTGCCTTCTATTGGCATGGATTTATATTTTTAAGTTGCAGTGGTTCTAGTAACATTGGAACTGCTTAGGAATTCATTACAGTGTCAGTTTGTAAATATAAGATCTGTTAATGCAGAGGCCATTCTGCTGAAATGCTCAATTCCTCCATGGAATTCAGAGCACATGAATTAACTTGTGCTTTGGTGCACTTCTTGGTGGATTAGTGAGAAAGTAGTTAAGGGTGATTTTAAAATTATTTTATATATTCTACTGTTCATCTGCCTCTTACAAACACTTCTTCAAACCACTTTCACTGTAACCTTTTCACCCTCCCTCAACTGTACACAAAAATAGCATTCAGAATCTCTACCCAAAACGGAATTCAACCCAAAATTGTGATGCTTCCCACATGCATTCTAACCTTCACCCTACTTTTCTTGATGTAGCTTTTTAAGCCTAGAGTTTTATGCAATATTAGCCATAATTGGAATTGACAACAGAAAACTACAGAAGGCAGTTCGCTTAATCTATGTTTGTTGTGAAACTGAAAACAGAGTTCTGCCTGAATTCTCTGTAGATTTCCTGGCAGGAAGCATTCTGTCATTTTCAGGTGAAATTTGTTCACAAGGACCTTAAAGAAAAGGTCTTGCTTTTATCTGACTCTTACAGAAGTCAATGAAAGAGACTCCACTGATTAAAATGACCATTGGGAAACTGTCCTGTCCAGAGCTACATGGTAGACTTTTGTTTCTGGACAATTGCTTTTCCTCAGTAACAGTCCAAGAAGAGATTGATGTAACTACACAGGGAAGACAGACAGTAGTGAGTAAGAGGGAGCTCAACCCAAAGAGCAACTGAACAAAGAGGGAGTGGAACATGAGAATTGCTATGCTTTGTTACTGCTCATGTGCTGAACTGATAGGTTCAAGTAAGTCAGCTGTATACTGCATTAGAAGAAAGAGGCAAACAGAGAACCAGATCTGTTAGATACAGTTAGCTGTAGGGCTCATCTTTTTGTAATACTTTTAACTTTGTCTTCAAATGCTGTTTGTACTCAGATGCTTTTACTACTATAAAAATAGTACATTAATTTTTCCAAGGGAGACAAAAAACTTGCATATCACTGCTTCAAATCTTTTATGTACCAAGGTCAAAATACTAATGACATGTATCCCACAAATCTTAAAAGATTTCAACAGGGTTGTCTAGCTACATTGTCAGCCAGACCATGTACCTATGTCAGTTTCTCCATTGCAGAAATTCCACAGTGCAGCCCTAAATGATAATTGAACCAGATGGATATAAATGAGAAGAGGAATTTATATTTTAGATTTGGCTCCACTAGCTTTCAGATTTAGATAGGTTGCATGCAACTATCATGAGAATTAATACCTCAGTCAAGGATATTGCACCCAAAATGGTAGCTACCAGTCCTTCAAAACCCTAGGCTAACGAGTGCATGAGGCTTCTGTGATCTCTAAATAAAAAATTAAATATGTGACAGGGAGCTGTGGTTACGAGGCTGTTCCAGTTGTGGATGTGGGGGTAGTAGAGAAATGGAAAGGAAGGCATTACTATAGTTGTTTTATACTTGCCACACATGCAGACACCAGTTGACAAGCTCTGACTTGGGTGTCTGACTGTGAAATACTCTCTTGGGAAAGAATCCAGTGTTCCCATGGACTTAAGATATATACTGAGACCTTAAACTCCAGTGACTCCAGGCTATCAAGCAAACTAGTTAGTGCATGGTCAAAAAGTTTGTATGCCCCCAATACACGAGAATCAATACTGCAAAACTGCCTTAGCAGGATTAGAGTTACACTCTACTTCCCACTCCTCCCAATCCCCAACTTGTCTCTGCTTTACTTTTGCCACCCAGCCTGCCAAGCTGCAGGTTTCTTTTTCTGAAACATATATTTCTTCAGAAAAAGTAGATATAAGGGGTGAAAATAATTTTCTTTATCCTTTAATCCTTTATTCTCTTTGCTTTTAGAAGTTTATTTGCTTCCTACAGTTGGCCATCTTGAGCTTCTGCTTCTCTGCTGTGTCAAGACTTGCTTAAGCTTGAAGGTTTTTTAGGCTTGACCAAGCATTGACAGTGCTATCACAGGAGCTAATGCTAGAGACTGCCAGTTTGATGGATTAAGTAAACTTATTGAAATCTTTTCTCTTTAACACTAAGAGATGCCAAGGGCTGTTTCTGTTCTTGTACTTCGTGTGAAACACCCACTGACATTAATGGAAGTCCCATGTGTAGAACTAGAGTAGAACATAGCCCTTAATATTTAAAAGACTTGTCAACGATGTGCATGAAGTAATCAGGAGGTATGTTGTGATGCTTCTTTGCTCCACAAAGGCCGTTCTCCTTACATATTCCCTGTCTTTTGAAGACACTTGCATGAACAGGAAGGCTGATTGCACCAGCTTTACATAACTTTTTCCCTTTCTAAAAATATTTTAAAACAGTTCCCTTTAGATGTGATCTGTCTGCTTTGCTTGGTCAACAAAATATACTTGATGTCTTTCAGTATGGTTCACAAACCAGTTGTTTCCTGATTTTGTCATGCTGTTACTCTCTGAAGGAAGAGGAGGAAAGGAAATTTTAACAGAGAAGCCATTTCCAGTGACCTATGCATTCTTTTTGGTGTTTGTAAAGATGCCTAATCTTTCATTCGCTGTTTGTTCTTGCATAACTTGCTCTAATGCAGTGGTGGTATGCAAGGTAGCTAAGGAAAGTTAAATTATTTATCTTACCAAAAAGAGTTCACTGCCACTCTCATTCCTATTTCAAATGCACACCATGCTTATTTTGTTAGAACTCGGACTGCAGCTCAGAAGGATTACCAGATTGTTACAGAGGGCCTTGGTAGGTTAAAGCTTTCTGCTTAGAGAGACAACTGCAAAGGTGATTTCTTTGTCTTCCCATAAAGACTTTTCTCTCACCAGCCTCTTGCTCTTCCTCAGTCATGGCTTTTGAAATTCTTCATATTTCTCTGGGAACGAACTACTTGTGCCCGCAAAGGTTTTCAGTGGCTTTTTGGCAGGGAGAGTAGAGCTGGTGACATAATTACAAACACTTTCTGAAGATTTTGGTTATAATTCTAGAAGACTAGGGAAGAAATGAAGGGAGATAGGGAAAGAAGGGACTTGATAACTTTTTCTGTGTTTTGAAGAAAATTTGGATAATCAACTGAACAAGACAAAGATGATGACTTCCAATATAAAATGCTTATGAATATGGCATTCATTTACCATCGTATTAGACTTTCACAAATATTACTAGCAAGTTTGCTTATTGTGAAGTATTGTGGAAGTTCTGACAGTATTTTTACTAACATAAGAATACTACTTCTTGTGAAAAAATCTTAAGATGATGTTCAAATCTTCATACAGGGTACAGTAAAATTGCTTCTACTTGTGTCAGTGATGTGGATCATGACCTAGATGTTCACATGCAGTCTGCACAAGATCTGAGAGCGTTTATGCAGAAGTCTACTGAAATTAGTATGAATTTCTTTTGTGCTTTACAGCACTGTGGCCTGCTTTGCAAAAATGCACTGGCATCTACAGTTCCAAGGGATTTTTGAAGGTGTTTTGCCAGAGGACAGGCCTCCTGTGCTATTTCTTAAATTTTGACATTTCTGATATTTCTAAACCAGATCACCTGTGCAAGCAACGGAGAGAAGGGTGCAGTGCATCCACTTAAAAGTGGTATATGGTTCTGAAAGCATATCTTCATTATTATGAAATTAAGCAAAGCTTCATTATTATGAAATTTTCTTGGTATGTTTACTGGTTTATTATGTTAATGGTTAGTTAACCAACCCTGAGGGTGACCACAGCAGACAGATGATATAAACAAGTGACAGCAACATTAGCATTTCCATCAGTTTCTGGCAGCGCAGAATTGCCAGAAACTGATGGAAAGCTGTTGTATTCCATCTTATTTAAATGGTATGCTCTGTCTCACCCCTCCGAAATGTATGGTACATTCTAAGCCTGTGGTCCTGCCCTGAACCATCCTGTATCTGCAATCCCATTGGCCCAAGTCTGATTCCGCGCCCACTTCAATTCCCCTCTTAAGCTGTGCTAGGGGATCAGTCTGGCTCTTAGCCCTTCCTCGCTCTCAGCCTCTTCCCCCCTCTTGCCCCTTCCCCCCTTTTCCCTCAGTAACCATGCTGTACCTGGGGTTGGGACCCCAAATAAACCTTCATCTGCTCAGCACCCTCAGAAGCCGTGTGGAGTCTCCTTGCCTGCCTGCTGCTGCCAGCCAACTCACAGCCTAGGGGGCCTCCCCGGGGTGCCCCCACCTCAAAACGCACCGCAACAGAAAGCTAAGTCTCCTTCCCAGACTCTTCACCTTAAAATTGTTCTTCACATTTACAGAAATTACTGTAGTGTTTCAGGGTGACAGTAACACTGCAGAAGAAACTGGTAACTTTAATTTTTTCTTTATTATGAATAAAAGAATGGAAGGCTTATTAGGTCATCCAAAGCAGACTTCGTACTGCAGATTTCAAGATGTCCATTTGAAAAATGTATAATGAAAGAACATGGAAGTGACATTTTTCCATTCTTACTCTGCTTCACTGTGCTCACAGCTGAAATTAGTTGTCTCCAAGACAGGTCCTCTCTTTTCTTCTTTCTGTGCCCTCCTAAACACGTTTTAGCTGTGTGGGGCTTATTTTCCTCATCTGTTGCCCTTTTTTGTTCCCTCATGCAGCATTTTTAGTTTCCTCTTCTATTAGATAAAGCACAGGAAACTTGAAGCCCAACAAAACAAGCTAAATTTTCTTTACTAGTCTTTATGTAGGTAAAGGTGGTTCTTTCTACTGTTCTTTCCTTCCCTTGCTACTGTCCAATGGCAAAGAAAAATATTAAAAAGTCACAAAATCAGAGGGGCTGAGGCTGGAAGGGGCCTCTGGAGGTCATCTAGTCTATGCCTCCTGCTCAAGGAGGACCACCTAGACTTGGTTGCCTAGGACCATGTCCAGATGGCTACTGAATATCTCCAAGGAAAGAGGTTGCACAGCTTTTTTGGGCAATCTGTGCCAGTGCTTGTTCATTGAAAAAATATTTCCTGATGTTCAGACAAAACCTCCTGTATTTCAGTCCTTGTCCAGTCACTGGACCCTACTGAAAAGAGCCTGGCTGAGCCTTCTTTGCTGCAAGTATACATTGCTTAATCACATTCAGCTTGGTGTACATAAGAACTCCAAGTCCTTTTCTGCCAATTTACTTTCCAGATGACTGTCCACCAGCAAATAGTCATTCACAGGATTGTTACTTCCCAGGTGCAAGACTTTGCACGACTCCTTGTAGAACTTCATGAATCAACCCATCTCTCCATCCTTTCAAGGTGACTGTTTTTTTCTTCAGGGCAGAAAAACCAGGTTAGAATAGGTTCATTTTCAAAGCTACTTTTATTATATTTTTAATCTTCTCAGAAAAAGCTTTACTGTGCTCTGATGAGCTGTGTTTCTTTGTGAAATCAGATGAATTTTTTTGGTAGTAAGAGGAGAAGTTAGTTTCAGCCTTTTTCTACAGGGTCACTCCATAATTTAATTTGAAAATTCACCCTGTCTAGTTGTATGAGAGTAATGTGCCTTTGAATAGAAATGCAAATTTTAGTTTGTGACATAGAAAAGCTCCTTTTTGAAATTTTCTAAGAGTATGCTATAGAATTATATTCTGGAATTTTGCACTTGCTGCACATTTTGCAGATATGTGTGCATATAACATTCATATAAGTGTTCAGAAAGTATAATTCAATTAATGAATCTCTTTAACATAATTTGTTTGGGACAATGAGTCAAAAAATGCTACTTTAAAATGTAGTTGGAAGAAGCTTTTCTGTATTCTAAAAAGCACATCTTAAAGCACATGGGGTGGGATGAATTTTACTGTGTTGTATCACTGGTGTAATTTGGTCTGGGCATTTGATCATATAAAACAAGCCTGACTCTCAGATGCAATGTTTCCATGGGCCTCTCCTTGATGAAATCTCACCTGGATTTCCTGGATGGGGTCTCCCCTCTTTGAAAACACTGAGAATTTCATATTTTGGTGAATGCAGGATTTAGCCCTTTGTGCAAATTACAAACATTGGTCTTTGAAGATGTGTATGTCCTTTGGTGTTTAGGCACTTTAGCCAATATCTCTAAACAGAGATCCACAATATTGAACATCTGTTTTTCTTAGTGCAGGTCAGAAATAGGTAGATAGTCTCAAATGAGTGAGTATAGATACACACGATTTGTCTTGGTTGTAATCATGCAAACATACAGAGAAATTGTGGGCAGCATCCATTCCAGGAGCAGACACAGGGATGTTGTACTCATGTCTGAATATGAGAAAAATAAAGGAGATGAAAAACCGAGCATACCAGACCAACCAACCTACCAAAAATTTATTAATCCCTTCCCTCGCCCAAATAGCTCTTGTCCAGCAACAACAAATCCAGCTTGGGTAGGCAGACAGTGAGCTTTATGTGAGCTTTGCTCCCTTTTGAGGAAACCATTATCAAATTTCAGATATATTATTTAATCCTAAATTCAATGTTCTCCTAATTTGTGATGTTGCAAAACATTCGGAAATAAAAAGTGGGTTTTCTTGTTTGTTTGCTTGGGTTTTTTTCAGTTTGGTTGATTGGTTTTTGGTTTTATTTTTCCTAAGCAAATTATACTACCTGCAGTTCAAGAAAATCATGTTGCTGAACAAAGCACAAGAAAGCAACCTTTATGTAAATAACAGAGGAAGCCAAACACCTAGAGGTGATGGATGTGCAGGTTAGAGAAGGGTCTGAATAAATGCTTACATAGTAAACCAGATGATTTGTGCTACTCTGACTTAGTCGATTGCTGCACACAAGTATGAACTATGACATCAGGAGGGGCTATCCTCAGAAGTTGCAAGATACATAATGGTATAAAAGAGAATGGGATTTATTCAGTATAATGTAAAACCTGGTGTGGCAGATCATGAGCTTTGACCTTAGCAAGACACATTCTTTTATGCATGAGGCAAAAGCATGTTTCTTTGTAAGTAGTATTAGGCCCTTGGCATTTTTTGTTTCTTGCTCATGATGCTGCAGGGATATTGAATATCCCATTCTTTTGTTTCAATTTTTCCAAAATCTATGGTAAAAGAAGACAACTGCATATTTCTCTGAGATACCCAAAATTGTTTGAGGATTCTGTGATAGAAGAGAGATGTATAGTATTGTTTGTGTATATTATTGTATCTATATGGGTCAGAGTTCCCCTTTGATGGCTACTGGTCATGGACTGCCACTGACTAGCTACGTCTTTCTGACTTTCTAGTGTTTCTGTGAGTTCCCAGTATGATGGAAGGACTAATCTGACTAATCTCTTTTCACCTGGGTCAAATGTTCAGACTAGTGCAGATGAGGCACCCAGTTTTAAAATGTTGCTGCTACCTCACTGTGATACCCCAGTGTGTGTGCACATGTAGGTGCACACGTATGGGCCTTATTTCTTTTCTTTAAAATACAGCGAGGAGGTGTTGTGATTATGGGTTCATCATCTGGACTTGCCAAGTACTTTGAGACACTCCTCCGAAACTGTCCAAAATACACAGGTTTGAGGAGAAGCTGCAGCAAACTCCTGGCAATATTTTACTATGTGTGTCCTAGGGTAAAAATGAGATTTGCCAGTCCAAGATTACTTAATTTTATCCTTTCATCCCTCATGGCAATGATGTAAGGTGACTTTATTGGGAATTGATTGTACTGCATTTGTTGCTCTCCTTTGTGTCTTTTTGTCACTCTAAGTCTGCTTACTTCAGTCTCATTAGTTCTGGTGGTCTCAAGGATAATAGAGATAATGCGGGGGAAAAGACACAACTGTTCTCCCATGTTTCGAGTTCTCCCATGAAACAGTGCCATTGCTGAGCCTGTTTAAGTATGCTCTGATCAGCTTCTACTCAGCGAGAACCTAGGGACCTAGGACCTGTTCTCAAGCACTCTCGTTTATGTTGCCCTGTTTGCAAAAACAAAACTATCCCACAAAAACGAAAAGACAAGCTTAAATGATTTAGGAAATTGTGCGAGCAGATTCCTTGAACTATGGAAGTATAGAAAACATTGGATCTTCTGGCTATAAAATTGATGGCTTCTGCCCTCATTCCACGATCTGAAAAAGGCCAGAGAAACTTTTTCAGGTGCATTGGTTTTCAAGATGTAATTAGCTTTGTTAGTTCTGCATCTTAAAACATTCAAAACTACAAATAGGCTTGAAACACCCTGTCCTTTGTGGGTGCTCTGTCAAGCATGAGGCAGTTTGAGTGATGAACTCAAAATTTTTCCTGCCTGTGTCTTCCTATCATATTTAGTTTCTCATGTTATTCTGGTTTTTTAGACTTGATCTTCTGTGTTTGTACCAAAGGCTACTTGCAAGAGAGAGCATGGTCTCCAAACTGTACATTTTTCTGGGCAGCAGAGGCTGCCTCCTCTCCTTTCAGGTTTCACAGCATTAGGGAGAGGGACAAAGCTCTTTTTTCCTCTTCTCAGCACGCATCCCCTCAAAAATTACCACCCAGAATACTTGTGTACTGGGAGCACCAGGAATAGAAATGCAGCCCAGCATGTTAGGTTTCATA
Organism: Onychostruthus taczanowskii; assembly: GCF_017590055.1. Taxonomy (NCBI): domain Eukaryota; kingdom Metazoa; phylum Chordata; class Aves; order Passeriformes; family Passeridae; genus Onychostruthus; species Onychostruthus taczanowskii. The sequence continues at coordinate 86,733 of NW_024499006.1, forward strand.
CTGGCACTGGAATTTAGAATTGGAATGGACATTTAAGTGCCCACACTGTGCATATTACCACCGCTGCAAAAACAACACTACAGACACTTCTGGCAGGATCCTCTTACTCTCTGCAGCAGGAAAAAGAGATTGTGTAAAAAGGACAAATAAATTCCTCTGCTTGCGTGCATAGCCCGCTTCTGATTTGGCAATATATTTTGACTGCTCTCTGTAAACTGTATTATCATGCTGTCTTCAGGTGAATGCTACTTTGCTTCTATGTAAAAATCACATATTTAGGTGCAACATGACTATACAATTTGATAGTGTAAATGCCAGATGGCAAGTGCTACTGCAGTAACTGGATGGACACTTTTCAGGTCTGTGAAGCACCTGGTAGAGTTTCAGTTGCTGTATATGTAATAATTAACTCTCAGTGCCTGAAAATGTATCTGTATATGCTGCATGTATACATGTACACATGTACAAAAAAATCGTATAGATATGCACAATGTACTACATTAGTGTGTATGTGTGGATGTATACATGGAGAGTACAGAATATTTGTGTAAGTACAGAGAGATATAGTAATGAACATATATGTGTGCATGGTTGTAATGACATTTCCTTGTATCACATCAATCAGGTTACAAGCAGCTAATAATTTTCTTCTACTCATAGCCGAGCATAATGGCATACAGTCATAAATCAACATCAACATGGAACATTGCTTAGCAAATATAAATGTATGTGCATTGCAGAATGATCAGAGATTACGAAAATATATCAGAAGTCAAAAGTAGCTGCTGGAGAAATGCTATGTCTTTAGTTTATTGAGATTGTTTGGAGGATCCTAATGTACTGTCACTGAAAGAATAATTTTTCCTTTACAATCTACTTAGCAAAGATTTATTGATCCTTTTCCCCTTCATAGAGAATTACTGATCCATTTTAGAAAATCAGATTTTCACACCTTTCACGAGAATGTGCAGAGCACAGTTCTCTAGGGATTGCCAAGGAAGTTGACTTTGACATGAAATCCCTAGGTACTGGCACACAACTGCCTATAGTTTCATCACTGATTTGTTGCACAGGGTGGTAAAATACTTTTATACATTTATAGAGAAATGATTGCATTGCAAGGACTTATTTTTCCATGCTAGTGGATGTATTCAAGGTCCTGTTATTTGTGTAAACAGCATTTTTCAGGGAGGTTGGTTCTTCTCATCTCTGAGAACAGTTATGAACAGTAAGGTAAGATAAAAGTTGTTGAAATTCATGTTGCAAAGCAGTACGGTACTGTAGAATTTTTCAGTGTGTGTAAATAACTTTCTTCAAGATTCTACTCTCTGTCTTCATTATTGTAGTATCCCAGGTAGCTAAGCATTAGGCATGTTATATTGAAGTATGCATCATAATGAAGGTGATTTATTATAATTAAAACAGCATGGAGAGCAGCTTTTATTAGACATATTGTTTCACAGGAGAGCTTAATAAAGAGCATTATTATTAGTTATAGATCTGTGTGAAGGATGTTGTTTACTGAGAGTTATGTGAGTATATGTCAAAGTCTGAAGTTGCTCATTTGAGCTGTCCACTGGACGGGGGAAAAAACCCAAAAAACATTCAGCACAGCAAAGAGAAGAATTTTAAGATTGGAGGGGAGAGAGAGAGACAGAGAAAAGGAAATGCCAAGTGCATGAAGTGTTCTCTGCAGGAGCAGTTCTAGAATACTTTATTACATATCTACGGAGACAATGGCATGGACTGTAAGTAGCTCCTGTCTCTCAATATAATAATGCACATAAAGTCGGGGTCAGATTGGGTTCGCTCTGGGCTTTGATGCTGTAGAAGGTCACCAAGGGGATCGATGGACAAAAATGAGACCCGAGTTTCATGCAATCAATGAGATTTTTCTATTTAAAGTGGACACTGTGTGTGAGTCTCGAGCTTCAAATGTGCTTTTGCTCAGCTTGAGCAGATTGAGAGAAGGATGTACTGTAAATGTGTTGTTTGTTTTAATAACTGCTGGCACAAATACGGCATATCTAAACAGTTTAGTATGACAAACTGTATGATGAAGTTGCATGAGCTATGAATAAATGGACAAATTAGCAGCTACTTTGAATGTTAATTACACTGAGTTTTTATTCTGTTTCTGTCGAGTTGTAATTGCCCGGCATTTAGATAAAGCTTAAAATATGATTAGAGAACTACTTAATCATTCGGTTCAAAATCATGTGGGATTTATCTGTTCTATAAAAAATACTTTCTACTATTAATTTCCTAGTCCTCTATGCTCACTATAGTAAATTCCTTAATTTCTTTAGAAATTGTTTGCATTTCCACAGATTAAAACAAGTTCTTACCTGCCTTTGGTGAAGAAGCTTCATTCTTCTGAGTAGTAAATGGATAATTCGTACAGGATTGCTTTGATAATTTTATCCTTAAAGTTTCCAGGCAGGTGAAAGATCATACATTGTTTTGCCTTTATTGTAAACAGTTATCTCTGTGGGAAGAGGGAAGCCATCAGGAAGAATGTGATCAGTGAGTCTGACATAGCTGTAATGTTAGTGACAGTAAATAATTGGCCGATATGAAGGAGGTTTATCTCTGTCTTGAAATAGTCAAGGAATTAAAGCAAATTATAGGCCAATTTCTAATCACCAATATATATTATTTTAACTACTTTGAAGTTGATGGAGTTGTTCCAAATTTACACTGCTCTGACAGATCCATGTCCTGACACTGTTTTCAATTTCAAAGCAAGTCAGCTATCGGACTGTGCTTTGTAAATGAGAAAGCCACTTGAATCTGGGATTTAAACAATCTGATTGTATGGTTTTAAAAGCTAAAATGGCTAAATACTCTTCTGCCCCACTCCCACAGCTGTTCTCTTTCAGTAGATTTCAGAGAAATAAAGTATCCTGTGTTTTCTGACATTCTATTACACAAACTGAAGTGTTCAGATATTGAAGATTGTTTATCCCACATTGCTGCATAAGTAAATGCCCACCAGTGTCTTTGAGGGAGGAAAGGGGGGAAAAGCAAACCCAACCCGCTGCATTTTTCAATCTATTATTAAAAATGTCCTTTTAATGACAGTTAACACATCAAATGTAGTCCATCAACACAATCGCCAAACAATCTCAAACCAAAGAAACAAACCAAGACTATGACAGACTTTTTCACATAAATATGTTAAATACAGAGTAATTGCAGTTTTGTGAGAAGATCATTAGAAATGGTAGGTTTTTTACAGTTCAAGTCTAAATTTGTTTGCTGATTTTGGAAAAATGCCGCAAAGAAGAATAAGTGTACAGAAGATAACTTAAACTTCTGCCTTAATCTGATTTCTGCTAGAAGGGTCATTTACAATTCAAGCAGAATTTATGTTTACCTGAATTTTTTTTAGTATTTTCCTGTATGCCTTGAGTAAGGACACTTCAGCTTCTATTATTCTCATTAAATTGGAAAGCTAAACATCCTCCACCTTAGCTTCTTCTCTTAATGGTCCTTAGTGTTGCATTCTAGGATGTGTTAAACATTTCCTAATTAAGTCTCTTCGATAAAACATAGAAATTAATGAATTAGTTGAATTTTTAAAAGAAAATATTGACAATAAAAGCCCATTGCAGTAAGCACATTGCACTGGAAAACAGGTCTCTAGCAGGAAAGAATAAGCAATTGCATCTAGCTTATATAAAACTCAAACAATAGCACAACCTGTGATAAATTGGAAGGTCATATGGAAAAGGGGTAGAAAGAAAGTACCACAACATCTGTAATATTTTTCTGTGGACACAGGTGAGTAAAGTATTTCTCTCTTTGCTTTGGCTGCAAATATAGGAAGGTGAAAAACCATGGCACATAAAACTTCAATTGTTAATTTGTAGAACAACTACCTTTATTTAGCCACTGTTGAGGTGCGTACCTTTTTTGGACAACAGGTCTTGCGTGATTCTCACTGATGAGTCACTGAGAGTTAAATTATGTATTTTGCAGTAGACCCAATGACTGCTGCCCTTTAGAGTACTTTCTTTGAGTTAAGCCTATGCAGCCTCTTTTGAGCTCCTCAGAGACATCAGCTGATTTTTTACAGCCACCCCCAATATGGTTAAGTTCTCAAGTGTTCACTCATGAAAATGTTTTTGAGGTTTATAGTAAAATTCCTGCTTGCAAAAGAAGGAGCAGAGGCAAGTGGGTTTCTATGCAAAATTTTTTGCATAATTAGATGGTGAATTAAGGCATGCTTCCCTGATAAGGCCGTACATATGAGGCTAATAAAAAGATGGTTTTCCAATTCTCTGGTTTAAATGTACTGTATATTTAATTTTACTTTACCTTTCTGAATGAGGAAGGTTGGAAGATGAACTGCACATAGAACAGCAAGAGCATATAGACCACAAGGAAAAGAAATACTAATAATCCAAAACTGAGGAAACAGATTAACTCAAATGAAGAATTTTGCACAAATAAAAATATTTGTGAAAATATTGAATGTAATTTATAAGGACTTCACCTTAATATTCACGTTTAATATACTTTCTTTTTTATACTAACTAATGAATGGTCCTAAAAAGCAATGTTTTACACTTTTCTCTCCTACCCATTTTAAAATACTGGAAAGCAGACATGTAAATTAAAGCTTCCCATGGATATTTTTAACTTCTGCAACCTGCTTTTTCAACATATCACCCTAGGTCTTGCTGATCTTAGCAGCATTACAAGGACCGTATTTTCACACAGATGAACCATGGCAATTTCTCCAATAGATATGACACAAACATCCTTTTCTTTGATATTGGAGATACAAGCTTTCTATTTTTGACCAATTTTTTTCTCCTGACCGACATATTTATTGAGGCTATTGCAAGGAAAATCCCACTTTCCATTAATGTTTCACTTCTCTGTTTCTTTCTCTTGCAGAATTTCAGGTTGATAGAGCAGTAAGAGGGTCTTGGTCAATGTCAGCTTATGTATGGGCATGCATTAATAAAAACAAAACTCAAAGTTTTATTTAGAATTGCTATTTGAATAAATACACATGTGCAGAAGTTTATGTGCATATATGCGTCATTTTGATGCTGCCTTCATGATTCTACTGGTTTAGATCAACATGTAGCATTTATTGATCTGTTCTGAAGGCATATCTAGTTTCAGAGAAGATTTTGATTGATTGTCCTCATCCAGAGTGAATTCTTTCTCCATCTGTCTAGAGTGTTCTGTGGAATTGGCTGTGGATAACAAGCAGACAAAAGATTTATTTTTGAGGAAAAGATGTAATTGTATACCTGTATTATCATGTTTGAATTCTAAATAATTATTCAATGCCCTTTGCTTTTTCCATCTGACCAACTTGATAGTCTATAAACTATTGGTAGTAGTATAGGTATGTCATGCCAATACTCCATTCTAAGAATAAGTTGACTGAAACTAATGCACTGCATGGATAGGAATGTCTTCTGTGGCTTGTGTTGTTTGTTTCATCAGTCAAATATTCATCCCCTATTACCTTTTAAATTAAATGTTTCTGTTTTAAGAATTCCATGCTTGCAAATCTATATTAAGAAGGCAGTAAAATTATTAAATACTTTGCATTTCTTGAATTTTAATGTAAAATTTTTAATGTAAAAGTGTCTTGACTTTTAATTTAAAAGTGTAAGATACCTTACTGCATATTTCAACAATATATGTTTATTGCAACGACTCTGTTCTCAGTTTAGGTCAAGAGGTAAGAATGCACTTGTATTCATCTGAATAAATAAGCTATATATCCACCCCTTAATCACTGGTGCCAGATGCAAACATCAGATATATTGTACAGGTCAGGTTTAGGACCATAGTCAAGAAATGGACATCAGCTCACTTTCTTACGCTGTCTAATTTCTCCTCCTATGGTCTAAATGATCTCTGCCATTTTATCTCTTAAGTTCCTTCTACTTGCTGAATAAGATAAAAAGAAAGGGATGTAGTCCTCCATCTTTTGTCTTCCCTTTATGCACTGAAATATTCACCACAGAAGCCCAAAAAGGAAAGGTATGAATACCAATCTTATTTCCTGAAATTCTCCATTAATTAGATCTCTTGATTATACTCAGTAAGATGCCCATGTCTCTCACGTTACCATTCAAAAAAACTCTCAGACTGTCTTGAACACTTTAATAAAAGCCATGTCCCCACTTCTTTCCGTGCTATTAATTGGTTTGGGGTTTTTATAGACTAACAATAATTCTCCCCCACAAAGCTTTGTGTGCATGCTTTTAACCATCCTGAAGAATGAGACTGCTGGTATGGAGTTAATTCCCTTTTCTGAAAATCTAAACTAAAAAAACATGCTTGGAGGCTATTCTGCCAAAAAAGCATGAATGGAACAGTGGATAAACCTCAGGACCTTGCAGAATTCAACTGCCACATCACTTGTATGGCCCCCTGAGAACTGGAGTTAGCAATGTTGACTAAAGAAAGGTCTTTGCTTCCTGCCAATTCAAGACGACTTCCCTTAGTTTTAAGCTGCAGTCTACCTCTGGATGGCAGTACAGTCACTGTGAACAGGTCAGAGCTCCTCCAGTTTTCTATTGGCAAGTACATATATGGCAAATTTGTTTAGTCTCCACTCATGCTGTTGGTGTTTGCCTTTACCTCAAGCTTTCAAAATATGACATAAGAAATGAAGTCTCTAGGCTGAAGCCTATTGTTTTTAAGGTTTTCAGTCCTTTCTTCCAAGTCAGTGATCCATTATATTTGTTCAGCATTTTGAGAAGCTTCTCCTTTTTAATTGGGTTTTATTACAGTACCTGATCTGAATGCTCTCCAGAAGTTGTTGAGAATGTAGAGTAGGAACTCCTCTCAGATGAACTATATTTATTTATTGAAATCAAAGGCCACCTCCGACAAAGGGGAGAGAATGATGCATCTGACTCCATGGCTATCAGAAGGCAAATTAATTACTTTATTATACTATACTATATACATTACATCTAAACTGAATCTGCCAAGCGCTCATTCTGCACATAACTGTAAATGGCACTCATCTCCTGACTCTCCCGTGACTGTCAGCTGACAGTCCCACACACAGACAACTCTTGGCCCTGATAGGCCAAGGAAACAAAACATCCTCACTTTGGGTAAACAATCTCCATATTGCATTCTGCTTTGGCACAACACAGGCACAGCAAGTAAGATAAGACTTGTGTTTTCCCTTTCTCTGAGGTTCAGAGAATGTGAATCTCAGAAATCCTTGGGAAGAATTGTGACTTGCTTTTCTCTGTGAAGAGAAATGTGGCAACAGTTATTTGCTCACAGTTTATTTCTTAAACTCTAGCATGTTAAATATTTTCACATTATATAAGGATATTCAGTGTTGGTAATAAGTTTTCATGAGCTACAAGGAAACTGGAGGTATATTAGTCACACGTTTTTATCCCTGCCCTTGTGAGTTGCAAACAGGAATTGCCTGACAAATTTTCCCAAAGTTTAGTGTAAGTTTTTCTCTTTGGTATTTAGAATGTATCTGGTTTGTTAATTTTTTTTCCTTGCAAATAAATGGTGCAAGCCAAAGCAATGGGATTTGAAGCAGTACAGGGAGATAAAAATATGACTTTGCTGTGAAATTATGATTTTTGTGCTCCGAGTTGAAATTGTTTTCTAGGTAATATCTATGCACATTATTGTCCTTTGTTAAAAGTGTCCTACTAGTGTAAATCTGTGCAGAGCATGCATACTATGCAAAGTCAGATTTTACTATTGTATCTATGACTCCAACTGGGATACTAAAAGGGACTCAGCTGTGCATTGTCATCAACAATGTGTTCGACTTTCTAGTCTGCCTTTTCAATCTCATTGCCTTAAATGAAGTGCTGAATTACATTTGAAGAATCCTAGTGAAGGTGAAAGGTTTAGAATAGGTGTTACTGAGGTCATAACTTTTTAATGATGTTAATATCATATACAAGGTAGGAGAGAACCCCCTTTGACAGTGAGATCCTAAGTTACGTCCATAGAGACATTTAGAGGGAAAGCCAGCAAATTTTTAAATTACTTTTGAAGAGGAAAATAAACACAAAGCAATATGTTCTTTAACTTTTACATTCATTGTCAGTGCAGTGTTTTACAATTTTCACTAGATTATAGTATTTATCTGACTCAGAGCAAGTTTGAGGTGAAAGACTTTTGGTGTTCAGATTAGAAGACACCACAACTGTGCACAACTGTGCATTCCTGTGTTACACGTTTCTCTGTCCAGTAGATCTTTAAATGTCACAAACAGGAGTGCTTTTTCTACTTATCTTGATTTCAGTATGTATGATTAGTCCAAGGTTACATGCTTGTAGGACTAGTTTATACTCTTCAGATATAGATATATGACTACCATATCTTAAAACCATAATTTAACCGCAGTATAAATATGGCTTTGTGTTCATCACAGCAGTTCAGTTACTCTGTCACAACAAATTTAAGATATCTGGTTGGGCTTCTCTTAGTGCTTCTCAGTATGTTGTCATCTTTTCTTAAAAGACTGCTACTGATGTATACATACACTAGTTCATGTAGGAGAAAGAAACTATAGATGGAGTGACACAAGTCACTTATAGTGATCACTAAACATAGGACTTGGAAGCCCAGCATAAGTGTTCACTTGTGTTGTCACATCTCCATGTGATAACTCTTCTTTGTTTGTGGTCTTCCAGATCCCTTTGATATTAAAGGAAATGTGTGTCTTTCCAAAGCTTTACCTTACTTGTGATAGTAGTTGTGAGAGGGAGGTGGAACCTAATGCCTTTTCGTTTAACAATTTCTCTTCATAAGTGCACATTAGCTTTGTGTTTTCTCTTCTTATTTGTAATAACATAATAGAAAATAGTGGAAGTCTGCAGCTAGAACTTTTCTTCAGAAAACCAGCCCAGCTGAACAATTTGTTCAACTGTTTGTATGGTTAGATTGTCTGTCCTCCTCCTATTACTCAGTTGCTCTGCTGGAATCAGACAGGTTGGGAAATGATGTAGAGTTGGGAACAGTCCCCTGCGTGAAGCTTTGTACATCTGCCTGCGTAAGACTTCTAAAATTATAAATGTTTTAAACTACTAGATAAGGCAGATTTTGATGTGATGAAGTCCAAGGAATTGCTGCTTAAGCATGCAATTCATGTTAATGCACCCCAATCCCTGGTGAGTTGCTGATTAATCTGAGTGGGTTATAGCATAGCATCTCAATAGCTTTTCTTTAACTGATACGTGGAACAGAATTCAGTGTTTCTTAACACTGAAGAGATGACCTTAGAGAACTGAAAAGGAGTCCATATGTTGGTTTTTTGTTTTGTTTTATTTTATTGTGGCTTTAGATTTTTTCCTTCCTTTATTAACGTCTGTTCCATATAACATTTGGAATTGAAATAGAATGAGATGGGTATTCAATGCTTAATACTCACAGTCCTCTAAGATTGGGGTTTCTCCCCTTTCCTCTTGCTCCCCAGAGTATTCCCTTTGGGTTCAAAGCTTATGAATTTCTAGGCTTCCCACATGAAGAGGTAGTTTTGAGCCCAACAGTGTTACTTATGTGGAGACTATAGTTTGTCTTTTCTGCTGTAGTTTGGTGAGTTACATAGGTAATATTTGTGCACATATCTTGGTGCTGCAAAACTGATCTCATACCCTAGCTGAGTATCAAGTCTGTGAACATTTAATGGTTTTGCTATTTTGACTGCACAAGTGAATCGATTTTGTGCAGAAGTGTTTTGATTCTATGTAGGAATTGCTGGTTATCTTTTACTAGTAATCCTCTATGTAGGCCTGTGGGTGTACTACTTTACATTCTCCTGGAAACAAGCAAATACTTCGTGATAGTCACTTAAGTGGCCTTATTGTGCTCCCTAGGAAGATGCCCTACTTGTGAGCACAAAATTGGTAGCACATGCTTATTGGAGAAAAAAAGCTTTTTCCAAAACCATTGCTGCTGCTATTGCAGTAATGGGATATCAAACAGGCAAAATTGTATGTGTTGTCAATGTCTGCAATGTAATTTCATTGTACAATGTTTAAAGTGAAGGCATGATAGTAAGCTTATATAAGGTGTCACATTGACGTAATGACCTACCAACTTGATTTTATGGCAAAAGATTTTAATATTCACATGAATTCTGAGGACACTCCAGCTTGCATGAAAACACAGAGATCAAAGTATATAATTAAGCATTCCAATACTGTAATGCTGAGAAATACTTAAATAACCCAACAAAAATTAATGAAGTAAATGTGGGTAAAAGTAAATATGAAAGTTGATTTTAATCTGTGAATAAGAGTTTGGTCTAAAACCAAAAAAGAAAATGGCAAAAAAGGGGGATGGTTTAATTTTTCTTACCCCACATGTAGCAATTTATATTTGTTTGGTGTTTGCCTAAGTCTCTTTGCTTATGCTTTTATTTTGCCAAGATTTCTCTTCAGCAATCTTCAGAGTAATGTTTTAGGTTGGATTCAGATGATAACAAGGATACATGAGCTGGGACTGTCAGGCTTGTGAGTTGAGCAGAGCTACCTGTCTGTGTGAAAAGGGAGCTCAATCAATGTCACAGCTATGTGGGTCCTCCACTCATTTTCCTAAGTTGTAGATCTGAATCATAGTACTGGGGCTGGCTGGCTGGCTGGCTGGAGGCAAATTGCTTTGTAGCACCGCATATGATGCTGTGTTTGGATTTGTGACTAAAACTATACTGATGACACCCCAGTGTTTTGGCTATCACAGAACAGTGCTTGTACAGTGTCTGTGTTAGAGTCTGGCAAGAAGCTGGGAAAGGACAGTCTGTCTGTAAAGCCTCCCTGGAGAAAGACAATTTACAAAAGTTTGTAGTGATAGGAGAAGGGAAAAATGGCTTCAAACTGAAAGAGAATAGGTTTAGATCAGATAGCAGGAAAAAATTCTTTACCATGGTGAGGCATTGGAACAGGCTGCACAGAGAAGTTGTGGATGCATCATGTCTGGAAATGTTTAGGGCCAGGTTAGTTGGAACTCTGAGCAATCTGCTCTGGATGATCTTAGTGTCTCTTCATACCCAAATTGTTCAATTTTATGATACTCTTGGGATATCTGATCCCAACTGACCAAAGGGATATTCCATACATATGATGTAGTGTTCAGCATTAAAAGCAGGGAGAAAGAAGGAGGAATTGTGGTCATTTGTGTCTGTGGTGTTTATCTTTTCACGTAGGTATTATGCACAGTGAGGCTTCACTGCCCTGGAATTGGCTTGTCAATGGGAAGTAATGCTAAAAATTCCTTATTTTGGTTTGCTTGCATATGCATCTTATGTTTCCCTTATCAAACTGTCTTTATATAGACCCACAAGCAATGTCTCCATCTGTTTTCTTCTTATCCTGTGGGAAAAGGGAGTGAGTGAGTAGTTGTATGGGTGCTTGGCTGCTAGATGAAATAGCTCATCAAAACAGTGCAAATCTTCAAGAGGGAATAACTGCTGTAACCACAAGCAGAAATAAATATGTTGGAAGAACTTTTCAATAGGTTTAAAAAATAAAAGAATCACCTACTGGCACTTTAAGGGTAGTTATATTGATAACTGCTTGGAAAGGGAATAATCCTGAGGAAAGTGCAAAGGTAGGAAGAAAAGAAAAATTAATGTAACAGGATAGGGTCTGATCACAGCAGACCTGAACTCCTGTCTTATTTTCTTGCCTTCCTTCTCTGCAATGAAGGTCTGCTTTCCTAATTTTTCTTGAGCTCCTTAGACTGGAGAATGGAGGGCACGCAATGTAGCAGTCTGAGTACCAAGAGAGCAAGGAGAAAGTATCTTTTACTCTTAGAAGACCCTTTGAAGTTGTACCAGTGTTGAATTTGACAGGTACAATCAAGACCTGCAGCAGCTCTGTAAAATGTATCAGAAGTGCCATCAGAAGTGTTAAGAAATGAGAGACAGATTTTTCTTCATGTAAGGAATAAATTGGTTAAGTATGCATTGCTAGATTATTTGTTCAATACATGAGAAAATGGATATCTGTAGATATTGAAAGCAAGTAAATCACTAAAGGAGTGGGTTAACAAAAGGAATAAATTGATGAAATTATTAAAAGTCCACTTAAATATGGTGGAAATTGTCCCAGCAGTAAAAGTTTGTAAGTGTAGCTTGAGGAAAGTTAGTTTTCGTTAAACTCAAAGTTAGATATTATTAAACCTTAGAAAAGCATAGAGCAAGAAAGAATTCAGTAAAGATTCTGTGGGGATAGGGTAGATTACTTATGCAAGTTTTTACAGAAAGGCTTAAAAGTCACAATAGACATCCTTGCCCTGCTCTCTCCTTTGCAAATTGGTTAAAAAAATCTATAAGGATTAGGTGACTTGTCTGGCAACGCCTCAGTGGCAAAACTGAGCCTCGAAGAGGCCAGCCCTCCTATTATAAGCATCCCATGGCAAACTTCCTCTCCCACAAAGGAAAGACTAATTTTTGTTATAAGAGGATTAACAGAAGGGTCAAAGGTGGTTTGAACACTAAATGATCTTGCAGCCTTGCTAGTATACTCAGGCTTGCTGCAGGAAACCCAAGTGGCTCTTTGGTTTTGCTGGTTTTGCATATTGCAAATTATAAATACATGTAGTTGTAGTCTCTAGGTTCAGAAAACTAATGATAAATATGGACATAGGAATTAACTTTTCCATTAAGTACAAAGTAAGGTTACTTTCTTCAAATACCACTTCCAAACACACAGTATCAATTTCCATATGGGCTGACATGTGAAAATAATTTATCATGAACAAAAATTGTGAGATTGTGACCAAAATGCATGTTCATATTATGCATTTTATTGCTCTATTTTTGTTTTAAAAATCTCTCTGAAGTTATTAATGGCTAATTAATATTCATTTTTGGGATACTAATGCTACCAAAGCAGTTATAGTAATGATCTGCATATTTGTGCATGGGTTGTGCATATAAACAAAAGAAAAAAAAAGTGCAAATTATGCCATGTTTTTAAATGATAATTTAAGGAAACTTTTCTTTTTAAACATTATATTTGTTAGTTGTTTTTAAAAAACCATAAAGTTTGTAATAGGTTAAAAAAGTAGGTTAAAAAGTCATTTGAGACAGATGGTATTATGAGATTATGTTGACCTATTTTTTTTAATAACTAAACTACTTTTAGGGATGCCTATTGATATCTTGTAATTGATTTCAATGATGAGAAAATCAGTGCCCTTAAATAGATCTCAGTGATTTTTCATGAGGAGAATTGAGTATGTGTTTTTCCCTGTTGAAGCAGATTGCAGCAATTCAAAAGGCTTAATTGGGAAGGAATCAGGCCTGCTAAAAACCTTTTAATATATGTAATATTTATATGCATATATATTGATACATTAGACATACATGTGATAAAAAATAATAGGATATTTGAAATATTTCTGTCCTGTTAGAACAGAAGGAAATCAACAGCACCTGCGACTGTTCTCTGAGCAGAGCAGTGATAGTTACTCTTTTAGGGTGAAACTGAGCAGCCCAGTCATGTTGGCCAGTTTGCAAAAACCAGACGTTAGCAGCAAAGTGTTGCTGTAGTTGCATGTTTTGATTTACTCTCTGATCTGATTTTTCCTTCCTTAAAATATTGTTTGTTTCAAAGGAGTTTCCTCGAGAAACAATAGGGAGCCAATGGCAAATCATTGTGTGGCAAATTTTTTTGTTAAAAGAACAGCAAACCCTCCAAAAATTCCCCATGTCAAACAGTATCTAATAAAGAACAGGACTGTTCATGTAAGAAAATTTCAGCAGATCTGGGAAATGCATTGTTTATTGATTATCAAGTTACTGTAGTTGCAGCTAAAATGATTGGTAAATGTTCTGCTGTTTTCCTGTTGTAAAGCGTTAAACAGAAAAACTGCTTTGTATTGAAGAGATCCTCCCATATGTCCAACACATAAGACTGCTTCTCTGTGTGGTGTGTTACACATCCTACCTTAGCATGACACTCCCTGCCTTGGGGAGTTTATAAGTATACCTGCAACTTCCAGCAGATTAAGGCTAGTGATAAAAAGGGGAAGCACCCTTTGGACTTCAAGTTCTTTAAGTCCTTATGCAAATTGCATTATAAATATGAAGCTGTGTGATGGTTGAAGGCATGTTAAATTAGTAATACATTTAATTAGAAATTAATATGATGTGGTCTACAATATAAAAAGAAATATATGGTACCCAGGTGTTGATGAAGACCTGACATGAGCAAAAGTAACCCTAAAGATCTTTTTAATGATTAAAAAAACAATTGCACTCATTCATCAGAGAAAGGCTTAGGAAATATAAAAAGCATTGCATTATTGATCTGCAGTATTTGTGGCATTATTAAGTATGTTTAGCAGCTGTAGCAGCAGGTTTTGTTGTCATATTATTTCAACATAGAAGAATGATAGGAAAAGTATTTGGGATTCTCCTCCTAAACTGGAAGCTGCAGTGCATTTTCTAGTATCTGGAAGCAAGAAAAGAACATTTTAATCTGTGAGCCTCAGATCAGGAGAGGCTTTCCGTTTCTTCAAAAGATGAGCATCATTGCTTTTCTATTCTATGTTTAGAGTAGATAAAAGAAAATCTGTAGCTCCACCTCTAGAAAGTATGAGTAGAAATGCCAGAAAAGAAATAATTTCCCATACTCGTCACTGAAATTCAAATGTGCTGTATTATGAGAAGTTCCATGGAGAGCAGACTAACTTATTAACCACATAATAGATATAATTGAGGTTGACCTATCCTGAGTTTGGATTCAGATTTGGGAAGATGTTGGTCTTGTTTAGCAAGTAGAAGTTAAAGCAGATTTGCTTCAAGATAAAAAGGAACAATTTTGGATTGAAGATTTTTCATCAATTTTTGATTGTGATATTCTGGTGAAATCATGATTTGCCTGATATGGTTTGTTTCAGTGTTTTAATTGTATTTGTAAAGGATTTGAAAAGATAATAGATGGATTAAAAAGTAGATACTGAACTTCCAAACTGGTCTAGGTTATTACCATGTATTGTATTATAAATTATAACTATTGTAAATGCAGTATTCAATTAAAAACCTGGATGAAACTGGAACTAAAGCAATATTACTTTAAAAATCTTCAGGAAAAAAGAGTTCCCACTAGAAAATGTTGCTTCATTGCACTATAAGGGATTTGTACCCATTTCAACAAAGTTTCTTTTGAAGGTGTTACATCGTGGGTGTTTGATAGAATTTCTGGTGAGAGCTAAGGAAGAGATCTATACTGAAACAGGAAGTCACTTTCCTCATGTAGCTGAGTCCAGGGCTGACTACAGATTAATCTTGATTTGGGTCTTCCTAGACCAAATGCAAGTAATTAAATTAACCACTGAGCTGGGTTACTGTTTAACCTGTGCTCTGATCATCAAAAATTCAAGTTAATGGTTTCTTTGTTTTACACCATGAAAATCCTGACACATTATGTAAAGTTTAGTTTTTGTTTAATTAAGAGGTGGGCTTCTTTCAAGCACTCTGAGTCCTTTCTATGCAGCCTGGTCCAGTTTCCCTCTCATACCCAATCAACATTCAAAAGCTATTGTAATTTTGGTCTTGGTGTGATTCCAGATGTGCTGATTTCTAAAAGAAAGAAATTTTGGCTTTGATATTTTTTTTTACCCAAAGTAATTTGTAGTGTGTGTATGGTTGACGAAGCCTGAAGAATAAAAATATAGACAAACTGCATATAATACCATATTTAAATTTCTGGTTAGGCCAAACTATTATTATTTGACTGCTTTGTGGTAGATATCCTAATAAGAAATTTTACAGCTTGGAAAGTTCAACTCAAGTATGCCATGGAGTATTTTATTGTGTTTCTTAATTTCAAAGATGTTATGGCCTCTTCTTCTCATGGAGAGCAGAAGGATCATGCTGATGAGAGCATGCTGTAGGTTCTAGAAGGAACTTTTACCACATGTAGCATTATCATCTGGAAAGGGAGACCTTGTTTTTAAGGGCTATTCAAAATAGAAACTGAGAAAATATTAAACAAGAAAAAAGACAAGTTATAAAACTGGCAGGCTTATGAAAGAGCACTTGTAATTTGGTAAACAGGTTCATGTCTTCTCATGTTGTCAGTGTAGAGACTAAAAGACCACCACATGAAATAATTTTCAGGGTGAACAAGAAGGTTGGAGTTTTTTTATAGCAGGGATCAGTTAGACACCTAATGTATTATATTAGGGTAGAATTGTATTTTTTCCATAAGAATAATTAATGAATACCTTTATAGAACTTTTTGTTTTGTTTTCTTTTGCCTTTTTTTTTAAAGGGAAGACTGCTTTACTCTTCATACTAGATTTTTTCCAAGTCTTCTGGTAAGTTGGCCCCACAGTATATAAAAATTTTAGTTATTCTTTCAGGCTTGAAATTTTCTGGATGTTTTCTTATGCTTGGCATAGCTCCTTCAGAATAGAATTGACAGAGCATTGGGAATCCATTACTCACATGAAGAAAGAGTCAAAGTCTTACTCCTGATAGGACCATCTTCTAATTTGAGATTTAATTGCTCTCCTACAGCATCTCGTTCTTTCAGAAAACCAGATCAAAGAAGAGTAGAAAGTCTCTTGGTTGGATGATCTTAAAGGTCCTTTCCAACCTAAATAATACTATGAAATGAGTGGGAAAATCTATTGAAGGCTTATCCCACCATGTTGTTCTCAGTCAACATTTCCTATTTTGCCTTTGCCCTATCCTGATCTCTAGGGCCTGATTGTCTGCTTTCACAAAAATGGGTCAGGTTTTGTGTAACTCTGAGAATCTTTAACTAGAAGAAGGTTGATTTCTCTCACCACTCTCAGGACTTGTTATTTCTTCTAGTGACTGTATGCTATTGTCTGTCATATGTTTTGAGGAGTGTGGTAGCTTCCCAGAATAGTAGCTTCTCTTGTTCTTGACCTGTGTATGCATAGAAACTTTTCCTACATGCCCACAGATAGACAAGCTCCTTTCCATTAAGGCAGTATTTCATTTAAATGAGGAATCATTATAATTATGCCAAGGCCAAAATGAAAACTCTTGTTATCTAATTAATAGAGGAAAGATTTTAATAGCTTCACCCTGGTACAAAGCTCTAAACAAGAGTTCTTGTAACAAGAAGAACACTATGATCCTTAAATCAGACTAATAATTGTATCAGAAGCATTAAGGTCAACTTTTAAGACTTAAAAGCAACATTTAGAGTAAAGCTTCTGTGCTGTGTGTACTCTGGCATTAGTGAACCCTAAGTGTCATGTGTGTCAGGAAAAACACAAGGTATGGATTCATGAGTGCACATTTCTTTGCCAGCAGGATTAGGAAATGGCTTTTCTGGGCCAGAGGTGCAGATGTATCCTGCAATGAATTATTGTTCCTTACTTTTTCTATGGTGAAACCAGCATTCTTTGCCTTTCTTGGAAATTCCAGCATGATTGCTGGAGTACATTTATAGCAATAAACCCAACTGATTGTAAAATAAATGCTCATCTAGCTATTTACTATGGGGCAGCTTCTGTGTGCCTATTCCCTGCAGCCTTTAGCTAGCCTGATTAGCAAATTGAAATTCTCTTGTGAATTTTTCAACTTGATCTTAATTGGTGTAAGAAATATGTGCAATAGTATCATTGGGGAAAATAGTGAAATAGGGGCAAAAAACTTTAGTGAGGGATTTTTTTATAAGATTTGAAAATACATTGTAGTACCTCAATCTCAAAGCACAGCAAATCAAGGGACATTGCCACTTAAAATTTAATTTTAAAAAGAAATAAAATTAATTCTATTTTAAGATTCCTGAAGCTACAATTAAAAGCTTCATAAGTTTCTGTAAACCTTGTTTTTTCAGTCAGATCTCTTTTATTCTAATTAGCAGTAACCATTGCAATTTCCTAAGAACTTAAAATTAAGTAAATAAATGAAGGAGACAATCCTAAAATTTCTGCTTAACTTGAGAAGAATATTTCTGTGAAAGAAAGCACCATGGGCCCTGATAGTTTTTCTGACTTTTCAAATTAAATTTTTGTAGTTCAGTTTTATTAATAAAATGTGTATTACTAAGTACTGATTTGTTAATTAGTTATATTATGAACATGTGAAAATGAATATAATTGGAAAAACAAAATTTCCAAAGCCACACTGGTATTGAGAAAAGGTAGAAAATAAGAACTTTCTTTTTCTGCTACAGAGAATTTAATGAGGAGAATAAATACAATTCTAGCTGAAAAAAACCCAGAGACTGTTTTGGGGGATAATATTCATATTGAGTGAGATGAGCTGATGGCATATCAGCTTTTTGCTGTAAGAGAAAGGAGAGTTTATATAGAAGATTTTAGTAAGCTGAATATGAATAATATAGGTAAGAGACATACATACGTAAATAGAAGTTCAAGATCAAAGTAGTGATGAGAGATCAATGATCATGTATCAGCTTGTTTGTTTTGCTTATAAACATCCATCCAAAGGTGGTGGTACAAGCGGCTGTGAAGAAAATGAGTTTTTCCCTGTAACTTTTCCCGGGAAATAAGAGCCAGCAGGTAGAAATGGTCAGAGGCTAGCAGGGGACAAAAGGTTGATTCAAAGTAGTTTGCATAAACCAGTCTATGGATAGACTGGGATGGAAATACCAGCACATTAGTGACAGCAGATAAAACAAGGTTAAAAGAAGAAAGAATCAAAGAAGTTTGTCTGTAAAACATCTTTATTTATGGGGGGGGGGGGGGGGAAATGAATACCTATAGAAGCAAAAGATGAAGGAAGAAAACTTTTTCATAAGAAGACTAAGGGAGAAGGTAATCCTAAATTTCACTGGCATTTACCAAAAAAAAGGAAATCCAATCCTTTTCCAGTAGAGTCTTGTTAACGTATTCCTCACACAAAAACTAAGCTAAGGTACATCTTAGAACATCTTTATCCAAGTTTATAATTCTGCTCTATCTTGATTAAATTTTTTTAAAAGCTACAATTTGAATAAATTTTAGAACAATCATTGGAATAATAAATAATTACAAAGTGTAAATTTTATGTTTTTTAGTAGAATTTTTGTGTTTGCTCTCAAACAAATTCATTGTGTATGTCCCAAACAGAAGTCTGTGCAAGGTCATGATTGGGGGGTGGGGGTTTGGGCAGGATTTATTTAATGTTTTGAAGAAAAGTAGAAAATTGATTTCTAATACTTCTACAGTAGGGGGAAAAAAGTCTGTGCAAATGAACTTCAAACTAAGGGCAAAATAAAAAGAAAAACAGAGGATCCTACTTTTTCTCTGAACTAGAATTTAGAAAGTAATTACATTCAGAGCAACAATGTTTATGGTGCAGTAAGTACAAAATTTAGACCAGTGGCTAAATCAGTACAGGAAGCCTTTATGAAGGTCTATTATCACCCAAGTCCTACATTAAGGAAGAAAGGAATTCATTTTTAGACTTCTGCCTAGGGCATGTTTGACACAAACCCTATACAGTTTACTTTAAAAGCTGTCTTTGATTACTAAATAGTTTTGCTTAGAAACTGCACATTTACCCTTAAAGTGCAAAGGCAAAGCTTTTAACACAGTGATAAATGTTGTCCTGTACTTCATACAGTTCTTAAAATAAGAAAAAAGTAAAAGTTGTAGCTTTTAGAAGAGGGTGTGTTACCAGAACTGTAATTTGCATTTGCAAATTCACAGGATTTTTACTATTAAATTAAGCCCAACAGCCAGTTTAAACCATCAGGGAGTGGTAGAGCTGAAAAGTAGTGTAGCAGATACTGTAACTGAATTACAGGAGGTATAAGCCACCCCTTAAGGGAGACACACAGCAGGGAGGACCACTTGCAACACAAAGCTGTCAGGGAGATCTCATAGGAAACAGGCAAGGCTGGAAGTACTACTGCTAGCTGGACAAGAAATAGATGACAAGTTATATGAGTATCTGCAAAGGATGTGTGTATAATTTGTCACTACATGTGTGGTATATACAGCTATCTTTTGAATAAGGGGATTGTGATTCCTTAGTTCTCTCAAAACTTGAACCCTGAAATTTTTAACATTATGTGCCTTTGCCTCTTATGTAAAGCATATAAACCCTTTTGACAAAGTTCATCTTGCTAGTTTTAAGCATTCTTAGACTTTTCAGTTTCGCATATGAAAAGCTGAAACTTTTGTGTGGCTGCCAGTGAACAGAAGTGCAAAGTGTAACAGTGCAAAGTGCAATCTGACCTATAGCACCTTCCAAAAAGCAAATTCTGAGTGTCAAGCCCACAGACATCCAGTGAAGAAGAACAGGTCCTGACAGTATTAGCTACTAAAGATGCATACACAATTCCTTGCCTCAATGCATCCTCTCCAGTGCTGTGCATCCTCTCTGGGATGGACTTGTAGGTGGGCAAAAGGAGATGACTTCTGGGCTTGCAGCTGTCATAGAAACTACTCCAGATTTTTTTTAGGGTGGCCATTAGGAAATATAGGAAAAACCCCTTTGACCACCAAGGGATTTTACAGACTAGGCCACTTGCTTTGCACTAGAATTACGATTTATTATGTGTTTTGCAAAAACAATAGTCTTTAATCATGCATAATTCACTGCAGAACAGACATGTTTTTAAGCACAGAAAGCAATTGAAGGTCTGGAGATAACCTGAAGTTTAAAAATGTCCAATTTTTAATATGTTTTTCAAGGAAACATACCTTTCCTTAAGTCATTGTTTAGGTGATTTATTTAGTCTTCTGGTAGACTAGAAATTTGGAGAGTATCTAATCCATCTGCCCATAGAGAAAGTTGTCGTTCATTTACCACCTGACAGAGAGAGCTACCCTGGGGGCTAACTACAGGTTCTTGTGCTGCCTGAGGGAGGGGCAGCAGTTTATGTTAATTCACTTTTTATAAGCCTTGCCTATGTTTGCAAAGCTGTTTTAAATTCACTGCTAAGAGTATGCCCAGCCGTGTGAGTGACTATGTTGATGTTTACTGCAGTGCGGGTCTCAGTGATACCTTGCAGCAATGAGTTCAACAGATTTTCCACCACCTACTGATTGGAACAATATAATTTATTATTATTAGACTTATGACTTTTTCCCATTTCAGAGGAGACACCTTTTCTCCTTAGATGAGTTAGGGTGAATAGTTTCTGATCTACATTTTCTCTCTGCTGTTTATTTTCTTGTATCCTTTGATCATGCTCATTCTTAGTCACACTTTTCTGTAAGCACTCCCAGTCCTTTCGATCAGTTTACCATTCTTCCTGCACCTTTTTCTGGTGTATCTTTCTTAGCTGGGCTAACCAGAAATGAACAAAATACTCCAGATGAGGCCTAATTATTAAAATACATAACAAATAAAATCCTGGCTCTGTTGAAGTTGCTGTGAATTCATTGTCATCAAAGGGCTGAGGTTTCTCCCAGTGCTGTCACACTTCCCACATTATTCTTCCTCCCATTTTTCATACATTCCATTTCAGAATCTGGCAAATTAGAATCCTCTCAGATTCCTACAGATTCCATTAAATCCATTAAATTGCTGTTAGTCCTCAGATCAGGAGTTTTTCTCTGTGGACATGATTAGTTCCTTCCCCAAACTTTGATGAAAAAGGTCAAATTTTGTCCTGATTCACATTTGTGAATCCATAGTTACTAACATCCATAACATTTGTTATGGATGTTAGTAACTAATCTTGATGTTAGTTTTGAGTAGCTGAAACTGAGAGAAGCAGCACTGACTGAAACAATGCTGTTTGTGTTCACAGTGACATTTAGCTGCAAAACCCGCTAAAACACATTATTTAGTATATGAAAGCAAACAAATTTTGCCTCAGTAAATGACTGTCCATAGTGCACTATGAGTATGAGGCAAAACAACTCTGAGTTTTTTACAGTGTCTGCAAGAGAAATCTGTTGGTTTTTGTTTCCTCTCCAGAAACATCTAAGAAATGTTCAGATTGTTGCTGCCTAATAAATACAGTAAATGAAATGTTAATAAATTGCCAGCAATTTAGCCTGACAATAACATGGATTGACCAAATTGATTAAATTGATTATGTTTCATGTATTTACAATATGTAGACACAAGCCTAATTTATTTTCTGAAGAGTTCAAGGTAGGTATCACTGGTTTAAAAAAAAACAAAACCAAAACAATGGAGTAATGTTTGTGGTTGCTATCTGCAATAATCTAATGCTGACAGAGAGCAGTATTTTATTTAGTAATTAACAGTGTAAAGGGAAGAGAAGCTGTCATGTTGGTTCTTAAGCTGGGGAATGTGATGAAAGATGATATCTGCGATCTCATCCTTTCCACTTGTTTAGGATTGTCAGAATGAGAAATGTCAGCATTATGAAAGCTCAGCTCTGCTCTTGATATGATAAAACCCTTCAAAAGCCAGTCTTTCTTTCCCTCTCCCCCTCCTTTCTCCCTCTCCTGCTTGCACTTGCTTTTTTTATTTATCCTGTTTTGTTAGATGGCAGAAATATAATTCTTTTCTTTCTTCCTATTATAAGCCTCCATTTTTGTTTTATTATATGTTTCACAACCCCTAATGCCCCACTGAAAATTACCTTGTTAAATGACAGTGTTTCAAAGCCATGAATCCTTTCCACCATTCCCTCAGAGGTTTGAAACAGTCAACAGACTGTAAAGAATAAATAATAAAAAAGTATTGATTATTTTGATGACTGTGAGATTCAATTAAGTATTAATTTTGCCCTCCAGTGGACCTATCAAGGTATTCAAAAGGGAGGATTCGGCTCAACTAAATGCGTGCCGAGTGCTTCAGCCTTAAATAGGGAGAAAATGTGTTTACCTACAGTATTTGAAGAGGAGTGCATTGATGCACAGAGTCCAATATTTAAGTGCTGTGCAAATTGAGCCCTGGTGACAGTGACATTGTTTTCGGCAGTATGAGTATTGACTAAAGAAGAGCATTTGATGACAGCTTAAACTATTTGTATTGATTAACATTTTCATAGATTATCATGTGTCATATCAAATTCACTTTTCAGACATGAATACATTATAAAACCCACAGGCGAACATCGACCAATGTGAAGACAGGACAGAGGGAACATGCTAGCCAACCTACTTGCTCGCTGGTCACCTGTTCTCTGCATAAGAACCATTTAGGCATGAACTTTGCAATAAATAGCTGCTAGAGAGATCAACAAGGTCATTTACTCTTTTTCTTTTTTCTTAGTTATTTTTATTACTCTGCTTTCTGTCCTGTCATGATACTATGCTTATTATTTTGCAAGCAGAATAACCGAGGGTGCTTGGAAATAATGCCTGACCCCCAAACATCCTCAATGAGCAGAAGATAAAACAGATTCTGATCAAGAAAAAATTTAGATGTGTACATTTGTGTAATGTTTTATGGGGCATATAATGATGCAAACACAAGAATAATTGCAAACTGTATGTGTAAGTATCCTCCCTAATTTTATCTTATAGAAAATGTTTTCTGTGGTTTTTATTTTCAAAAGAAACATCCGTGTTTGTGTCTTTATGGACTTTTGGAGCATAGCATCCCAACGACAGGAAGAGTTAGAAGAAAACTGTGTCTCTTTTAAAAGTATGTAATGAAATGGCTATTTGATGCTGTGTATTTTCATAGAAATGCTGTAATGCTAGAAACTGTGCATTTGATTTTGTTAATGTTATACAGCTGAGGATGCCTCTTTAAATCACTATGGAGCACCCACAGGAGGCTCCTTTCCTGTGGTATCGGAGCATATAGGAATTTCTTCTCTTACTATGCTAAGGACAGGGTGAGATGTGAAAACATACACACAAAAAAGCACATCCCACAATTAAAGCTGTGTTGGTTATGTTGCTTTCATAGAAGTTTTTCTCCAAAGCATCCTGAATCTCTCACATGCTAGTTGAGCTTTAATAGGGTGGGGAGTAATGGAAAACTCATTGGATCTGTAATAGCTCTTCACTTGACTGCAGCCAGCAATAACAGCAGGAGCAGCCTGGATGAAGTGAGAGAGAGAGAGAGAGAGAGTGAGAGAGAGTGAGAGAGAGAGCGAGAGAGAGCGAGAGAGAGAGAGAGTGTGTGTGTGTGTGTGTGTGTGTATATGTGTATGTGTATGTGTGTGTGTGAGAGAGAGAGGGAGTGGAAGAGAGAGTATACGCACACCAAAGCTGCCACTTTTTTTCCCCCTCACTCTTTTTTTCCCCCCATCCTAGGATCCAATGATAGCTGGACAAGTCAGTAAGCCCTTGCTGTCACTGCGGAGTGAAATGAATGCAGAGTTGAGAGGTGAGGACAAGGCAGCTACTTCAGACAACGAGCTGAATGAGCCCTTGCTTGCGCCTGTGGAATCAAATGACAGCGAGGACACTCCCAGCAAGCTCTTCGGTAAGTCTGTCTAGGTATTTCATTTCACTGCTACCATGTTGTTGTCCAGAAGAGCAATCTTCCCCTGTTCTTTTTTTTTTTTTTTCTTCTCTCAATTTTCTTGTGAGTAGGAAAGAGTAGCTTGGAGCATGCAGGCTCAGAGTCCTCTGCTCCTATTGCAACTGGTTACCAGAATGACAGCATCAGTCCTGAAAACTTTTGTTAACAATGGACGCATTTAGTGCAAGTTGCAGATGTTTTATGAATTTTTTTGAACCATGGACTCTAACATAAAATTGTGTGTGTGTGTATCATTTTCTTGGAGTACTTTTACAATTATTGTGGTAGGTGCTGGTGTGTTGCACATGCTACCAGCTTTTTCTGAGGCTTGATTAAACTGAAAAGTTAATTTTTTTTATGGTAAATATAAATCTGGCTGAAGAGAAGTGAAAGATTATTGTAGAAAACAATTCATACTGAGTAAACAAAGCCTAGCAAGGTATTGCATGTGGAGCTAATGTTTTTGGAATTTAAATTAGAAATTAAATATTCCTGCTCAAGCTTGTGGAAAAAGAGATTACCTTTTAATTTTTTATTCATTTTGGAATAGTCTAAATTGTGCCAGATAAGTGTAGCATTTCACAATCAAAACAAAAGCAGTGAGAGTGGCACTCCAACACAGACATCTGTCATTCAAATGGATGACACCCTGTAAGCCAACTCAAGCAACTCTGATCTCTAATCAGAAAAGGGAGCAGAGCTGTTGAGGCGCGTGCTTGGGTGATAGATGTTGATAGGTGTCTGAGCTGTAGCAGCACTGTATGGTACATTGTGACATTTGGGGTTTAGAAGGACTACACTCCTGAAGAAGTCCCTTTTAATTATTTCTATTTGTGACCTGAGACAAACCTTAATAAAAATGGAGCACTTAGTTATTTTTTGTTATTCTATCTGTGGACGTCAAAGGGAAAAAGGTCTTGTTTTAAGGGAATGCAGCTGTAAGGGAGAAGGGGTGAGAGCCCATTTGCTAAGATTCAACTTTTGATTTCATAATCTGTAAGGAAATCTGTAGCAGTGTTCAGATTTCAGTATTTTACCTGCAATGAGAGCAGCAAGATTTTTTAAAAACAAAAGAACATGTGCAATTGTACATTGTAATATTCTTTGCACATTACTGAAAGATGCAGCACAGAATGTTTTACTAAATAACTTCATTACAGATGCAGGAAAAATAATAATTAAACACCTCTAAAATTTAATTTCTGGATTGCAGTAATGACTGTTACTGAATATCACATCCATTTTTAAGCACCCTCTTAGTAATCTTTGTTTCCATGGAAAGCATAATTTCCATTAGCAGTTTGAATGTTCAAAAAGCATTTAATAATTATTTTAGCCCATTTTATCCAGGAAAGAATTATAATGTCCAAAATTCAAAAGGCTACCAGTTATCTAGAGTAATATAAATATCTTCAGCTGTGTGTATATGTTTTATTTGCTCAAATGTTTAGGCTCCCTCTATTAAATACAGCCAGGCATATAGAAAGCAAAAAATGAGCTTTTAATTTCAGGATAGTGAAATGTCTGTTTGTTTTTCGATCAAGCAAGTATTCTAATAAAAGGCAGGATATTTTTTGAGCCCTTGTCATTTGGATGTTCTACAGTGGTAGTGAAAAATACACAGACACTTTCATTAGAGTTGTCGTGTGTGATATAGAAATGATGTGTAACCGTATCTTGCTCCTTTCTGGGCTGAAAATATAATTTATGTCACTAAAAGCACAAGTGAAGAAGCTAAAAATTCATATATTGTGCTTTTTCTACTGGTGAGTGTAAAATGTTTGCTAGTCTGATCCTTATAGTGCTAAAAAGATGTTCCCAAGTAAAAAAAAGTAGGTGAAATAGTCTAGCTGCCTCGATATGAACTTGTGTACCATTTTTTGAGGTTTTGTTAGAATTATGACAGATGCTATAGATCTATTAGCAACAGCCCTTGTCAATTAATTTTAGTAACTTTTATAACAACAACAAAAAAGGGATAGTGGGGCAATTTTGATACATTTGAGGATCAAATTGAGACAATGTAAAAGAAAGATGATTAGATGTTATATCACAGCGCATCCCTTAAGATAGATATGCAGTAAACACTAAAAATTATCAAGTGCAGTTGTGTTTAAAGCTCTGATACATAAATATGGAACATCACCACCCTTTAGTTTTTTCTTTGTTTAATGTTATGAATAGTATGTTAGAATGCATACTTTGTACTTCTGTTTGCAGTGTCTGAAGTTAAATTATTGTAAACATATTGACAGGTGTTGGCATAGAGAATGACAACTTTCTCCTTCAACCTTCTTTCATGTAATCAGAGATAATAAATATATTTTTAAAAGCTAACAATTAATACATGCTATGTAAAAATTTTCCCCAAATCTCTTAAGCAGGTGAGGGAGGAGCATTTTAGAAAGTCAAGAGGAGACAGGTCCCTAGAGAACAAAGTTTTTCTACGCTTCTGCTTTTCATTTTTTAAGGATTTGTGAAAATCATTACTGATTTAGCTGGAATGAATGACCAGCATTTGTGTGTCTTGTTGATGTTAGCAACATTTAATGAGTCTTGTTTTCATATAGATGAACAGAGTTGAACGATGAGATGCGAAGAGCTTTCTTTTCTTTTACCAGACACATTCTGCTTAGCTTCTTTTGATGGATGAGTTTATTTCTGCAAAGGCCTGCCTTTCTCACCTGTACCTTTTCCTAAAATTCACCTACTTATTCTCAAATTTCCTTGTTCTGGTATTTCACTGCATGCCATAGAAACAGTGGCAAAAATTTGGTTTTTGTTACCAGTCAAAATGGTCCCTTTTCAGTAACAGTCCCTCTGGCCAGTGAGGAAAGGGCAGGAGCACAACTAATTACAAGAGGCACTAAAATTTTGTTTCTGTTACGGGTGCTTTGCTATCAGTAACAAAGCAGATGAATGCTGCAGCATTTTAAGTCTCAGAAATACCAGCATAAGTTCCTGACAATTTCAAATAACTTCCAACTGGAATTGGTGTACAGGTGTCTGGGAAGATGTACTTTGTCACTGTGTTGCAGCTGCTCCCTGTGGGTGAGGACAGGAGTAGCTGTGATTAGAGGGGTTGCGCCTTGTTGTTTGCTGGCTTGTTTTCTCCTGGTGGTGTTTTTTTTTGGTTTTTTTTTGGGTTTTTTTTGTTTGTTTGGGGGTTTTTTTTGTTTTGTTTGTTTGTTTGTTTGTTTTGGTTTGGTTTTTTTTTTCATTTTGAAAAATTTGCTTCTCTTTGAAAGAAAATGCTGTCCTGTAGTCCAGGAGCCTATAATCCTCTACTTGTGCTTTTGTACCAGTGGACTCTTTTGAATTTGCATACTTCATGCTAAAGACTTTTGATACTGAAGTTACACGAAACCACAAAAAAGTAGAAAAAGTAATCAAAAATTAGGTGGAAAATGTTGGTAAAGGAATCTCTCCTGAAACTCATTACCTCGAAAATACAGTTTTGAAATGTGGGTTAGCACAGCTATACTGTTTTGGTTACATAAATACCAGTATGGGGTGAATTTGATTTGTAAAAGATCTTGTGGTGAGTTATTTATTTTAAAAAATATTTATGAAGTAATATCTCCTGTTTTAACCATAGAATCTAATTAAGTAACATAGAAACTGAGTATGGTTCTTGACTTTTGTGGCAGTGTAATTTTCAGATCAACTTGTCTTACTCTGCAATATCCTCCAAAATACTAGCCCAGGCCAAATACCACCGGTCTTACTAGAGAAAGCTTTTGTTAATGTTAGGTAGCAGTTTCACTTAAATAAGCATATTGGTATTTGATCCTAACTTAACTAATCCTACTTGTCATTTTTTTACTGTATTTTCAAACAAGTCTAGTATAAATTATGAAGTATTGCTCTGAAAAAAAAAAATCTTCGAAGAGAAAAAGCACCCACCACATTTAGCTGTGTGATAAATTGTTGCGATTCAAAAGTTGGTATGGACACTAAGGGTATGTTGTATATAAAATTCTCAGTAGGGTAAAAAATCCCGAGAATGAAGTGGCTGACCCAAGCATCAAAACCCCTGTGGACTGAGGCTGACTTTCCTGGAGTTAGATCTAGTGCTTAATTAATGTTTAATTGAAGGCAATTTGTGACATAATTAGATGACAGGGAAAAGAAAGCTGGGAGTGTATGCACTTGCATATTAAGGTAATTTACTGTATGATAAAAAGTTATTCTTTGAGATTCAGTCTGTAGTTCTGCAAATAAAAAAAAAAAAAAAGCTGTAAGTATATAGCAAGGGCAATACCAAGCCTCTAATTTTGGAGCACAAGTGTTTCCTATTTAATTATTGCAGGACAGAAAAAAACTAAAAATTGACTGCTAGCCTTTTTTTTTTTCCTTTGCTGGCAAGGTTTTGTTCCAATGAAATTAAATCTTAAGTTTTTTGTGCTGCATCTGATGACTGTGGTTTTCTTTGGTTCATTAATGGGCTTTTGATCTTTTCATAATGCTGTGTATGCTTGAAATATGGAGTGGTGATACGGGAGTTAAATGAATCTGCATGCATTTAAATAAACAAGTTTTTATTTTCAAACCTCTGCATTGGCTTTGGGATTTTATTTTCCTTTCCCACATTGTTACCCATGTTTCAGAATTGTGTTCATCCTTCTATATAACATGTATATGCTGCAGAGAAACAAGGTAGAAGTTGTTTCTGGCTGATTATGTTTTGCTAGTAGATTCCTTGTATTACTCTTTAAAGAAACATTATATATATATATATATATATATATATATATGTATGTGTGTATGTATGTATGTATGTATTTTAATTGGAGTTGCCTTGATTAGAATTTATGGCATTGGAATAATTTCAGTCACAAAGGATAAAGGACTAAATTGTCTTTTACCTCTTGAGACCGTGGTCTCTGCAGGTCAGAGCAGAGGTCATTGCCAGGTTGCTGTGAGGAAGCTGACATTATCATCCTTAACAGTATATCTAGCCTGTGGGGGCCTTCAGACTGTGAGCTTTCCTTTCATCAGTGTATTTAAGGATGATTCTCAGTGGCTTGGTTATATCCTCAAATTTTAGAGACCTATAAGATCTCTGCCCATCAGGAACACTTTGCTAAGCTTTGGTAATTTCAATAGAAGAAGGCAATGTGTATTTGTTGCTCTTGGTGCATTTTAAAGCGCTAGTGAATATTTCTGTTCTGACAGGAAGGTTCGTGGCCCAAATGGTCTCTATATTGAAATCAGAGCCTTCTTTTAGAGGCCACAGACATAACATCTGAAATATGTTTGATCTGCATATAAAGATTCTTGTCTCTTCACATAATTTTATTCCTTAATTTCCACATTATGGGTGCTTTGTTCTAAGACGCTATCAGTTATCTATGCCATAGAACAGATCCTGTTAGTGCTTGTATGTGTGATACTTTCCTTAAAGCAAATCATCTGTGGATTAGGAGCCCTATTTAATTACAAAGACGGTGTCAATGAGAAACATTAATGGGTGGCATGTTTACAGGACTGAGTCATCATACAGTCTTGTAAATTCATTTTCTTAAATTTAATGATGTCTTGCTTAAAAAGTGAGTAAGCTCTTAAAGAACCCAGAGATCTGGCTATGTGATTGATTGTTATTTCTGAAGGGTATATTTTACATGAGCATTTTTAAATACATATTTGTAAACAGAGACTTGAATTACTCTGAATAATGCTGTTGTCTGATTTCTTGGCAGAATTCTTACTCTGTCAGTGGGACATGTACTTGTGAATGGGGAGTAAATGCCCATTAAAACCAAAACAGATGTTATGACTATTTAAACACAAAACATGATGGGATGGTAAGATATAGAAAATCCATCCTGAGCTTAGCTTTCCTGCTGTGCTTAGGTATTGCAGGTAGCTCAGGCTGTGGTGGTACTGGTGCTAGCACATATGTTCCAGCTCTGAGGAGACCAGAGTTTTACTCACTTAGCCTTTGATGAAAGCAATATTGGGCTGATGAAGGACAGGTATTGCAGCCCCACTAATAAATCCTCCTGCTTGTATGGAAATAAAGAGGAGTCTTGTAGCTGTCCCTGAATTGTGACAAAGACAGACCATTAAAAAAAAAACAAAAACAAAGAAAAAACAAAAGTTGGTTTAAGTTAATAGTGTTGTTTTTTTTTTTTTTTTTAAGTGTGTGCTCTGTGTTTTTTAAATGAGTCTTGAAGTCTCATTTTCTGTATTTATACATAGAACAACTAACATTAGAGAGGGAAGGAAAAAACGATTAAATCCTATTACGTAATTGGTATGACTGAATGACAAAAGGTTCATTTTTAATTAATCTTTCTGCTCTCTGAAGTTATAAAAATAGCAACAATCTTGTTGCTATTATGTTTAAAAGCAACATAAATGACTGGCTGTTTCAAAGGGGACATGCTGGCTACTAGACAGTAAACAGGTAATTTGTGAAAGAACTGTTAGATTCTTTGATTGAGATCCTTGCCAGTTTGTGTTTTGAGATTAATAATAGATCAGACGCTTGCACATTTAAAAAGGAAGCAAATGTAAAAAGGAAGGATAATGGTATGTTTCGGTTGGACTTCACATGATTAATCAAGTTCTCCATAGGAATGTGCAGGTGAGGCTGATGGCAGCAAAGTTCGATTTGCCCAAATGTACACATGGCTCCACTTAACACCTCTCTGGATTTCCTTATGTTAAACAAAGAGGCAGCAAGTGCTTATACCAAGCTGGCACCCTGTCAGGGCAATCTGTATAAAGTTTCCTGCTGTCAGGTTAATAATTTTTTTAAAAATATCTAAAGGCAGAGGTAGCTGTAAGAAGCTCATAGTAACAGTTGCCATTCTCCTGTGGATCATTTTTCTTTAATATCCTGTGTAGCACTTGGTTTTCCTTGTGTTGTCTTCCTAGGTTTTTTTTTTCCTTGTCATTTGTAGGCTCTTCTTTGTTTTAATTCTTTTACCTTGTGAAAGTGTTTCTTCTGATGGATCTGTCATCTATGGTCCCTTTTTGGGGGGAGAGATGATCAAAGGATGGGAACATCAGCTTTATGGGTTTTTATACTTTGATTTAATCCCATATTCAATATATTAATGTTTCTTCTACAAATGTTTTATTTTCTGACTTTTTATGTGACGACCACTAGTACAACCATTAGTACTTAAGAAATAACATTATTTTGTGAGTTACAAAAATATTTATGACAAACTCAGAGGTAACAGCTACATTCAAATGATGAAATGAGAAAATTAATGCTAAACAGGGACAAAACAAGCATAAAATTAAATGTGTCATAATTTGCAGGTTTCAACAGGAATATTATTTTTCATGTAAATCGCTTGATGTTTTTAAACCATAAAGTCTTGCTTTTCTCTCTTTCTACCATCTAAAAATCAAAATCAATATCAGTATGAAACAAAGAAAGATTTGTATTGTGACATGTCCTGCTTTATGTTGTGATACTGCTTTGATGCTCTCAGAAGCCCTTTTACTTTGAAAGCAGATGTAATCTAAAGAAGAATAGTACCTCATCCTGTCTGGCTAGGTAGAATCTGCTGTTTTCAGAGAGATGAAAATTGGGTTTGTTCTCTAGATTTCAGGGATATCTATATCTACCAAATCAATGAACAATGCACACTCCTGCTCTCTAAAGCAAGTTTTTTAAACACTAAACTACTGCTTGTCTATGCCTAAAAGAAATTTGGATTTCTGGTTTTATTTTAGAATATACAAGAAACAAGAATATACAAAAATAGGAAAGAAATATATAAATAAATATATAAATATGCAAGAATGCATATACAATATTAGGAAAGTGAGAGTTTTGTTTTTCTTCTCAGATGTCCTTTTTTTTTTCAGAAAGGTAAACCATCACTTAATTTCTGAACAGTTTGACGTTTTCTTACAGAAATGTTATGTTTCACAAAACAGAGTAATCACACTACTTGAAAGGGATTACAAAAGTTAAATATATATATATATTTGTAATATACATATAAATTAACAGCTTGTGTGACTGAAATATGACATTCATTGTTTCAATACAATAAAAAAAACTTAGAGTCCTAAAAAAATTTCATGTTACATTGGAGATTTCAATGTTACACAAATAAGTAATAAAGACTTTTTTGCATTAGTAACAGCATTTTCTACAGCAGTCTATCATTAGATTCCTTCTTTCAAAACTAGCAGGGAGTTTACAAGATTGGCTTTTAGGAACATCTTTGTGCTTTTCAGTTCTGATGGTGGTGCTATGGTTTGGTGACCATTAGAAATTTTATTAAATCATTTTCTAGCTTAGTCTCCTGTCTGACATAGTCTTACATTTTAAAGTCTTGGTTTTACATTGTTGAATAAAGAACTACTAGCAGTCAGTTGCTTTCCAGAAGACTTTAAAGGAAGTCCTCTCCCAGAACACATTGGGCACACAGCCTAGCCTGTTATTCTTACCACAAACACCAAGGCTTGTGAAGTAGAACATCGGTAAAAACTAAAGTGCCACCTTTCCTGTCATCCCTTCTTCCTTACAGCCAGGCTTGGAGCTGTTCCCCTCTCTTCTGCTCCTTAGTGTGTGCACACAGCTGGAAACACATCCTGCTGTGTCATGGGCAGTTGCAAAATGCATTTTGCTTCCATCTGTCAAGATCTTTAGGCTTCTGTGATTTGTTTGAAGCTTACTGTTTGGGGGAGTTTGTTCCTTGAAGAGGATGATCAAAAAGCTCTGTTTAATCAAGAAGCCAGAATTACTTTTCAGTTAACATACCTTAAGGCATACTTTAATACATTGTACTTTTAAGTATATGTAATTATTTCTTGAGATAGAACAGTGTTAACTGGAGAAGAAGAAAAAACATTTGAATTAGGTCTAATCTCTTGAGCAAATACTATATGCAGTAGTTTTGTATTTTCTTTTGCATACAGTTAGGATTTATTCACACGTTGTACAGATGTTATATTTCCTCAGTGATTTGAATAAACATGAGGCCAGATTCTGACAGGTCTTGGGTGACTGTCCATCACAGAAGACCATAGATTTCAACAGGATATTCATCCTATCAATACTTGCAAGCCAGTTTGGGCCCTCCACTTGTTTCAATCACTGCTCTACAGTGGTTTCTTATGTTGTAGAGCTAAAATCAGCCAAGGAAACATACTGACAGGAAGGAGCAACCACTCTATAATTATGCTGCATTCATATTTAACAAATGATGAATTATGGAACCAGTCCTGGGGTTACCTTAGGTTTCTGCTTTGCTGTGCAGGTGTATTCCATGAGTATTGCTAAGGCTCTGAAACTCCATCTCTGCTGTCATGAGGAGGTCAGTGGTGGAATGTATGTAAAGCTTCCATTAAGGTGGGAAAGTCCTTAAATAGAGTGGATTAGCATAACTAAAAAAAAAAAAAAAAAAAAAAAAAGGCACATAAAAAAACTAGAGAAATCAGCAGGGATTAAAGGGAGGGGAAGGAAATTAGGTAGATATATTTGGGCTCAACTATGATTTATATTTCTCCTCCTTTCTTGTACTTCCTTGCCTGAAGCCATAAATATTTGGTCTGCAAGTCACAAATATTGATGAAGGAAAAATGGAATTTATATCTAAAGAAAAAAGGAAATGAAAACATATAAAAAATTACTACTAATTGAACATACTTTACTGTCATAAGCACAATAAACTTAATTATAATATTCAGCAAGAAAAGCATCTGCTTAAGTTGAGTTGATGTGTTTTTCTTCTTGGTATGAAGAATGTGAGGGAAAACTCTTGCATGGCTGTCTTGCTGGGATTTGATACATTGTTTGCACAGTCTTCTCATTTTAACTGTGTGGATATAGCACAGTGAACCTTCTCATAACAGTTGCTGACAAGAAAAAGAAATCTTTCAATCAACTGGTCCGGCTTACTCCCACTCTCCCCAGCCCCCACACCATTTTGCTTTTATGAAGCAATGAATAAAAGAGGGACCAGATGATGCAAAGGTTTGCTCAGATGAGACGTGCTAGTCAGTAAGCAACTTTGGATTTGTGGGACTCTGGTTTGTGACAGTGGACTTCAAAGGGATTGAGTTTGGGGGTCAAACCTTTCTCACATTGCCATTGTCTCATTGTGTAAAATGATGCTGGTGTATATTGAATAGCACTTTAAAAATTTCAGGTTTGCTTGTGTCAGCAGACCCTGACTGGTGTAAAGGCTGATGTGCTAGAATATAGGGTGCATTCTCCCAGCTGTGGTAGTTGGGCTGTCTGGAGCTCTATTGGAAGGAAGAAGGGTTTTACTTTATACTCTATCTGAAAACTCAGGTCTGAAACATTCATCATAAGGAGAAAAATCAGGCCTATTCTTGCAAAAAGAAAAAAGTATCTCTAGGGTCTGGTCATGTTTTTGGTTATTTATTTTTAATAAAACATTCTTCCAGTCTTGTATTCTTTTCTGTGTGCTCATATAACTGTGGTATTTCAAACCAAGTTAAAACAGTTAAAAAAAAAAGGTTCCCTAAAAGACAGTGTACTGCTGACTGTTTTATTTTGTTTATATATGATATTTCTTATGGTATTCAGATGGTTGTAATAGACTAACACAAGAGCTGCATGTCTTGTCATCTGTACTATATCAATACATTTTTATAATGATACAATAACCTGAACCCTGTAACAGTTTATGATCCATTTGAGAATTCTTATGGATTCTCAGAGTGATGGAGGCCTGAAAAAAGAACTTGACTGCTTTCACAAAACTGGTGCTGTGACAGGAAAAACTAGTGTGCCTGTGATTTTGTTGCTAAGGAATCATATTGATCTGATTCATCATTAAACTTTTAAGTTGGAAAAAAAAAAGAAAAAAGTCAAGCTGTTTGAAGGTGGAAAAACAGTGATGTGATTGTGAGGATCGGCAATACAGGTAAACTGTGCCATACTGCTACTAATATTGATTTGTTATGATTAATAAATATGATTTTATGCATTACCCATGTATTTTATCTATAATACTTCTTTTTTCAGAGCAGAAGAAAATTGCCTCTTGCTCTTTATTTTTCATTGACTATTTTTAGTCAATGATAAATAAAGAACTTTAACAGCAGTCTGATTACAGGAAAGACAGGACTTTAAAACAGAAACATAGCAGTAATGAATAACCACGCAGCACGCTACACACATGCAGCCATTTTAACATTTGTAATGGTGCTAATTTCCTGGCTTTTTAAAATATGCTTCCACATGAGCTCTCAAAAGACATAAAAGCTTGGCATGTAAAGTAAATTGTTTGTCACTTGCTGACGACCTGCCATATTTATTGTCAGGAGAAATGGACATTAGTTGGAAAAGCAGTTGTTAAAGGCCAAACAATTTTTAAAGATGGCAAAGATGTGCAAGGGCTTTCCTTTTTCTAACAATGAGCCACCCCTTCAGACATCAAACGACAAGATAATAAGACACTTCAAGCACAATTCAAGATTATATTCAACATCTAAAGGCTCATCTCCTGTCAGTTTGCATTTACTCTCCCAGGGATGTGATGCTTCTATCATCATTCTGTCAAGAAGAGTCTGGCAGAAACGATGAGGGCCCCTCATTTCACACACTTAGTGTTTTTTATCAAATAGCCCATGCTCATTCTCATTCAGCCAAAATGGAGGGGTAATTTGAAGAAGGTCATGCACAAGTACAAAAATCTTGTGCTGATTTGTGTGATTAGAAGGCATTAAAATTGCACGTTTATGTTAGGTTCTGAGATGTTTTGTCAGTTTATTTAGTAATACACTGTTGAAGTATTAAAAATATTTTTAAAGTAAAAAAGGAGGTTTGCTTAAAACAACACACACTCTATTATCTAGCAAATATTTTCAAGAGAGATCTATTCTAAATGGCATTATTTTAATATACCCTCAAATGCATTCACCTCCCCTTTCCTCTTTGAGATGGAATATTCAGGAGCTCTAGGGGTAAAACCTTGGCCCACTCATATTCATTAGGATTTCACACACTGGTCATTTAATTATTGGAATTTTTATTTGTATAAAGATTTAGGATGCTAAATTCAGCATATCAATATAAAGGGAATAATTTTAACACCTGGATCTCAGCACCTCTCGTCTTGGCATTACACACTTCCTTTTGCTAACAAGGAATGGAAGGATCTGACAGGGTACAGAAATGGAGGATGGAGTAAAATGGTTTTCCTCATTTCTGAATTCTTTGGTTTAAGGGCTGAAAGTAAAAAGACTGGATAGTGCTGTTAGTGTATCTTGTACATGAAACTGGCTCCAATATACAAACCATACATGGACCATATAACATGGAGGAGCCAGGCCTCTCTGTCTCCCATTGAAACCAATGGGATATGAGGCAGTTTAACCCCTCTTAAAAAGGAGCTGCAGCTGAGGGACTTGGCTGGAGCTGCTCTGTCTTGAATCAGGAATTTATCAGCTGTGATAGGAAGGAACTGTGAAGGAATGTGTATTTGGCCTTTTGGAAAAAACCCCTCTTCTCTGTAGCTTGCCTTTGCACAGCACAGAAAAAAAAAGGAAACCTGCACTCACGGTGCAATCTAAGGGGTTTTCACCGGACAAGAAACCGCAAGGGAATTGGGAAGCTGTGAACAAATTGTCAAAAAGACAGATGGAATTGCTGACTGACCTACTGGTAAGAAACACTAACAACTTCCACCTCAGTGGTACAATATTTATACTGAAATGGAGAATGACTTCTCAAAGGAATTTGCTCTTCTACACATGTAAATGCCGTCATGTATATATCAATGTAGTGTGCAGTATTTCTAGGGAAATTATAAGGCACAGTTAAACAGCTGTGGATGTTTAAACTGACTGTTATGCCCAGAATAAAAAGCATTTTTTACTCTCACTGAAATACATTCCTGCTTTATTCATAAGGCCTATCTGTATTCAGAAGTTTGTATTCTTTCTGCTGAATTATTCTGGAGGAGAACTTCTGGCTGTTTCCACATCAGTGTGATCCTCTGTGCATCCAGGTTTTGGTCTGCTCCACACTGTCCAGTGGAAAACCAGCGTCCTCTGAAAGCATGCAGGCAGACAAGGGGATTCATTCTCAAAATATTAAGGAGTGACTAAGGTTGAAGGGCAAATATGACCAAAAGGTAGCATGAATGTAGTTGTGCAAGATCCATAGTACCACCAGAGAGAGCAACTGGTCACCCTAAAGGGCTTGTGTTCTGAGTAGAATTTGGTTTCTAATAGGACAGGATTTATTTGATAAGTTTTTACCATGTCTGTGGACCAGCTCAGAGCTGTTTCATTATCGTCTTTTTCCACAGAAGCATATGGGCTTATATCAACTGTGGTTGCTGTATGTGTATCACTATTTTAGTGAAGTTGTTCTCCCGTATTTATATTCACTGAAGGTCAAATCCTGAAATACTGTCGTACATGAGGAGGAGAGAAAAGAGTGACTGCAGATAGAAATGCTATGCTTGAATCTGTCCTAGCTTGCTTGTCTGTTTTTCTTACTCAGTCCCTTCCTAGGTGCTCTAGGAGACTTTCTTCCTTGTGCCTGGGGATGGTCTCCTGGCAGTCCACTTCTCAAGCATGGGTGTGCAGAAGAGAGACACTAATAACAAGCGCTGTTGAAGGTCTGTAAATTGTTTTCCATCTGCTCTTAGATCTAAAACTGTGGAAGGTGTAGGGATAGATTTAGGGAAGCTAATGCAGGTGCTTAGCGCCAGGGAATCAGCCAGATGTCTCCACACCGAGCAAAAACTCTGTTTAAGAAATATTTAAACTGTAGCTATTGTGCAGTCCACTGGAAGCATTCACAGTAGGATCCAGGACATGAAAATGAATACCCATAAATGAAGGTAGAAGAGCCACTATATTTAAGGCATTATGGATGTGTTTTATGTTTCTACCTATCCTCCTGTAAGTAACTGGGATAGGTAGTATCTTCTGCTAAAGTTAACGTATTGATTTGCTCTGTGCTGTGCACCTGACTGCTTTCTGTACCACTACCTAAGCTGTTCTGGCAAGAATTTCTGTACCACTACCTAAGCTGTTCTGGTGCTTTAAAGAAAGCATCGTGATAAAAAGTTGTGAAACATGTAAAGTTGTACAACATGTAAAGTTGTGAAAAGCAGGACTGCAGTTGCTGGGCATGAGTATACTGTTTCTAAAGCACAAGTATTACAAATGGAAATTTTTGTTAATTTCAAAGACAAATTGAAAAAGCCGGAGTGGCAGTTTTGACATCAGTTGTACATTGAAAATATGTATGAAAGGTCTTCCCCAAAGCTTGCACTAACATGCAAAGAGGCTGGGAGGAGCATGCACTTATGTAAAGCAAGTGTCTATTTAGGCTCTTGCACAATGTCACTGAGCAATTCTGTATGCTTTGGGGTTAACTCTCACATGAATTAGCTGTGCGTTGTTTCATGGGTAAGTGGAAGTGAACAAGCATGTATAAATGTGTTTCTGAAGATACTATTCAACCTTTTTGTGTTACCATTCAACAGTTTCTCTTTTAAACTGTGTCTTTGACTGTGGCATTTCATCCTAGAAAATTCCTACCTAACAAACAGCTCATTAAATCATTGATAAGATTCTGTTAAACAAATACTGGATAACACAAGATATCAGTCCCTGACAAGCACATGCACAAAATGTTGCACTTACTGGTTTTCTGAATGCTTTTGTGGGTTTTCTTTTGAAGTGGAGCTGTTGTTCATGGCTAGAAGAATTACTGGATAAGCTACTAAATAAATAATAAAACCTATAGCTATGAAATAAGTTTTTTTCATTTTTAAAAATCATTACCATATATGTGTATCTCACTCTCCCCCAAAAAGATTTTCACCATCTCTTCTCTCAGAGGCAGTAACAAACAGCAGTAAGCTAAAAAAGAAACAGGAGTTATTTTTGCAAATACTTGTGCCATTGCATCCTTTGCTTGCTAAAAGCCAGGCTCTGACACCAGAATTTAAGCCCTAAAATCATGAAAAACACAGGTGCTGAGCTGCTCTGTTTCCCTGAGGAAGCTTAACAGCTCTGAATGTAGAAAAAGTGCTGATATTAGTCAGGCAAATGCAAATTGTGAATAATTTCAGTGAATGCTGGAATTAATGATATTACATTTACTTAATAATATTGCATTTCTGCTACACTCTTGTGTGCAGGAAGTCATATCACAATTTCTAGAAGATGGGAAAGGTGCTTTTATGGTGGTGACCAGTCCATGTTGAATATGTTCAGTATGATATAGCCTACAGATTTAAAGTGTGTAATCTAACACAGAAGTGACTTCAGAGAGCATCCTACTCCCTTAAATGTTTATGTTAAAATAAAGTAAATTAAAATTCAATAAAAACAAGGGACACCAGGTAGAGCTTAAAAAAAAGGTCAGTCTATAGGAAGTAAAGGCTTATGAGGCTGGAATTGGTCAGACAAAGCAAAGTTATTTACCATGGTTACAACTGTTTCTCCAACTGTTTTTGAATAGTCTTTTTGGTTCCAACATGAATTAGAGGGAGACACAGTAGCCTAGTGACTCATTGTCTCTCACCTGCAGTGAAGCTCAGGTCCTGGTATAAAATAATGGGATAATGGAATTTGTGGCTCTTTGAATGTAGGTATTTCTCACGTCAGATGTAGGGAGGAGGAGGTTTCAGTACTGCTCTGTTTTATTCCTTTAATTGCAAAACAAATTGTGTATGAAGACCGAAGCGGCAAACACTGGCTATTTGTCAATTGTCCAGAAAGACAAATTGGTTGAACTACTTGGTATGTCATAATATACACAGAATATATGGGGAAATCTGTTGCAACACCTGGAAACAAGTGCAGTAGTCTTTCTTATTCACATACTGTGATATTGGTTCTCTAGTAACTTTCCAGTCTCTTCAGTCATACCTGCCTTTTCTTAGAGACAAATGTCATGTAAGTTCAGATAAGAGCCAAATCTGCTTGTTTGATGAGAAGTGACAAATTACAGTGGATTCTGATAGAATATATCTAACTTATAAATGTAATACTCTAAAACAATCAATGGCCATTTATTAATAATTTTTGTAGTTTTTTACTGGAATGCTATTGTTTGAAGAGGAGACTTCTGAGATGCATCTTAGCTGCTGCCAATGTTGCATATTTTGACCACAAGAAGCATGCTGGTTTGCATGAACCATGCTTGTTTATTATATTTTTCTATAATGTAATTTTAATAGAAGTAATGTTCATTCATTTTAGACAAAGCAAAAAGCAAAAAACACCATCAAAATATATCAACTTAATAATCATACCAATGCCATGCTGCATTACATAAAAATCTTAAACAGACTCTTAAAGCAATAAAATCAAACGTAAGTAACATGAAATCTAGAACACTTGCATTTCAACCATGGAAACTTCTAGTCCAGGCTGTATGAAGTGGAGATCAAAAAGCCTGCAAGTTGATAGAGAGGAATTTTGCTGTCAGGATATGATGAACTGTCAAGGGAAATTAAGGGAGGCTTGCCTAGGACTGTGGCATTATGTAATGTCTCCAGGAGAAGTGTTGTGATAATCCTTTCAGGCCTTGTTCTGGGTACCAAGAAGCCCCTTCAGATATGCTGGGATGACAGAGCTGAATGAAACCCACGCAAGGGTTTGCATATCTGGAGACTGTGTGTCTAGTAAAGCACAGTGACTGTACAGCAGAAGAAGTATTTACAACTTTTAATTCATTTCTTTGGGATGTGAGCCTTCTCTCCTTGGGGAGGACAGGGATGGAGAGGATTCCAAAGTAAACCTGGAGGGTGATTCCTCTCTGCTGTTAAATCATTTACTCGTGATTGATAGAATTAGCTCCTATTTCCAGAAGAAATATTTATTTTATTAATTTATTAAAGACCATGTATGTACAACCTGTATTCCTATGAGACAAGACCTGATTACTACCTAACCTAATTAAGGTCATTTACACCCAGACTCAGTACATGTAAAATGCTATCTTGGCAGAATGGGAATGTGTTATGCCTATTTAACACAGATCTACCCACGGTGCAAGGCAGGAAAGACTTTTCTACTTTTGGACTGTATTTTTATCTCAAATGCAACACAGAAATATAAACCCATAAGCCCATTTATTTTTTTATAATGACATATTGCTGTAAGTCACAGTTTCAGCTGACAATCTTTACTCTCAATTGACTTGTTTTGTGAGATTTTGTAAACTACATAATAAACCTTTGCTCTTGCTACTGTTGAGTTTAATACAGTTCATTACATGCACTGCTGAAATAAAAACTATGGTTTAGTAAATTAAAAATTGTTTCAAATGTCTTAATAATAAGCATATGTTGATATTTGTTCACAAATATACTTTAATTTCACATGCTACTCAGCACAGAAAATTTCCTCTGATTCTTCTTCCAAGTCACCTTTTAAAGAATGTATCTCTGAGTTTGGGTTTAATTTATATGCTTCAAGAAGTATCAAATGCATAACCAAGAGGTAAAAAGCATATCTTGGTCTCTAGGAGCTTGGTCTCTAGGAGCTGTGTTGGAGTTTAGGGCAGAAGGGGCTGCTTGGGGAAGTAGAGTGCAGTAGATGCCATTGTCCTACTTGTTTGTTGTCTCTGGAGTGTAAGTAGGCAATTTAGAAGGTGGATGTTAGACTTGGTGATTATAATTATAATTATAAGAGTTTTTGTTAGCCCAGACATTGGCATGACTCTGCTGGTGATGTTCAGTCCAATACAGATCAGTGAAAGGTTCTGTCCACTACTTTGTTGGCTATCTGTTGGATGAGAAAAGCCTCTGCTGTGGATGAGTGGTCTCATGTTTGGAGTAATGGTATGCAATGTGTATGATGGTGGAATGGTTGGATGGAGTACAACAGTGGGATACGGCTGTTATTCAGTATTGAGATGGGCTTTGGGCTTCCTGCTGGAGTCTTCTACTGCAGACAGGCTAGAAAGAAGAATTTGTGAGGACAAGAGATCTGTCACAGGAGTATTCAGTGTCTGTCTCCCTGTCAGGGAGAAGTGAGGCTTGCTGTTTCCTAAGAGGAGATGAGCCAGAAGTAGAAGATGACCTCCAGTGAATGGAAAGGGGGTACAGAGGGGTCTGAAACCAGATCCAATTCCTATCCATGGATCTCAAATGGGAATACCTGGAAATGATGTCAAAGACAGGACTAGAGACAAGCCTACAACATACATACAAGAGTTTGGCTCAGGAGACAAGCTATCTACAGTGTAAATCCAAGCACATCCAGGAGGCAGGGCAAGAGACAAGGAATGAAGGCTGGTGTGCCTTAAATGTAGGTTCAGTGAGGTTTGAATGCTAAGAACGCACTGTCCCATGGGCAGGGCTTGTAGGAGAAAGCCCCAGATCATCAGATTCAGGATGCTAATACCTGTTGGTGCACTCATGCCTCTATACAGCACTGAATTCTCGTTGGCAGCTAGAGCTGAATTCTGAAGCGTATTTGTAACCCAGCAAAAAACACCTTAGCAGGAGCCTTGTAATTAAGTGTATGTGGTAGGTAGACAGGAAAGATATCAGTGTGGCAGGTTCTATTGGTCTACTCAGACCAGTGATGCTCAGTAGTTAGGTATATATAATGTTTATTTCAGCCAGGGATGATGTTATTTTCACAATATATGTGACCAAGATTTAAGGGAAGATGCTCTGTAAATTTCTCCATACTAGTTAATTCTATGAAATTTTATGAGTGGGAGGGTTTTTTCTCCCCACAACCTTAACCAGTGGGGAAAGCCATCTTCTCAAATCCTACTTCCTCAGCTTCATGAACCTGTGAAGACCAATTGTATTCTATGTGCTGGAACCTTTTCAAAAAGGTCCAAAAAGGTAAAAAAATCAGGTCTTATAGATTTAAATTAAGGCTTCTTAGCATCTGTAATTAGCAGAGTTTTGTTCTGGCAAAACTTTCTAATGTTTATTTTCAATGAAATAAGAATGAACTGCAAACAGGAAGTACACTTTCCCTCACAAAATTTAATTATGATCTTCATACTCTGGAGTTTTTTGGGAAGACCATTCAAGCTTATCTTAAAAGAAAATTTTCAATATACAGCTTTCAAATGCAGGTCCAACTCTCCAAGAATCTCTGCTGGTGGTGGCTGTGGGACACCACTCTGCTACTTTTGATTGCTTCTGTGCATTAAACCCAGGTCATCTTGTACCGCTTATGTCCTTTAAACTAAGGTAGTTAGGAAGACATGTTTCATTTGTAGCATGTACAGGTTGATACCACCCTGGTGATAACTGACTACAGCGAGTTACTGGTGACTGTCAAAGGAATGAATTTTATGCCTGAGGAATATTAACGTGAGGTGCTCATGCATAAAAAATAAGTTAGTTGAAATTTGCATAATACTTCCTGCATCTGCTTGAATGAACTGTTAGATTATTGTACCAGGCTGCCTCAGTTCAAACACTTCAGCTTTGCTATTCTCAATGGATTAATAAAAATAATTGTGTGGTTTAACAGAGGAATTTATATTGTGTTTGAGAGTCTTTGAGCAAACACCAGAGTATGAAAAATACATTATAGACCTCGTGAGCCATGCTGTGGGAAATGTAAACTAAAGCAGTGATATATCTTTAGGAATTGCATCTCTTTTGCTGCTTGTGAAAAACCTCCTATTTTAATAAATTGTGAATGAATAAGATCAGTGATATAAACTGATGAATGAAGTTTATTAAACTGTAACTATGATACAATATTTACAGAAGAATAAGGGAAATAATTACATTTTCCAGGGGTGAAGGTAAATTTGGTCTCTGAAGACATGCCCAAAGACAGCTTCTGACTCAAATGCTTAAGTTTTAAAGAGTGCACTGTTTTTCTTGTGCATATCTTTACGTGGCTCCTCTCACTTTGTGGGGAGAGAGAAAAGTTGCCTTTATTTATTAATATGGAGATAGCAAGGTATACTAGTCTCCTCGTGTATTTATCTCCTTGGGCTTCTTCCTTCTGATTAAGAATGCAGTAGGTATTAATAATTATATCAATGGTGTTGAATGGTGTGAATCTAGAAGGTGTTGACTGCTAGATTCCCACAGCTGCACTAAGGGTAATAGAAGTTGAAACAGAGTTATTATAACATATACATCCATGGGTCATATGGAATAGAGAACAAAATGAGATGGTAAGGGTAAAGCAGTAAATGTACTCTAGATTTTCTATATTTAAACAAAGAAAAACAAAAAGTGTCACATAGCATGGAGGTCAAATCAAGGTAGTACTCAGAAGAGAAAAACAGAGAAAACAGATTGTGGTTGAAAGTGCAACTGTAAACACACTAGCTGAAGTTTTCACAGAGGGTTGTCTGCTCCAACCTCCCTGCACAGATACATCCTAGAGCACATGGCACAGGACTGTGTCCAGATCATTATCTCCAGGGAGGGAGACTCTACAACTTCTCCAGTGCTTGATCATCCTCACAGTAAAGTGCTTTCTTA
Organism: Onychostruthus taczanowskii; assembly: GCF_017590055.1. Taxonomy (NCBI): domain Eukaryota; kingdom Metazoa; phylum Chordata; class Aves; order Passeriformes; family Passeridae; genus Onychostruthus; species Onychostruthus taczanowskii. The sequence continues at coordinate 131,463 of NW_024499006.1, forward strand.
TGTTCAGGTGGAACTTTCTTGCATCAATGCCTGTTGCCTCTTGTATTGCTTGACACCATAGAGAAGAGCCTGGCCCCATCCTCTTGGCACCCTCCTTTAGATATTTATACACATTAATGAGGTCACCTCTCAGTTGTCTCTTCTCAAGGTTGAACAGATCCAGTTCTCACTTTCCTTGTAAGAGAATACTCTAGTCCCCCGATCATCTTTGTTACCCTTTGCTGAACCCACTCCAGGAGCTCCATGTCGCTCTTGTACTGAGGAACCCAGAACTGGACACAGCACTCCAGATGTGGCCTCACCTGGGCTGAGTAGAGGGGCAGGATCATCTCCATCGACCTGCTGGCAATGCTTTTCCGAATGCACCCAAGAAGACCATTGGCTGCCTTGGCCAGGGGCTCACTGCAGGCTCAGGGACAGCTTGCTTTCCACCAGGGTCCACGTCCTTCTCTGCAGAGCTGCTTTCCAGTGGTTTGGCCCCCAGCCTGCACTGGTGCAGGGGGTCATTCTTCCCTAGGCACAGAACTCTGCAATTGCCTTTGTTGGACTTCAGATAGTTCTTTCTGCTCTCATCTCTCCAACCTGCTGAGGTCCTTCTGAAGAGCTGCACAGTCCTCTGTGGTATCTGCCACTCCTCCCAGTTTTGTGTCATCAGTGAATTTCCTGAGGAGGCACCTGCCCCTTTCCCCAAGTCACTGATGAACAAGTTAAACAATACTGGACCCAGTATTGACCCCTGGCAGATACCACTAATGACAAGCCTCCAGCTAGACCCTCCTCTGTTGATTTTGTCCCTCTGTCATGTGCCATTTAGCCAGTTCTCAATCCACCTTGCTGTCCACTTATCCAGTCCACACTTCCTGAGTTTACCTATGGGGACATTGTGAGAGGCAGTGTCAGAAGCCTTGTTGAAGTTGAGGTAGACAATACACACTGCTATCCCCTTATCCATCCAGGTGGTTGTCCCATCAGGAAGGTCAGCAGGTTGATCAAGCATGAACCACCTTTAGTGAATCCATTCACCTTTAGTGAATCCATTCTGACTACTCCTCATCCCTTTCATGTCATCCATGTGGATAGAAATGGCCTTCAGAATGAGGCACCATCACCTTTCCATTGATTGAGTTAGGCTGACTGGCTCAATGGTATTTCCCTGGGTCCTCCTTGCCCCTTTTGTAGACTAAGGTGACATTTATTCACTTCAGTGCTCAGGCACCTCCCCTGATCTCTGCAACATTTGAAAGATGACCATTAAAGGCCCTGAGGTGGTGTCCATCAGCTCTCTCAGCACTCATGGGTGCATCCCATCAAGACCCATGGACCACGCATTAAATCTTCCTAGGTGTTCTGTAACGGAATCCTCCTTGAGAGAGGGAAGTTTTCTAGCCAATGTTCCTTGACCCTGGTCTCCTGGGTCAAAGATTCCCAAGGATTGGCCATGTCAGTGAAGACTGATGCAATTAAATAATTCAGTTACTCTGCCTTCTCTGCATCCTTTTTTTGAACAGGGTCCCCCCTCTATCTAGTAGTGGGCCCATATTTTCCTTTGTTTTCCTTTTGTTATTCATATATTTGAAGAAACCCTTCTTGTTGTCCTTGACATTCATGGCCAGATTTAATTCTAGATGGGTTTTGAACTTCCTTGTCTCATTTCTACTTATACTGACAACCTTTCTATATTCAGCCCACGTGACCTAACCCTGTTACCATCTCCTGTGTATTTCCTGCTTCTGCTTGAGCATTGACAGGAGTTCTTTATTCATACATGAAGATCTCTCTTTAACCTCTTTGCCCAGTTTCGTGCTCATTGGGATGCACTGTTCTTGAGCCTGGAAGATATGATCCTTGAATATCAACCAGCTCTTAGATGTCTCTTCCCTCAGTACCTGTTTCCATTGGAGTCTTCTAAGAATATCCCTAAAGAGGCTAAAATTAACTCTCCTGAAATCTATGGTTACAATCTTATTTGCTGCCCTGCTTCCTCCTTGCCTCCTTCCTTGATACTGAACTCCACAGTCTTATAGTCACTAGAGCCAAGGCTGCTCCCAAATTTCACATCTCCAGCCAGGCCTTCCCTGTTTGTTAGTCAGGAAGCACATAATTCCTTCTGGGGTTCTCACTATCTGTGTCAGGAAGCTGTCACCACTGCTTTCCAGGAACCTTCTCGGCTGTTTGTACTTCAATGTGTTGTTTCTCCAGTAGATGTCAAGGTAATTAAAGACCCCCACAGGAAATGCGACTTTGAGACTGCTTCAGGCTGCCTGTAGGCATCATACACTTACTCTTCCTGCTCAGGCTACCTGTAGCAAACACCCACAACAATGTCACCGTTACTAGTCTGCTGTTTTATCCTAACCCAAAAGCACTTGACTTGCTTATCCTCAACACCAAGAGAGAGCTAAAAACATTCCAGGTGTTGCCTCACATAGATAGCAACTCTACCACTGCACGTTCCTGGTCTGTCTTTCCTACACTATGTAGCCCTTCAGAACTATCTCATGTTGAGGTAAAGTGTTTTGGTTTTTATAACTCTTGTGCTGTCACATATGTATTTACATATTGATTTACCTGCTAATCCTACTGGAAACCTCATTCCAAACCTTCTACTAGTAGTAGAAGGTAGTGTAGGAAACCTTCTAATTATCAGCTAGAAACACTCGTGTCCAGTTTGTACCCATCTGTTTTTATTTCAGTATCATCCCCAATTATCAGGGGAAAAAAATATACTTGGACCAAGCAATCACATCTTCCCTAGATCCTTGCTTTAAGAGGAACTTCACTCCCCCTGTCTCCATCCTGCTTTCCATCCTCTTGAGAGGTGTCGAAAGAGAGGTTGTCATTAAAGATTGCAGCAAAAAAGTAGCTGAGTACTTTAGCTTTCTCCTCATCCTTTGTTGCCAGTTTTCCAGCACTGTTTATCAGAGGGTGTACACCCTTTTTGACCTTCCTTTTCTGGTTAACATACCCATAAAAGCCCTTTCTGTTATTCTTTGCATCCCTTGCCAGGTTCAGTTCCATCTTCACCTTGGCCTTTCTCCTCCTGTCACTACACAACCTTACTTTGTCTCTATACTCTCCCTGGGTCACCTGTCCTAGCCTCAACTATCCATTAATTTGCTTCTTTCCCTTCAGTTTGACCAGCAGTCTCTTGCCTTTTTGGTCTGATATCTTGCTCCCGGGGATTGCTAGCTCTTGCCTTCTGTGGAAGGCTTCCGTAAAGATCTGCCAGATCTATTCCACCCCTTTGTCCCTGTGGGCAGTTTTCCACAGGATCCCACTATCTCTCTGGAAGCCTGGAAGTCTGCTTTCCTAAAGTTCAGGAGCCTAATCCTACTCCTTACCTGACCCATATTTCTCAGGACTGTGAACTCCACCAGTGCAGGATCTCTGCAGCCCAGGCTTCTTCAAATTTTGACATCCCCAATAAGCTCACTTGTGTTGGTGGTCAACAGATCCAATAACACATCTCTTCTGGAAGGGCTTTCTATTATCTGGATCAAGAAGTTTTACTCCATGCATTCTAGGAGTCTCCTGGATTGCCTACAACTTGCTGTGCTACTTTTCTAGCAGATATCAGGGTGGCTGAAGTCTTCCAGAAGGTAAGAGTCTGTGAGTGCGATGCCTCCGGTAGCTGGAGCAAGAAGGCTCCATCAATAGGATCCCCTTGATCAGGATAGCTGCAGTAGAAGCCAACCACAGGCTTCTCTTTGTTTCCTCTGTTTCTGACTCTTACCCACAGGCTTTCAACCTGCTTGTGGCTATCTTCAAAGTCAGCTCTTCACACTCAATCTACCTCTTGTGGTGGATGCCTCCACCTCTCTTTTGTCCCCTCTCTCTTCTGAACAGCCTGTAGACATCAATAGCCACACTCAGTGGCAAAAAAAGCCCTGCTAAGTCCTGAGCTAAGATTATTTTCCCACTTTGAGACTTTGAGACAGGTGCACCCTGTTTGTTGCCAGTGGGCTCTCTGTCATATAAACTGATCAACAACCAAAAACCCTAAAATTCTGCTGGTAGCACCAGCCTCAAAGCCAAGTGTTCGTCTACATGATTTTCACATTTCTTGCCCCAACTGGCAGGACCGAGCAGAAAACCACTTGTGTTCCAAATCCCTTGATCAGTTGTCCCTAGGTCTGGAAGTCTTTCATGGTCATCCACAGCCTTCTTCTTGGAACTTCATAAGTATCCACTTGGAAAACCAGTAGTGGGTAATAATCAGTGGGCACTGCTGGGAAGTTTATTGGTAATGTCCCTGACCCAGATCACAGGGAGGCAACACACCTCCCTGCAGGTCCAGTAGACCCTCCATTCCTTCTAAAATGGAGTCACCAGCGACTACTACCCTTCTTTTTCTCGTAATTGAGGGTGTTGTGATGTGGGGAATAGGCTATGAAAGTCAAGCATTTTCAATTTTAAAACAGTTAATTTTTTATTCTTAATTTTTTTTTGAATTTACTTGATATTATGCTCATTCTGAATCACTCTGGACTTGCGTCAGTATTTTAGATTTAAATAATGTGAACATTTTCTCATTTGTAGTACATTCTAAATTTTGAAGTTCTTTTTAAAAGATAAGCTTCAGAACATCATTGAGTATAATTTTACTTTACACAGTTAGAGAGGTGGGCCTTGAAGGCCAAGAAAACTAGTAAAAAGTTTTCACATTTGTCTTGAGTACATTCATACCCCTGTTGCTTGAGTATAAGATTTAATTACTCTGATTATTTTTATCATACTTTACAAACAATTCCTCTAGTATTACATGAGGGAATTAAATTAGATTTAAACCCTTTTGGTGACTTTGGGAGATATCACAAGCATTGCAGAGAGCGAGCAGGACTTGAAAAATGATGTGTCTGGGAGTTGTCTGCTCTGACTCATTAGATTGTAGTTACTTACTTCTTTGTGCTGTTAATGAACTTTGTGCTTTTAAAATATGTACCAGGAGCAGGCATAGATTTATCAGGCATGAATGTGGTTCTCATTCTGGTTCTTGTGTTCATGTGCTCATCAATTAAAGGCAACTCTCTTTCATTAATGTGCTTGGTAGTTTTTTGGTGTACCACAGCAGAAACATATGGCCTGTATTTCTAATAGGGTATCAACTTTTAATGCCGAGGGTTAAGTACGTTGCATGGTTCAAATCTGTCTCAAAACCTTAAAAATCCAGCTGAACAAAACCACAGTAAACAAACAACCAACCAAACAGACACAAAACCACAAAAATCCCCCACACCCCTCTCCAATCCATACCAGCATTGTTTTCCAGTTTTTCAAGACACAGGCTACCTCACTAGAAAAATGTGGTCCATGATGTCAGGGCAGCCTGTTGAAGCAGTGGCCCCAGGAGTTAAAAATTTGGGGTTGTTAACCTCTGAAAGATGGCTAGAGGTCAAGGCAGCAAGAGAGGGACAGTCCTATGTCTAGTGCAGCCCACAGTACCAATCATACTGAAATGATACACTTAGGAAATGATAGCTTCTGGAGCAAGAGTACATTTGTTTAGATAAGCTTTATGTGGGATACTTCTCCCATGCCTGAGGAAGATCCTTTCTACCTAGTGTTGTCATTGGTCCAGGAAGCATGTGCCTGAGTTCTGAGCCTCAAATACTGAATGCAGTATTTGGGCCAGAGCAGCACAGTTCATGAACTGTGACCCACAAGCTTGGTAAATATTCACCAAGTAACTCTACTCTGCACAATTCTGAGCTTCTTGTGAGGCAATGATGGTGGTAGGAAGGTGATTTATTTTAATTTTTTTTCAGGTAGGATGGATCATGCTGATACATGGTTCTTGGTTCCAGCCAAATTCAGTGTCAGCATCTGACCTTTTTTGTAGACGGCTGGCAGATGGAGCCAGAAGTCTAACATGCAATTTTGCCTGGATCTTGTGCTTCTGTAAAGTAGTAGCGTTTGGCTCCCAGTTTCTCTCTAAGCTTGAATGCAGGAGAACTGGACTGTGTGGTTTCCTCTGTCCTGGTGGGTTCTATACCCTATACCCTGATAACCCCTACAGCAAAGTTACAATGCACTAAGGATTAGTCTCTGAGCTCCTCCAGGTTCAAATGAAGTTCCAAGTGTTGTGAAGACTCTCAGTTTGTGGAGTTCAAGTCCCTGGGCTAGATCCTGAGATCAAAATTCTTACCAGTCTTCTGTGATACCTACTGGTATTTAGCCATGTGCTGCTGGGGCCAAGTTCAGACACCATGTGCTACAGAACTGTCACTGGCTGAGCTTAGAGGAAACTCATTGTTTAGCCTTCAGTAGGTCTTCAAAAAGCCTCATGCTGCGAAGTATGCACAATTCCTGCTTTGATAAATTATTTTCTGATTTAAGATTAGGGGTTTGTAAATTATTAGATTATGTTGCCTTCTTAAAAAAATGAGATTGTTTAAAAAAAGTCTACTTTCCAGTTGCTTTTGCAGTATCTGAAATTTACCTTTTTATCAGAGCAGTGTTATAAAAATGTACAGGGAGACAGAGAGAGAGTGAAATACTATAGCAGTTTTATGGCTATGTAAACAAACCGTCTTTGTAGGAATTCAGTCATCTTTAACAGCTAGGAGGTGATGCTTCTAGTGATGGTGATCACCTTCCAGGTGATAGTACTTATCCATCTCACAGTACTTTAAAGATGAGTCACAGCTCATCTGTCTTTTTCTAAGAGTTACAATGAATATATTTGACTGTAAGAATTTAGCATTTACCCTTCATGGGTCAGTGGATGGGTTAGTCTTAAAGCATCTTTAGGGAGAGATTATTCTAATAAAGCCTCTCTACACCCAATATACTGTATTACACTTTCATGCTTCTTTTTTTAAAAAAAAAATAAACCAAGCAGCAGGCTACATTTCCTAATCAAATGTGTTTCAGACATAACATCCCCGTATGTTGGGGGTGATGTGGACTTTCAGACAGAATAGATTGATGGCAACATTTCATTTAAATCCTTTTTGGGGAACTAGATATCCTTAACAGGCTAACTGGAAGGCACTCTGATTATTGTTTTGAGACAGTGTTCTAGGAGCATCTTAAAAGCAACCTTTTCATATTCCTTTTATTGCTGCCTGCTCATCTTACCTCAATTTCATTAATTTATAAATTGTGTGCAGAATGTTTCACCTTAAAATTTGCAAGTGATGCAAGCATAAAGTGAGATCTTAATTTAGTGTTTCTTATTTTCAATGTCAGTTATATTTTACAGACATTGAATTTTTCACCATGAAGTACAATTGTTACATTTTCATGTAGGTTGCACGCTTTTCTTGCCTGATTTACATCTGCTGTGCTCAGTAGCTTACAATTTGAGAAAGTAGCTCAGGACAGGGACTGAAAAATATCATGTTTAATTAAAAGTGGAAAGGGATTTTAGTTGACAGTGTAAATATGAGGGCAGCTTTTCTTATATTTTCTTGCTCTGTCATTAGAAAGAAAAGCTTCTTTTCTCTTCTATGTTAAGAAACTAATGGAAAATCTACATGTATAATTCTGTGCTTCTACATTTGAAAATACTATGGTAGGCACTGAGGAAGGGCTTGAGGTTTTTTTCTTGACTTTTAATACTTACAACTAAAACTGCTGTGTTGTTGGAAGCGTTTGGCCCCCTATTAGTGTTTTTCTCAGTGAATAAAGTCTGATCTTCTATAAAATATCAAAAAGTGAAAGACCTTAACCTCTTCTAGACATAAAGCAAACCTTTAATCTAAACAGAGAATAAAGCAATGCACTGACACCTACCTCAGGTCTGTGAATCTACATAGCCTCAACTAGAGGATTGGAATTGGCTCACTTTTAGATAATCTTTGAATCTTGATGATGATACTGAAATTATAACAGAACGAGCAAGCATATTTTTGGGGACTTTTGGCACTTCCTTGGGATTACAGCTGGGTTGAGACACGTGATTCAGAACTTGGACCAAGCAGACTCATCTAGGGAGGAAGCCATATTATCTAAGGTAAAACATCAAGTTCTTTACATAGACAAGATATAAGTTAGTAATGAGCATACATCCTCCAATTTTTAATATAGGAAAAATCATGATTTTACTTGAATGCAAAGGAAAGTTCCAGAGACAGTAGTAATCGTCTAACCAGAAATTAGTACATAGAGTGGTTTTGGCAGAGGAATGAATTTGTGAGCTCCAAGATTTTGGGAATTGCTTTGGTGAAGAGAATTAATTTGTGTCAGATAACAGAGAAAAAAGATGGTGCCTCAAAGAGGGTCTTTCTGAAGGATTCAAGAATGGATGGTTCAAGCTGCAGCTTCTCCTTACTTTTCATACTTCCTGTGATAACACTGGGTGCAGCCCAAATTTTACAGGTATTAAAACGGTGCCCTTTTGGGCATGATAAGATCTCAGGTAGTTTTTTTGTTTGTTTGGTTTTTTTTTTTTTGTTTTTGTTTTTGTTTTTGTTTTTTTGTTTTTGTTTTTTTTTTTTCCTGAGTGTCTTGGGTCTAAGTTATTAAAGTGTGAGAGCTAGGTATTTAAACATCTTTAAAAATCTGCTCCACGGAATTTTAAGGATTAGCTTGCCTTAATTTCCATTCTTACAGGCACTGTCTATGGGAGTCACTTTTAAAAATGGCTATGGAACAAGGGACTCTCAAAATAGCTCAGGAGGAGTGAATAAAAGAGGAGGGACATAAAATAAATTAAGGCAGTTTGATGTGTTTATAGGTGCCGCTTCGCTTTCCCCGGCTAGCTGATGTTGAGAGTGAGGGGCGGCAGTTTTCCCCCTGGAGCTCCTTGAATCCCAGTTGTCAGTTGTTTTGGCGCAGAATAACACCCAGGCAGTGCACAGGGGTCCCAGGGAAACTTTATTTGACGGTGTTTCTTCCCCTCTTTTTTCCTGGGCCCCCCCCTAAGGGGCCAACAAAGACATATCTCAGGGGAAAGGCAGGGGCAGAACCAACTTCCAACAAATCAGGAGAGTTGGGAGTAAAAACCCAGGGGGGAATAACAGGAGCGAACCAATAAACTTCCAAGGAAGAAAAACAGTCTTAGGAAATGGGTAAAGTTTGGAGAAATAGAAACTAGAAACTAGCTGACGACATTTCTGGGAAAAGGGTGGAGACAAAAGAAAAAACCAGCACCTAGGAAAAATACTAAATCACAAATTAAATCATAGACCCACTGATAAAACAAAAAGCACGATACAACATATAGGGACTTTTTCCTAAGAGTTTCCAAGCACCTTAACTTAATGCTAGACTCTACACACCTAAAAAATATGATTTACTTTTGTTTCACCCAGGTTCCCTCTGTAGGGAAGTAGGGATAATAGCTTGGCCCTGTCTCACAGTGATAAAAACATTAAAAGATCTTTTTCCAGTACCATAGTAATGGGGGTTATATAAATATAGATAGTCGAAAGGTAAGTTGAATTGGCAAAGCGGAGGTCATGAGCAACTAGAGATGAGATGTAGAAGGGGGCAAAGTTGTGCAAGGCCTGGAAGGCCTGGTAATAACTTTTTATACTGTATTATGCCTAGGAGGGAGAGTTTCAGCTTTCACTGACCTTTATTTTGAGCTTTTTTATCTCTATTTTATTTACAGTTGCATGTACTGACATTTGTACAATTTCATATTTGTCAAAGACTGAAATCTTACAATTTTCTTTTTCAGACTTTGTTTTAAATTGTGAGTGTGGGTGCATGTATGAAATTAGCCTCCCATTAACTACTATGGCATGCAATTAGAATTTGCAACATAGGTACAAAATTCTTCTTGTTATAGTGATGGATGTAGAGGTAGCCCTATACTTGATCTGAGTAGAAAATTTAGATAAGGTATGTCATGAAACATTTTTTGTCATAAGAACTGGAAGAAACTCATATAGCTAGGCTTGCCTCATATTTCCCAGGGTGTTTGCACAAATGTATGATTTTATTAAACTCCAGGCTTAAGTCTTTAAACTTCAAACGAATTTTTTTTTTACATGATTTCATGATTTTGTGTTACATGAGGGTAAGTTTTGACTGCAACAGTGATGACTCAACCTTAACTAACAGTAGGAAAATACTTGCCCAGCATTGTTTGTTTATTTGTGCTTTGTCTTGCATATATTGGAACAAAATTTGGCAATTCTCTTAAAGCCTCCAAATTGGGCTCTTCTATCATTATTAAGAAATCACTTTTTTCATGCTCAGCCTTGTTAATCACTGGCAGCCAAATTACTGGAGGAGTCCAGCTTGTACCTGCTCGTGGGACTCATCTCAGATGTACCAAAACTGAACAGGACAATTGCCACTGCTCACCCACGATTCTGGATCTAGAGTTTTGCAGAAAAATGCTGCGTCTAAAGAGCCAGTTTGGAGAAGGATATGGGTTGAGCCAAAAGCAACAGAAAAAGAAATGCACAGTAGCAGCAGCAATATTAAGAGTATATAAAAAGAGAAGGTTCTTTACACACAAAAATGTGTTCACCACTTCAGCTTAGTTCTGTATGGCCACCAGGACAAAGGACAAGATGGCAGGTGCTCCCCGCAGTGTCCTGTCCCCAAGCCCAAGACAATGGAAAAAATTGATAGACAAACTCCTGAAATCTAGATTGTCAGTGTTGTGCCATGCTGCCACTTGGATCCCATTGTCTGCTTCCTGCACTGGTGCCGCCACTGTTGAGCACTCCTCTCCAGTGGGGCTTGGTTCCACACAGCGTCACCACTTTTGACCAGTCCACTCCTCTCCACTGGGGTGAGCTGTGTTCTCTGCCCAGAGCCACACTGTCCCAAGGGACGAGAAGGGATGGGCAGTGACAAGAGAAGGAATGGTCTGTGCAGCTGGCCCCAGCAGCCTCTCCGTGGAAGAGAGGGAAACAAAACTGGCACACTTCTGGGATGCACTCACCTTCTCTTGCTGCCGAAGCCATCAGTGCTATGGAGTAGCAGCCTAACCCTGCCCACATAGCTCTAAGTTCTGCCCCTTCTGTCTGCTCTTTCCCTGCTCCCATGCCACCACTGAAAAAAATGACTTCTTCCTTCAGTTCAGGAACTACTCTGCAGAATTAATAATTTCAAAATCCACTAGAAAAATATATCTTACCCACATGGTAGTGACTGCCTGCTCAGACTATCCCTGCTGCCTTCTCACTTGACCTGCATGTGTAAGAAGTCCCAGTCTATTAGACCTTAGTCTATTTTAGTTGTTGTATTGTGTTAGGACATTAAAATTCCAGCTTTGATCAATTCAAGGTTATGAGACAGCACCCCTAAGACTGAGACAAACTTAATGTTAGTAAGTCCTTATTTCCATATGCTTGACTACAAGCTCATTATTCTTTTCACCTAGTGAATTGAGTGAGATTGTAGCTCTTCACATTGTTTGAGCGCATGAAACACTAAACATATTTTCATGAGATATCTGAAGTAGGAAAATCTCTTAGCCACAGGGTTGTCTGTAAATTTCATAATTTCATCTTCTGCAATCTGTGGTTGTCTTTAGGAAAGCCTATACTTTGGATAAATAGATGGCCTTATCCTGCTCCTGATGGAATAGTTGGGTTTTCCATTACTGTGACACATACAGGGGACAGGCCTAGAAACATCTGAACTAAGAGCCTGGAAAAAATTGTCTTTTGGACCTTTTCATAATTTTAAAGGTGTTTACTGAGTGATTCACTTTTTCCTTGCCTCATTTTGGCATTGAATTATCTGGCTAAAAGTCAGTCTTGGAAAAGACCCTTCCAATGCTGGTCCTGCCAGAGGATATCTCTTTCTTTACCAGTGCAGAGTGGTCTCACCACCAGGGAAAAACCACCAGCGTTGTGTATTGAAGTTATTTGCCTCTCAGCACATTGCTGCATTTCACCTGATATGCCTCATCTTGCAAGTAAGTCACTAGCAGTGTCATGAAGCATGTCTGCAGGATTAGCCCCAACTTTTACACTTTAAAACCAGCAATGACAACAATTTGTGCACGTATGTGTATGAGTGTATATATGTAATATTTATATCTATACACATATATTTGCATATATACACACATATGTAATGTGTATATATGTAATATATGCATATATACATAAATACACACAAACCAGGTATGAATAGGCTGACTGTCATCTATTTTACATTAGATAGCAATACAATTTTCTGTTTTCTGCTTAGCATGAAACTTTCGAGGAATGCATATAGACTGAAAGTATACATGCATACATGTATACATACATATAGATGCATGCATACAAACATTCCCATTATCTATGGTGCATTAAAAAGCAAGAAATTTTAGTTTGTTCTCCTGATGGAACTGGTAAAAAATGTGTGTTAGTGCATCAGTTCCTATATTTCAGAAGAGAGCCGTGCAGAGACATTCAATCTGAAGTTGCTTGGTATTTTTAAGCTGAAATTAGATTCATTGCTTTGATTATTCCATTGTGGGTCTCAAGTTATATTTTAGTGTCCTTCACCCTTTTCTCCTTTATTATTTATAACCCACACTCTTTGAGCAATGACCAGGACTAATCTGTAACCTTCTGTCCTTCTGCCTGATTCATTCTCTTTTGAAACACAAAGATTGAAGCAAATATTCTCAGACTCTGTTAAAATATAGATAGATAGCTGGATAGACATTTCTCTCATATGTCTTATACTGAAATAAGAATTAATGGAGGTTTTGCTTTTCTAATTCAGTCTCAGTAGACCTGCTTCAAAGGAAAATAGTAAAGGACTGGGAAATATATACTTGGTATTCATTGTATTATAATGTATCTACTGCACACGCATTTACATAGGTACTCTATAGGCCTCCGCCAAATTGCTTGTGTGGTCATCTTGATTGTTAAATCAATGCATCCATGTGTTGTGGGCTTTTCCTTCCCTGGATGCTTTTTTTTTTTTTTTCTTTTTTTTTTTTTTTTTCCAGCAATGTTAGCTGCACCTAAATAAATAAATTAAATAGTAATTCATTTGTGCTCACTCTGCATCACAAAGAAGTGGGGCATAAAACAGCATTAGCAGAGAATCCCTCGAGGACCAAAGAGTCTCACAGGGGGCTGGTCCTCTGGATGGTCTCTGTCACTGCCTAGTAGCTAATGACTGAAACAAGATCCATTGCCACTGGGAGCTTTTAATTTCCTTACATTGTACAGATTGCCCTGATCCAATGCAAAGTGACAGCTACCATTTTGGTACAGCTCATTAACAGCTTGTGCAAAAGCCAGCATTCACCACGTCTTCATGTCTGCTATACTGCCATGATCTGTGTTCATGCAAGCTAGAATTCAGCCTTTGGAGAAGTTCTAAAATAAAACAGTTGCAGGCATAATAAATGCAGTGTCCTAGATGCCTGGGGAAAACAGACAGTATATTTAAATTTACCTTGGGGCAGAAAGATTCATGTCCATATTTCAGAATAACTTGAGAAAATGCAAGGATTTATTTGCTTTGTGAAAGCCCAGCAATAATTTATTCAAGAGCAGGAAGCACATAACCAGGAAAGTTTCCCAGGAAATTTAGGAAATATCAGGATTGCTAACAGGGGAACAGAAAGGTGAAAATTTAAGAAAATAATTGGAAAATTAAGAGAAAGTTCTCAAATTCCTTAAGACATGTGGAACAACAAGAACAATTGTCAAACACAGGCAACAAAACTACAATAACTTTAGTTGTGTTAGGTTGGGTTTGTGTATGTGTAGTTTTGTAAGCACTACTAAATTGTAGCCAGCTGTAATATCTCCAAAATTGGTGGAAAAGTCTTGCTTTAATTTGTACAGGTGTATATATTTTCCCAGCATGGGTTAGCAGTCGTGAAAGCTGAACTTTTTTTTTTTTTTCTTCTTAATAATTTTTGTTAGAAAAACAAATCCACGGAAAAAGAAACAAAAGTTGGATTTTCCATTTGCAGATGGAGCATTTGTATTGAATAGCAGAACAGTGGAATAGGTCCAGAGGATACTGGTGTTTCTCATGACTGAAACCTTTGAGAAGGGCAAGAACTAGAACTGTCTAAATGTGGTCTATCAATTCTAACATAGTTAATGAACCTGGAAGGGTGTTCCAAACCAGAAGTAGTGTTGATATCTGTGTTGTGATGAGTTTGTGGTGCTTCCATCTCTTCCATATTTTCCACCTTGGATCTGACCATATCAGGGTAGGTTCAAAGACTAACGAAAGTATACCAATACGTAGACTCAGAGGCCATCTCTGAGTAATTTGTAAGGGTGTTTTTAGCCACCCTCCTTCAGCTCAGTGAAACTGAAAGTATTCAATATCTTCAGTGGTTATAGAGAAGAGGCTCTCTTCTTCTCTTGGAATTGAGAGTATTTAATATTCTGTAGGTATTTGCTGAAGGCAGAATGAAAAGTTTGGAAAGTTCAATGGGAAGCAGCAAAACCTCAGAGATAGACTGTTAAGTGTGTCTTTCTCAGTCAAGGCAGCGAAGTTGCAAGTAGTTCTCATTTAAGTTTTCCCTAGTTTTGTTTCTGACTATTTGTAAGACTCATTGGAGTGCAATTGCCATGGGAAGTTTTTATTAGTGCATTAAGGAAATAACACCAGATATGGGTAACATAATGAGATAAACTGTGATACATTTATTTTTAGAGTTTACAGTCTAAGTGCATGAATTAATGAAAAGCTGTAAGATTTGGCACAGTTATTTTAAGATGCAAGCTTTCGTTTTGATGAACTTTTTAAATTCTTTTTTTCTCTTTTTAATGTGGAAGTTGAGATGAGTGCAAATCCTGGACCTTTAAATTAGATGAATTGAAACAATGTCACTGGCAGTTTAGCACCATAGAGCTGGGTGACTTGTAGTGAGAAGTAGTAGTGTCTAGCAGGTAGAGAGACAAACCCAGGGTCTTGTGGGTTTAGGGCAGTACAGAATGGGATCACTGAGGAAGTATTGAAGAGTGTGTGGGTTCTCCTATTCACTTAGCAAATATATGGTTTAGTATTCAGTAAAAAGAGCCAATATATTGTCAGTCTAACAAGGTATTTTAGAAGAAAACTGTATTTAGAAATATGTAAAACATTATGCAAAACACCTTGTTGTCTCTGTTCGCAGTGCTCCTTTGACACCTATTGCTCCTCACTCATTTTTCTATCATTATGGGACATGTCAACATGTAAAAAGAATGCACACACATACATTTAATAGATAGTGGAAGCATTGTTTATAGAGCAAAAGTGGATATAGGTCCATGATAATATGCTTAGGGAAGCAGATAAGATTATATATAATTATCAAAATGATCACATGGTGAAATGATGATTGACTATATATAAAACTAGAGTATCAGTAACAGTGTGTTTTATAAAGAATTTTGCATCAAATGTGTATATAATTTCATTAAATGTGTCTGTATCAGAAATATGTTGAGTTAAGGTGGAATATGAGTAAGTTGATGCATTCAATGGACAGAAGATATGGTGGGTCCTCATCAATCCAATCAGTTTAAAAGGCTGTATGTAAAAGTATGTGTTTCTAAAGGGAGTAAGCTTCTAGTGTGAGTACATAGACTTGGATTAAGCTTTGTCGCAAAGAATTAGTGGTTTTCACCTTGTAAAAGTGTCACACTGAACATAATGATCTCTGAAAACAACAATGGGTGGAGTAGGAGAAGGGCTCAGCACTAGCTGAGGCAGCTATTTCACAGAGCTCCAGAGCAGCCAGTGTCCTCTCTAGATAACAAAAAACTTGACACCGATGGTTTATCAGAACTCCCTGCTTTGAGAAAGTCCTTATTGCAGTCACTGACCTCTTGCCAGGGAGCTTCTGCTTCCTAATAGCAAGTTGCCTCAGGGCTTGCCTGAGTGTGGGATTATGCATGTCCCACTTCTAGCACAGCTTTGAAAAGTCTCTGTAGCTGAACTAGTGCAAACGGCCTAGTTAACCCTTTGGGTAGGGGTTATTCAACATTATTTGGCCATATTCACCCATCAGCAAAGGAGAAAAACTTAAACTAAATTTAAATAAGCCAGTTTAAGTCAGTTATGATTAAAGAAGTTAGAATTACATATGTGTGCAGAGTGCATTTGTATGCGTTTTAAAATGCAGCTGGTATCACATATACTCCCCACCCATCACATGTTGGTTCAATCAGGCACATCTCTAGTAGTAGAAGAAGCACACCAGTGCTGTGTTTTGTGATATACCTCTAATCATCATTTTCCACTGTTTGGTTGGAAAAACTCAGTTTTACACAGCTGCATCGTGTTTATACAGTATGTTGTGCTCAGGGGTAAGGCAAGAAAGCACTCAGCCACGTGCCTTGCATCTCTGATTGAATGCATAGGCAGCCTGTGTACTTATGCTCTAAACACCACGTTATGCTGTCTGTCTGTGACCCTCAGAAAAAATCTACAAATCAGAAGTCTCAAAATCATTAGAATTATCGATTAATATTATTTAATGATGTTTAAAAAATTTTACTTTTTGCCTCCGACTTCACTGTAAAGTGGAAAAATTAACTGTCTACTAAGAACCTACCAAGAATCCTGTCCTGTAGCCTTTTTTGAACATTGTTCCTCCAAAATGCAATGGTAGTTTTTTAAGAGGAAAGGTTACGTGTATGAGTTAAATTGCAGGATCAGATACTGGTCTTGGATGTGCATGAAGAATCCGGTTGATGATGATAAATGAATCAGGCCTTAGGTGGTGAAAATTGGGTATTTTACTACTTAAGTTGAACTAGAAAATGTGTAGCCATATTTTCAGAAATACATAATGACTGTGTACCCTTAAGAAAATATTCCAAAATAACTATATTTTTGCTCATGAGCAGAGTGTTTACAATTGAATCACTTTGGGAACATCAGCTCCCAAAATGATGAATATAAAAATCATAGGGGTTTGATTTTTTAAACATTATTTTCCCACTTCTTGGTGTATTTGTTGAGTTTTGAGGCTTCATGGTCCTTGTATTTATGTTTCTACTCTTGACAACCATCAAAAGATGAGATTTTTTTTTCCTTTTTGTTTGGTGTGGTTGAAGTTGGGAAGAGAGAAAATCTGTATTCACTTGACTGCCACAACAAGACATTTAGAAAAAATCATTAAATACCTAAAGTCTCAGTCAAGCAAAGTGACTGTTAAGGCTACATGTGATCACTAAACAGAGGACCTTGTAAAAAAATTATCAGATATGTTGGTTCCTTTTTGTTTATTGAGGCTATAACTTCTAGGATTATTAAAGAAGTAGATTTGTGAGTCCTCAAAAAGTGTAAGGCTTGTGATGAAAGGTGTATCCTGAGATGGGATATAGTGATGTATTTCCATTTTGAGTTGAGCTCTTTACTGTCCTGTGTCAGGAGACAAATACTAGGTGAGTTTTGGGGAGTGATTTAGCTTGGCACCAGGAACAGCAGAAAGATGTCTCTGGTGAGCCTGTGGAGTGAATGTGGTTCAGCTGGGCTGGACTCCCAGAAAATAGTGGGCAGTGACAATTTTTAACCCTGCAAAGAAAGGGGATGATGCTGCATGGGGTTATCCCGCTTGGTTTCCTTTTACAAACAGCACAGGGGAATGGGGGTAAAAAACCTTTTTACAGAGAGAAAATTAAATAGAAAACCTTTCAACTCGGAATAAAAGGCTAATTTCTTTATTAAGGTGCATGTTTGACCTCTTTTTATTTATCTGTTTTTCAGAGAGTGAACTTGGTTGGTCTTGCAAGTCTAAATCTTTATCTTAGCTGGTGTCCCCCCACCCCACATTTGAAGGACTTGGGTCTAGGCAAAGGAGTGTATGTGTCTGGGAACAGGTTATTCTAGCTGCAAGAAAGAGGAAATGGTATTTAAAAAACCCATTTAATTAAATGACAGCACTTGGGATTTCATTTAATTCACATTACAGGGGGAATTTAGACTTCCACTGCCACCACCTGCTGCCAGGCTGAGCTGTGAGCATTGTTCCTGCGTCTCACCGATGCAGGTGAACTTACTGACGAACCACTTTCACAGTCCAGAAAGCATGACATTCCTTGTTACCAGTGGGAGGAAAGGCTAATTGAGAAGTGTGTATAAAAGCTGTAATGAGTAGCATTTACATGTATTGATTAGAAGTAGGGCCACAGTCTCTCATTTATCACCACCAGCAGCTGTGAAATTTTCCCCACGTTGATTGGCACGGCTCATATTCCCGCTCCTCTGGTTCTTTATTGCTTTTTTCTTCCCCCCACCCGCCCTGAACCAGAGTGCTGATCCACCAGCTGGAATGGGCTGGTAATTACTCCAGCTTCTCCACCAGCTGCCACAATTGCCAAACCGCTGGAGTGAAAAATTCCATCCTGCATTTCCGATTTTTTACATTACCACTGCATAATCATATTTGACGAATAATTAACCCGGGTTAATACTTCAGGGAGCCATTTGCAAGTAAATTGATAAGCTGGATGCTGTAAAGGCGCACAAGGGCTAAAGGCTTTAGGAAGCTGATCAAAACAGCCCACTCACTGTGCTATATTAATACGCACACACCTCTTGACCATCTTAATTAAGAGTGGACGGTAGGTGCTGTCATCCAGCCTCCTTTAGCAGTGTGGTTAAGGAGGAGAGGGAGGATGGGAAACACACTCAAATTAAACTCTCCACTATATCTCTCTCATGTCAGGGGTGCAATGGATGTGAATAAGTGCACTTTTCCTCTCTTCTAGATTTAGAAACAGACACTGTTAGGTCAGAAACTTGTTAAAGAAGATTGAAATCAATGAAAACTTCCCCTGCCAATTCGTTGGAGAGTAAAGTTTGGAGAGCTGTTGCCACTAACAATAGCATGCAGGTCAGTAACAGAGCAGAGTCCTTTCTGGAATAATATGTATTTGTATTTTGTTTTCAATTAAGGCAGCTGCACTGTGTTTTAAGTGCATGCCTGTACTTTGGGATTGATCCTGGATTTCTGAGATAAGTGAAAAACCTGCCTATGTGAATTCTGTGGTTTAAAAATCTACTCTTTCTTCAGCTTCAGTTTTTAGAGTGTTTGGCTTAATCTTACTTGGAGCAGGACTGCAGCCAATAATAGGTGATTGGAATAAATATTTTTGGTTTGTTTTGCACAAAACAAAAATACAAAAACCAAAGCCCAAAACCCCAAATAATTTCTATTGTGATTTTTCTGGCACAGTTACTGTTATGCAGGCAAATATTTCTTCCTCAATATGACCAGTTAATGCCATGTAAGTGTTCTGTAGCATAGTTTTAGACAGAGCAAGATACAGTACTTAGAGTTAAATGAGAGTCACATTATTGTAGATCTTAACTGGCGTTTGCTTTCATTTTGTTTCTGTTATGTAGTTGCATTCCTTAGATCCAGCAAAACATTAATAAGGAATATTACAGTATATTTCTGGGGAGACATGACAGAAAACAGTGACTAAATTATGTAAAAAAATTAAAGAATTAATCATTTAGTATTTTCATATAAATTGTGTAATTTGTTATCTCTCCAAGATTTCCTGCCTAACTCCTGGTCTTCGGGAACATCTGTTTTGACAGTCTTGGTGGCAACATGTGAGCTGTAGATCAAGAGAACAATTAACGGATTTGTATATCAGACACTTAGTGGCATTCCCTAAGCAGAATACCATCAAGACACGGTTAGCAGTTACAGAGCAGCCTTCAGCCCAGCACCCTGCCTGGCTGAAATCTCTGTGCAAAGCCCTGTGAGCTCCTCATGAAGCCTCAGCATGTCCCATCATTTGGCTACCAGGAATACCTCTGAAGATGGTGAACAGGCATGTGGAAGTTGCAAAAGACATTTAAGTTATTTTATCTCTACATGAAAAAAGAAAAAATAGTTAAATAACAAACAGAGGTATTAGGGTTTAAGAGTTCAAAGCAGTTTTATTAATCACTAAGATGACTCAGGAGAGAGATGCAGATAGGATTATTTAAAATTAGTCATTGTCACTATGCTCCTACGAAGAGCAAGTCTTTCTCTTACGCAGCACCCTCTTACAAATGTGTTGATCATGGGAGCAGGTTTGAATAGGCTGCCATGAAATTATAAGCTGGGTACCAGAAGGCAACATAATTTTTTCTTGAAAGGAGCAATATTTCTTTAAGAAGCATAAATCTTAGCCATGTGTAATATTATTATTCTGTTATGTCATTTGCTTTAAATAATAGGGGTTTATAAAAATAACTTAAGAATTGTCTTACATGCAGTGGTGTACCCTATTGCTAGTGAGAACCTAAGGATTTCTGGGTTGTCATTTGAAATCACTGTAGTTTCAGAGAATTTCAAGAGGAAGAATAGCACTTCAAACTATGAGGGTTTTATGATTTTTAGTGATTTTATTATTTTCTGCAAATAAACTTAGTTTAATAAGCATTTTATAAACAACTTATTCATTGTCAGGAGAAAGGATAGCAAATTTTGAATTTCTTCTTTAAACCACAGTCTGACAGCTGCATCTGTTGTGGTGGATGTATGAACCCTGCTTGAAATTTGGTGCAGAAAGTTTTCATTGCAAACATGGTATACTGAAGACCACTGTTGTTAGATCACTGCTGTTCAAAACTCTCATGCATGATGTGCATTTGCCTTAGCAAATGTTTCTGGATACTCAGGCAGGCATTTCAGGGTGTGGCCCAGTCATAGTGAATATGAAACGAATTAGTCTTTGCAGCTTTGTTTTCCTTCACTATGCAGCTTTCCAGGTCTGCCTTATCATTTTCATGTGGACAAATTGTCATCTGTCTTATTGTCTACTAAGCTGTTTCTGTGAACAACCTCTTTCAAATCTAAATAGAATTGCATGGCATGGCCTGACAATTTGGAACATAAATAAAGAGTAACACTTATATGACTATCCTGCTGTATTCCTCCAGCATTTAAGTGGTCAGAGCTTCTGTGCATGCCATACTGAAAGTCAGCACTGGGCATTTGTCACCATGTGTGGTAATGCAGGGGAAAGCAGTTCCTTTCAGAGCTCAAATGTAGCACTGAGTGAAATCAATGGCCAAACAATCTAACACAATTGGTCACATATTGATAGAATTAAACACTGCTGTTAACGTGACTTGTCATTGATCTGACAAAAACAGAGTCCAGGGTAAAAGTCGCCTGAAGCCTTTTGAGTGTGTTTACATAGCTAAGGTTGGGAATTTTTTTGCTCCATCTGCTTCTAACACTTTTTAAAATTATTTTTGCCCACAATACTCTTCACTCTAGAAAACACTTGCAGAACTTTAACCTCGTCATTGTCAGAAACCTGACACATAGACACATACATAGCCCTACCCACTGTGCCTATTCTCTCTTGGATCAGACCACTGAGTCTCTTTTCCCAATCCATACACAGGGGAATGTTTGCAAAAGTTACTCCAAGAACTCAGAAGCAGGTTGGGGACAAGGTCATCTGGATCAGCTGCAGGCAGTGTTGCCAGCAGGCAGACACAAATGATGGAATACAGAACATTGCTGCTTTTAAAACAGGGTGTGTATCTGGAAGGCAGAATTAGGTCCATCTCTTCTGGTGCACAACATATCTGGATTGTGCAGGGTATAGCCTGTATTCAAGCAGTGGTTCAGAGGGTAAAAATACCAATAAAGACAGCAATTAAGAGGTTCTGTGCTAATACCACCTGAAACTAGTCTGCATTTCAGGAATCAGTTTTATTGAGCTTAAGCTTTCCATCTGTAGTTTAGCTGTTGGCCTTTCCTTGGTGTGTTAGAAAACAAAAGATTTTTTATTATGAAATCTTCAGCTAGCTGGAATAATTGCCATACACACTCGAAACAAGTTTCTAATGAGTGCCTGAAAGATCTGAGCAAATTGCTCCAGAGTATTTGCAGGGGAAACATGTTCTTATAATGCTCTGATCTGACCTACAGACATGCTTTGCTTTTAGGCTGATTGCAAACCTGATAATGTTTTTTAAAGTACCTCAAGAGAAAGGAGCCTGAGCAAAAAGCGTATCTTAATGGTAACTCCTAGTCACAGCGCGTCAGCCCTGCATTTCTACATCATTCGCAGAGTCAGGATAGGCATTCTCACCTGCTCCATTCTCAAATCCCTTCTCTCCTCCTCTCCTTCGGCTCCTTGCCTCTTAGACGTCTCTTCTGTTTGCTGTAATGTTTGTCCTGTGCTAGAGTTTATAGATACTTGACACTTTGATAGTGGGTATTGCTTCTTTGTTTATCTGCCTGCTGCGGAGCCCATGCTTTGCCGCAATGGTGTTGGCAGGATGTGCTCCTGCGCATGCCCTCATGGTGTGTGGTGTTCCTGGACAGCACCAGTACCCCAGGGTAACCAGCAGCAAAAGGCTGCCTCACATCTCAATTCTGGGGGAGACAAAGAAGTAACTGTGTTTGTGGGGCTTTTGTTCACTTTTTTTTCCCTGATGTTACAAAGGTATAATAAAGCTTTCCAGCCAAGTTCAGTGTAGATATTGCTGGTGGATTGTTGTTGCCTGTGGCAGCCGTGATGGCAAGATTTGCTGTGCTGTATGCAGCCCAGGGACTCTGAGGCAGGTTATCACACCTCCACGGCTCCATCCTTTAATTCACAAGTCTTACAAAGATGTAGCGAGTGAGGGAGGGGGAAAAACTTCAATGTACACAGTATCATAGTCACAGGGGGAAGAGAGTCAGAAAATACTTGGGCTGCCTACTTGCACTTGTAGCATTACAGAAGCAGACAGGTTTCTTCTGAGTGGAATATGATTTTTTCCCAAGATTATTAGCAGAAAGATATTTCCCCAGCAGAAAAGGAGCAACGATTCCTGAGCACAGGATTTGCATTCTCGCAGTCTGAAGCTCTGTGAAACACGGTGGTGGTGCTAACCAACCTTCCCCACATCCTAATCATGAAGGACTAGTGCATATATCAGTAGTATACACTTCTGAACTGGAAATGTGAAATGCTTGGAAAATATTACCCTGTACTGAAGTTGAAAGCTAATTGCTTATCATGACCATTCCTGTTAGACTCATACATTTGAAGTCTCAGTGTGAAGACTAAAAGCTCATTCCAGGGGTTAAAGAACCCTGCTAACAGATGGGATGTCAGGAGGGAGACATAATTGCACTACAGAAGTGGTAACCTGTATGTCTTGGGAAAAGAATAGGACACAGCTCCTGTAGCTTGAAAGAAATAGCTGTGGCTAGATCTTTGAACTCTATCAAGAAAGATCACACTTCCAAGAAGGCAGCAATGTGATGTGGCCTTCCTTCATATAAATGCTGTCTTCATCCTTCTCTCTCATTTGTACCCCTTCCCTTTTCTTAAAGTGATCGAAAAGACCTACAGCTTGGTGATAGTTTCATGAAATGCCCTGATGAAGGATGTAAAGAATGTGTCAATGTCAAACATCATAATGCACTATGATGGTAACATAAAGAGAGTGCACATACAAAGACTTTCTTCCTCTCATCTTTCTAGGCAGTAGTTTGAGTAACTTTTATGAAAGTTCTTCAACAATTGTGCATGGTTGGTTTAGATGCTTAAAGAACCTTCAAAATCTGTTGAAACAAGAATAAATTTTGTGAAATTAATTTCCATAATTTCAGACTGGATCTCCATATGAATAATGGCTGTAATTTTAGAGAGACTGCATTTACTCCAAGTAGGGAATTTGAGGTTTTTTTACCAGACATTGAGTTGCATTTTTTTTAAGAAGCCTTACCTC
This sequence comes from Onychostruthus taczanowskii, assembly GCF_017590055.1. Taxonomy (NCBI): domain Eukaryota; kingdom Metazoa; phylum Chordata; class Aves; order Passeriformes; family Passeridae; genus Onychostruthus; species Onychostruthus taczanowskii. The sequence continues at coordinate 155,034 of NW_024499006.1, forward strand.
TAATATGATTTTTAACAAAAATAAATTAAAAACTATTTAAGGTGAGTAGACTACATGTATTTATCTCAATATAATTTTCCTACTGCCTTATTAGAGAAAAGTCAAAAATGCTAATGTTATTTCATTGTTCACTACAAATACCGTGGATTAAAAAATATTAATCTCTTCATGTTTATTTGACACTCCTTTTCATTTAGAAGATAAAGTTTAAGGACTTCAGTTACCTTTTGTCTTCTAAATTCCAAAGGAGCAGAGAATTTTGTTGAAATCTCCAAGTCTAGTCCTTAGAACTACAAGTCTGTATTTGCCATGCTTCACTTTGAAATTTTAATCATCAGCAAATAGAAATTCCCTCTAACAGCTGCTCAAAATTTGTGTCAATTAACTTCTTTTAGGCTTCATAGGATGCAGAAACAATGGCAAACTACACCCTGAATGTATTTCTATTCACTAGAACATAGTACTTAATTTTAAACGAGGAGCTAGTTAAATAACTACATGTAACTTTCACATTAAGATTATTTCATCACTTTCATTATTGTTTAACACTCTAACAGAGCATCAAAACTAAATAACCTCAATGGAATTGCAGTGATGTTTTGTGGTCACTGGAGACATTTTAAACAGTGCAGCCAGCTGCATGAGATTTCTGTGCTGTCTTTATCTCTTTGTGTCCATGAAGTGTTCAGTTCTTATTACAGCTTACTTATGCAACATAGGATTGAATTTTTTCCCTTAACTTAGACAATTGGCTGGTCAAGGACAGCTCTTTAAGTGGGATTGAGGTATCTGTAATAAATTATCAAAGGCCTGTGAAGTCAGTTTCATAATAAATTAAGCCAAGTCCCATGCAGACCCTAGCATGCAATTGGAATTCATGGGTGCCTAGCTTGATGTGTCTCAGGGAAAAGTCTTAATCCTTCAAGCAGAAGTCTGAGGAGCTTGGCATGACAGACTGTAAAAGATAAAGCTATGATTGTCTGCCAAGACTAGTTTAGAAATATTGTACTTAATTGCCCCAGCTGTATTTCTCACTCATATTGTTCTTTGTCCAGTGGGTCTTTAAATCTATTGACATAGCAAAATATGGATGGGCCAATTGGACTGGTGAAGTTTTAATTATCTGTGTGCCGCAGTGTTTTTGCAGTGAATGTGCATGTTTGTGCCATGGCTTCTTGGTTTGATAAATATTTCTGTGTGTCCATAACCTTACTGATGTAATTTCACTTATGGGAGGAGAGCTCCCCTGCCCTGGTTCATGGAAGTGCAGGGACAGAGTGGGCATGGGAAGTGAGGCTTTCCTGGCACTTGCATCATGTAAGGTGTGAACAACCCCTAGTTAGGCCTAGTGCCTCCTTAGCACTGTGCCATGTCTCCAGTATCAGTTCCAGGATAAAAGAGTACATGCAAATGTACCTTCAGAATTAGAACTGGTGACTACTCGGTATTTTTTTTGCTGCAGTTGTTTTTTTGATTCTCAGGTGTATTTGGATCAAGCGGAACTGAACAAGGATTAGAGGGATCCAGAAAATATTCTGGAAAAAATAAGAAAGCCATTACATAAAATTGTTATGACATTGAAGTGTTTTCAGTGGAGACTCTCTAAGGTAGAAAATGTGCTGCTTTGGGAAGCCAAGACTTACCCTTTTAGAGTAACATTCTGTAATTTTTTATATAAGAGTGTGGTGAAAGGCTTTCACCTTAAGCCTACCATTAAATCAAGATACTCATTCTATATCCTGAGCTAATTTAACTTTTGATAGAAGCTTCATGTTTTTGCAGAGTGATAAAAGAGAACATGTTGCTGAAGCTGAGAGACTGGAATCAAATAATTACCCATTGAGTCAGTCAGCTAATCAGGGGATTAAAGGTTAAAAAAAAATCCATGTGAGATGCATTAATGAGATATTTCTATGTGACACTGCAAGTTTTGAATGACAGATGCATGTCATGCTTTGCAATATCATATGGATAAAGTATCCACCTAGATTTTGTAGTTCTATATTATTTGTAATGCAATGTTTTCTAAAAACCCAAGAAGGCTTGCTTATTGTTTTACAGTGTGTTAATAGGCACTGGAAAGCTGGTCAGAAGAGTGAAGAAAATATGTATCATGATGACTGCAATAAATCCAAGGAAGGAATAATGAAAGCAAACTTAGGGAAATGTCTGTTGGCAGATGATATGTTGTGTATTGCATGGTCTATCCATGGGACATATGACTTCATGTAGGAGTGTCAGCAGCTATGTTGGCACATGCAACATTAAACAGAGAATTCATGTCCTGAATAAATATGTCTTGGTGTATGTCCAGGAGTCAGTCTACCCAGTGATTAATATTAGTGCTATTCTTCCATTTTGATTGAAATCTCTTTGGAGGGGAAGGCAACCTTCAGCATCAAACTACTAATTTTGCTATCATGCAGAGGAACAGTACCTAGGTTCCAAGGTTTAACCAAATAGGTAACCACAGTATAGTGTTCCTCCAGAAAGATGTTTAGAACCCCACACAATAGTGTGATTCCTGGCTGTATGCCTGCAAGGTACTTACCTCTAGTTTTAAGAGCAGGGATGATGCACTGGATCAGTCCTAGGGGCCACATGATCAGTCATCCCTGCAGCAACTCTGTGCCATCCTCTCAGAGCATGGGAGGCAGTGGACAAAGAATTAAGTTTACTTTTGCTGAAGATGTGGGAAAGATCCCTTTCTTGAAATAAACATTTTACTTAACTACATAACTGATGATTAAAGAAATTTCTTTATGTAAAAATAATATTTCTCTAAAATAGTTATACATCTACTCAATTTTTTTAATGCATGGTGTAGAACCAATAGTTTTTGAAGAACTACCACATAGATGCTTGACAGTATTAATAGCATAGAAAACTTATATATTTCTCAATTTCTTGCATTTTCTGAGTAAAACAAACGCAAATTAATTTTCACAATTAGATGCTAAGTTTTGGTTGCTTGGGTGGGTTTTTTGAAGTAGAAGCAATATGGGATGGTAATCCTAGTTCATCTTGGTCCTGTTTTGTCTACATGTGAACCACATCTAGCCTCGCATGAGACCTAGCAAGCAGCTCCTTTCCACTTCAACTGAAAATTGGGCCTGAATTTTCAAGTTCTGCAAGTATGTGCCTTGTGCACTGACACTGTGTTCAAGATGCTGAAACACAGATAGATCAAGCCTGTGTGGGCTGGCACTAGGCTCTGGGAGGGCTGAAGACTACTGGCTGACCTGGATGTGAATCCAGCTGTACTAAAACAACAAATGTTTGTGCCTAGCTTTCTTCCAGTTGTGGAAAAACAATGGAGCTATTTCACTAAAAGAAGATGAAGAGGAACATGTGTCTTAGAGAGCACAAGGGTGCAGTGCTGTGGGGTGTTATCTTGGGAGAGACTCAGTTTTGTGTCCTGAATCAGATCTTAGTGCCCCATACTTGATCAAGTATGGAAAGCATTCTGTGCTTTGGTTGCTATCTGTTCTTAGGAAGCCTGGTCCCTCTCTTTCCACCTCCAGTTCTGGTTGCAGTCTGAAACTGCATGTTAGAAATGAGTTTTCTGCTATAAATTAGGTACACTCTTCCTCTTCTGAAAACAGAGTTTTGGTGAAGTTCAATTAACTGGTTTTAGCTATTTTGACATTTTCTGATAAAAATAGCATAGCATAGGATCAGAAATTTTCTACCTGGGCCTACAGGTAAAATTATTCCCATCTGGAAACTTAGGCTTTTCAGAAGTCCCTGTTGCCAAACAGGGAAAAGTAAATAAGCAAAATACTGATGTCTTAAAAAAATAAATAAGTTTGTAAATTTTACTTTAATTAGTTTATAGAGTATTGGGAATTAAATAACATAAGAGGATGACTTTTTTTTTAATTGAAAAACAATTGCATATTGTTAGTTTACTCTTTTTGGTCAAATTGGAATGATGATTGTTGTATTATCTCTTTGTAATTCCTTGTTTTGTTCAAGGGATTTCATGGCATTAGGTGCTGTATAAATACAATGTATACAAAAAGATAGAGCTATACCCAGAAATTACATAATTTTTGGAAATTAGGGAAAATATAAGGATGCTGAGAATGTTAAATTAAATAGTGGAAATGAAAGGTAAAAAAATTCTGGGCACTGTTTCTAAAAGACCCCAATTAATTCCAAGATGTGGCAAAATGTTTCCAATTTTCATAAATTACAATATAGCTCAGTGTCTGGTGGGATGGAACCCTATAATGCTGAAGCAAGGCTGATATGGATGAGCAGAAGTGTTGTTGAAGCCTTTTCTTCATTTTATTTATTCTTATAGAAAGGAGAAGAGCAGAGTATATAGCAGCAAGAAACACAGTGTGTGTTTTGCATACACAGAAAAACTAATGAAATAGAAATAGCAAGGCATTGATACACATGAGAAATATTGTATCAATATTTTAGTCATACATCAGCTTATAAGTACTGTATTGATCTGTTTTTCTTCTAACATCAAGATAAGATTAGTGTTACATGTATGGATCTTCCTTAGCTATTGGATGCAAAGATTAGTGATTGGAGCATAGAGACTGGTAGTCAAGAAATCCCAATTCAAGAGATGGACACAGCACTCCTGACTTTCTTTTCTTGCTTTCCCTGCCTAATACTGTAACCAGATACTTTGTACTTTACCTCTGTATTACAGATCTGATGTCATGTACCTACTGGAAAATTTGAGTGGTTTTAAAACTTTGTATGTGCAGAAAAACTGCTGTTCCTGTTATTCTGGTCCATGATTATCCCTTTCAGATTGTTGTATTTTTTTTTTTTGCTTTGTAGTATTTGTACCATTGTGGTAGCTGGAGGCCAAAGATGAATGTTGTTTCAGACACTGCATAAGCGTGTCACAGGCAACAGTGCTGATGGTGTCTGCTCTGTACATTGGGCCTGGGTGCCACTGCTTGCAGGTGGCTCCTTTCCCATCCCCAGATGACTTATGTCTCCTCCTGACAGAGGTAGCCTTGTGTCCTCTTCCTCTCTGCCAAATAATGTGCCCTCTCATTCAGAGCTTGCTGTGTGTCTCTGCATCACAGAGTTCTGAGAGATGCTTCTGGTGCTGTATCTTATTGAAGAAAATAGTGGAAATAGTAATAAAAAGGATCAGTTCCTCAGGAAAATGGAGTTTCCCGTGTATGAAGTCCTGATCCAAGTTTCCTCTCTCCTTCTTTGGGTTTTTTGTAGGAGAGAGAGTGAATAGGAAAAACAAGTCTTGTAGCTGCACATTGTGACAATAGATATTAGTAAGAAGTTCTAGTGATTTTTCCTGTCTTAGTGCTGGCACTGTCTCTTGACAATTTGGGCATGCTTACTAAAAAGGTTACAAAGGAGAACTAAGCCTGTGCAAAGGAAATACGGAGTGTACCATACTTAAAAAAATTTAGATTAGAGGCTTCCAGAGAAAAATATTTTTATGAACCAGCTTTGCTTTACAGCTCTGAAAAACTGTAGTTTTCCTTGTCATGTCTGGACTACATTAGTCTCGAGAAAGTGCTTCTCAAGTAAAGTATGCTTTTGAGTTTATAACATGTGAGGTTTGATACTGTTCCTAGAGACACTGGTTAGAGCTTCTCTACCTGGCCTGATTGGAAATTAGTTCAAGCATGGTAGGAGTGTGAAGGACCTGTTCACTTTTGTATTCTCACTTACAATCTTCTTATGGTATTATGAATAACATGCTTGCCCTGATAATTACCATTTTTGGGTACAAACCCATCACTAAAGACCCAGGTGTGTGCTAACATGGGGCTTGACCAAGCCTTGATAGAAAGTTGCGCTATTGCAAGCCAAAGAAGTAGCCATAGAACTCTTACATGTTTTATGATCTCCTGAATTTTGATAGTCTCAAGTTTGCCTTTCACCTTCAAATATCTTTTTTTTTGTTTGGGGGTGGAAGGCAGTGAGAGAGAAAGAAATATGAAGAAATCAGACAGGTAAACAGACTTTGCACAGGGATTTTTAACACACCACTGCTTTTATTTAAAGCACACTGTTGGTTCTATTTAGTAACTCTACTGCCGAGCTCCAAATCCAATCTAGTTCAAACTTCCCTTGGGAGTTGCATTTACTGAATCTATGGTGGGTCAGAAAGCATTACTACCTGCCTCATTATGCTCCTGGGAAAAGAGGAGCTGAAGAGAAGAAGCTCTTTTGCCTTTTTGTATTGGCTTCTGATTTGATTTGCTCCCATCAGCCAAACAGATACTCTTTTGGGGGTGACTTCCTTCTGTGGCTGCCTTCGTGACAAGCTGCTATACCTCAACAAGAGCCAATTGCCTGTTTGTTTCATAGCAAATAGGTCAAAGACTTTCTTTTCCAGGCTCAAGTTTTTGTGCTTTCAGTCTGCAGCTGAATACACAATTCATCATGCCCCTAAAACAGGGCTATGTGTCTGCTTGCTGGCCCCTTCTCCAAGCTCTATGAGTCCACACTTGCTAACAGGGTGTATTTCATATGTGCAGAAAAATATTACAGATTCTTTCCTGAAAGCTGCATGTAATATTAAACGCTAATTTTTCAATGACAAAAGAGAGTGCAGTGCTATTGATAAGAATTTTATTTTTTTATAGGCTTTCCATGCCATGGCAAAATCAACCCACGTGCATTTCATCTCTTTATACTAGTGATAGATGTGATTCTCCTTATGCTAAATATTCTTTCTCTGCATCTCATCCATTCAGAACATGTATATTGAAAATGCATTGATTTGTGGTGAAATTCTGAAAATCTTTTCTCTTCCCACCCCAGATATGGATCTATTTTAGCATTAGATTTTAAAAGATGGGGTAGAAAATGACGGATACACCAAAATAAAAGGAGACAGAGTTGCTACTCAGACCTTTTCCTTATCTATCAGATGGTAGAAATAAACCATTCAAGTAATATAACTGCAACTCCATCATCTATTTATTTCTTGGATCTGTTTTGATCCTGCAAATGTTTCATGTTCTTGAGGTGACTGATGTAGATGAATGTAAAAATAATGTAAATAGGTGTTTAAAACAAATTATTGATGTATTTTAAGTTCTTCAACTTACCTTTACTACTGCAAATTTCAGATGCAAAATTTTGTTTAAAGACGAGACAGTGGAGGGAGACTGACTTTCAGAGGAATATTTATTTTGTAATTCTTTATCATTCAGAATAATGCTGAAGAATAAACTAATACTAAAGGAATGAAGGAGGGAAATTGTATTTTTGCTTGTGTGGCTATCAGCCTGCTTATGTGAGGTGATCTGAGGATAGTTCTACACAAAAAGGAAAGGAGGGAGTAAATATATATGTTTACACACACATGTAGTGCAATAAATTATTTTTAAAAATATTGAATAACGAAAGGTTTATTGAATAAGGCTTGTTAAAAATACCCAACTTCTTTCAGTGGTTTGTATTGAGCAACAAAATGTATTCCTTTTGCATTAAGATTGCATTAATGTGTTGTTTTCTTCTAATATTTTGATTGTCACATCCATTTTAGTTTGCTTATTTCTCTGATTGTTTTGAGAGGGTTTTCAGCTGATGCAAATGTGCAGTTCTTCCCCACTGTTCATGTTTTAGCTTGGTATGGACCTATTGAGGAGAAAGTGTAGTTAAATACTACTGATTTTGACTGCATTTTCCCCTTATTTTTCAATTTCTGATTATTTTTTAGCATGCTAATGTTTTAAAGGTGGCAGGTAAATCTTTTTGTTATGAATCAGTACTTCACATATAGCCAAAAGGTCCTTGTCCAGCAATCATCTTTCAAATCAATTGGAGTCTTCCTGCTCGCCATGCCAAGCTCTTCCGTCATGGGGGGTTTATGTTTTTCAAGTGCTTTGCCAGACTGAGGTTTAATCAATCAAAGAAGCACACTAAGGGCAAGACATTGTGCCATCTCATGCCCTCTGCAGCCACTCTTGTCAAGTCTCTTTCCTCCTGTTCTTCCCCCAGTGATCATGCTATATGTCATAGGTTGTGCTGACACCAGAAAATACTGAATGATGTAGGACTGGGCTTCCTATGTTTAAAATTATCTTCAATTTATTCTGTCATTGCATTTCTTAGGACACTAACCAGACATCTTCTTGGCCTGTGATGTGATGTCCGCTTGGTAGAAGTAAGTTATTGTGAGGCTTTGTTCAAGGATGAAGCTGGCTCTAAATGATCTCTTTGATGCCTTACACAGCTTGGTAAAGCTGTTATGTGTGGTTGGTTTTGGGGTCTCCAGGACAAAGGGGGAATGATGAAATCTGACTCCATGTTCTTAGAAGGTTAATTTATTATATTATGATATTATATTATGTGAAAGAATACTATACTAAAACTATGTTAAAAATAGAGAAGGAATACATCAGAAGGTTTAACAAGAATGATAATGAAAACTCGTGTCTTCTTTCCAGAGTCCAACACAGCTGGCTGTGATTAGTCATTAAGTAAAAACAATTTGCATGAAACTAATCAAACAACTACTCATTGGATAAACAATTTCTGGACTACATTCTAAAGCAGTAAAACACAAGAGGAACAGTCAGATAATTGTTGTTTTCATTCTTCTCTGAGGCTTCTCATCTTCCCAGAAGAGAAATACTGAGCAAAGAGATTTTTCAGAAAATATGATGGTGACAGTTATGTTCTTTAAATTTTAAAGTAATGTTGCGAAGTTCTGTGCTCTATTCTGGAGTCCCCTGTCCTGAAGCAGAGCTGGTACTTCTGATGGCTGGCTTTGGTTGGGAAGTCCTGTACTGGTTTTGACACCACAGTATTATGCACCATCAGCACTGAATGTAGGGGAAGGCTACAAGGGAACTGAAAAATCCCAATATCTAATAGCCCTAATCTTAATTTTTTGTTTTTGGTGTCTTATAAAACTTTATGAAGATGAGGTGATGGAGAGCTGCATTTTAAGACATGGATATGCCATTGTTGGCACATGGTGATAGAACTATAGAGAAGAAACAACTTTCTCAGTTCCTTTTTTGAAACTAGAAATTATTTCAGGTCCTCTTTAATTGAGATCCTGAACTCATGTTTGGTAAAGACTTTTACAAATATGCTGTTTGAAGCCCCTAAACAAAGATCTTTTCAAAACCCATCAGCCAGGGTTTCCCCTCTCCCACCATGCCACTCTTCTTGATTTTTAAAAAGGACAAAAAACTTTTAAATACTATTATTAACAATTTATTGTTAATAATAGCAAAACCTTAGCATTTTTTAGATTTGCTGTTGAAAATGAGAATAAGTAAAGGTACACGTTTTTCTTGGTTTTGATTTCTTTGCATTGATGGAATATTGACTTGAAAATGTGCAGGTGAATGTTTATTAGTCATATCATTAATTGCCACCATGTTAATCCTGCAAACCAAAATACGAACCTCTTTTTAGAGAGAAATCCTATTGATATGGGTATGCACTGGATGAAAGATACTTTTGTTTGTATGAATGGACCTATTCACAAGAGTAAAGTCCCCTTGTAAAGTAGGAGTATGTTGGATCGGGTCTGTGGTATCAGCCTAGTTATTTGCAGAGGCACAGGGACACAGTGGAAGCAGAAGCAATTTCTTTTATATCGTGCATGAAAATCCATTCAGATTTCTAGAAGGGTCTGCTTTATTTCCACTTTATTAAATGTAGTCTTGCTTATCCTTATACCAATTGTGTGCGTGTGTCTGTTTTCTGAATGTATCTTCGTTTCTTTTATTGTAATATGGGAATATTGTATTTTGCAGTCTGTAAATTAGATATTGGATTCAATAGAGTGGCAGAACACGAGAGTGTTAAAAATGTCCAATTCCAGCAGTTGAAGCCAAGGGATGTTTAAAGCTTGGTGCATATAATGTTTATATTACATTAAGTACTGTGTTATTGCACAGGATGCTTATTGTTAGTGTCTGTAGGGAGAATCAGTTCCAAAGATTTCAATTTCAATAAACCGATTATGCAGTTCCACCACATGCAATTAGATGGTAGTAATGAAATGGTTATGAAGTCCCTTGGCATTCTGTAGTTATTTTTTTTTAAATTTTGTGAATAACATCAGGAGCATTCTGAAGGGAAGTGTTTATGTATTTATTTGTTATTGATCTAAAAAATACATTTAACATTACTAGTTATTACAACTCCAGTCTCAACAACAGGAAGGAGATAAGCTGTTCCCGCATTATTAAATGCAGGATGCCTTGGGAATCAAGAAGATTTATCCTTTATATAAATATATTAAATATTAATGAATAGTGATTACAGAAACTAATTTATAGCTGCATTTATTTTCTAGTAATCTCTCATTGCTTTATTCCTTTGTTGTAAACAATGGATATATAAATACAGAATCTTAACAAATACCTTGGATGACAGAATAATCTTGTCTACTGATCAGAGTGCTTTATGTACTTCTCTGGATGATACAGAGAGAGGATAAAGTGAAAAGAATGTGAATCCAATCAATGTTCTTTGGCTAAAGAAAAGAGGCATTTCACATCTTCTGAGGGGAGAAACAAGGACAATACAGGGAGAATTAAAAAATTATAAAGATTGCTGTCTTTTACTACAGGTTACACTTAGCCTTTTTTTTTTGAATACACTATAAATATCACCTCTCTTGAAAAGCCTAAAAATATCTTGTTTGCATTTTATCATCATTTTGTGTGGAATTTTTGAGTTTTTGCAGTGTGAAATTCTTTAGGTTCTTGGGAAGATAAATGCTTGCATTTATCTCATGTGCAACTTTTTGTCCCCACAGTTTTCTACCTTTCCAGATGCCAAAAATATTTATTGTTGTTTTGTGGTTCATTTTTCCTTTCATTTGAGCCCAGGTCTGAGCACAAAACAGATCCAGAGGAAAGGTCAGTTCCAATTCTGGCATGGATTTGTAGTATCATCTTGGTCAGGTCAATCTTGAGCAAAGTCACAGTCAATCTACTACCTGTGCCTGAGTTCCTCCATCATTGAAGTAGGTGGGGGACATCTTTTCTTCTCCTTTTTACTGGTCTAAACAATTAGATGCAGGGAGAGAAACTTTTCTGTTGTTTCAGATTGCTAGAACTAAGTCTTTGGAAAATAAGTTGGATGTGAACCATATCTTACTCTGTCTGACTGCATAGCTTCTAGACTTCCAAAATGTTTATGAACTCCCTTTTTTTCTTTCATTTTCCCCCTCTTTTTTAATGTAGATTACAGGATGGGAGAAACATGTATATGAAAGATGAAAGAGAGGAAAGAGTTCTACTATACGTTCTTGCCTTTCTTGTGTTCAAACTTTTCTGGGCTTCTCTTGGGAATAAGGCAAATGGATGAGTCTCAATATGAGGGCCACTAGAGATCTATGAGGAATTTCCACAGTTCTTACATAGACAAAGAAAAATAAGGCTTTTTGTCATTTTCTTTCCCTGATCATACCTAAAATTGGGTTATTACTATCTAACAGGAGGACTTTCAACATTCAGAAAGTGGGTTTTCAGTGATTAACTAGATTTGCAAACTTAAGTGTCCCTGGAAACTTCGCAAACAATAAATGCCTCCTCCTGTTAGCAAGGCATTTGAAGGAATTTGGGGAAGAAGGAAGAGGGGGGAAAAGACAGCCATGGACTTTTCCCACGAGCTCAGGCATGCAACAGAAATCACAATAAATTTTCCAAACAGTATGTCACAGAATGGTATTGTACATACACTAGCATGGCAAAAGGGATCTGGACAGTTTGATAATGGCAATCACTTGAGTTACTTTGTTGAGTTATTCTCACTGTAGCTAATGGTGGTGGAGAAATGTATATTCATTATCTTCTTCATGTTATCTTGATTGCATGTAAACAGTGGTTTCTCTCATTTGAATTGTCTGCTCGTGCCTGGTACAGATCTGACAAACAAGACACTTTCAAATGCATGATAAATTTATGATAAGAGGGATTTGCTGGATTCCAAGGATGATGTGACTATGTCTAAAGAAATATTTAAGTCAGATGTGGGACTCATATCCCTCATGAGGGAGACAAAGCATTTTCTGGGACCTTGGCAAACAGCAGTTTTCAAATGTTCCTCCTCATCTTTATTAGAAGGTGTCATGGTGTTGACATGGTGTATCAAACCTATGGCAATCAATTGATTTCTTTTTATTGAAATTGGTTAAATTTGTGTCACACCATGTAAAAGTTCACTGTCCATAGAGAGTATCCCTGGCTACTAGGATGGAGCAAATCTCTAGAGAGGGCAATTTCCCTTTGCAAAGTAAATGTATCTAATTCAGGATCAAAACTGCAATTTTACCAAACAGGCATGTATTCATCAAACAGGCATGTAAATCATCGAAATCCTTTTGTAATAATTAATTAATTAATTCATTAAATAATTCATTTATTTTTAATCAGCAGAGACGAGTTTGAAGGTAAAATTCTTAAGCACTCAGAACCAGGAAAACTTCCACGGGAATCCACACTGAGAACAGTGAATGCATTGGCCAACATGGAATTGAGCAACATGACAGCAAACAGAGGGCCAGGAAGGACTGCAGGGAGTCTGTTATTTTGACATCAATTCAGGCATGGTTTAGTATACAAAGTGGTACTATGGATCTTATCTCCTGGCCTGCTGCCAGGTTAATTTCCAAGCTCAATATTTCATTCTGCCAGCCTGAGTAATCCATGTTTTTGTGTGTCTGATTATACCAGCTCTGCTTGCTGTTTATGTAAGGCATGCTCTCCTCCATGTGAGAAGTCACACAATCCCTCTGTGCAAATTGCTGTGTGATTTGGAAGCAAGCAATAGTCCATGAGAAGAGAAGTTTTGACTTAGTCAAGCTGTCCTACTTTCTGGAATGAATATATGAGAAACCAAAGTTGTTGGACAGTGGGGTTTCCACTGTATTATATGGGTGCCTGTCCAAAAATTTGAGAACAAGTTCTTCTGTATGGTTTGCTGCTTGACATTTTTTCCAGTTCTTTCTAGCAGGACACGGTCTCACAGAATTGAGTTTTGGGGTCAGGATTGTAGGAATGACTGGTCCAATATATTATAAGTCACTTTATGTGTTTGAGCTGTTCACAGGAGTAGATGCCCAAAGATGAATGCTTTCTGAAGCAGCCATTAACACCTTCAGTTCAAGCTGAAATTGAACTGTTTAAGCTCCCCTCACTCTGCACTAGCCCTGCTCTGCCCTCTGCACTGAACTCATATGGTGACCTAGATTAGGGAGCCCATCCTGCCAATAAGATTATTTTTCATGTGTTCTCCCTACCAACTGTTAATGGGCACCCCACGTAAGGCATTGCACAGGTGCAATGAAAGGGATGCCAGCACATCATGATGTAGTAGATGCATAAAGACATGCAGAAATAAGTGCTGTTGTATCTTCATGTTCTTCACAAAGGACATGATGTTTAAGCACAAAAGCATGCAGAAGGGGTTTTGTTCAGCTTAATCCCTGTTCCTATACATGTTGGCAGAGTGACTAGTTATATTGAAATTAAACAGAAATGTTCACCCTTAAAATTGATCACTAAAAGACGTTGATTCATGCCTGCCTAATATAATGTGTGTCAAAATGACATCTACTGACTCCCAGCAGACCTGGAGGACAGTTAGATCTTCACAGGATTTATCTTTTTGAGTAATCCACTGGAACTCTTCTGTATTCAGCTGAACTGCATGAATGTCAGAGGGCAGAATCTGGCTGAGTGGATGTAAATTTGGGAAGTAATCTCCTACCCCTGGAATTGGCCTTTAAAAAAGAAAAAATTGAGAAAACCTCAAATATTTACTGAGAACTTCAATGGGAGAAAAACTAGTTGAAGGGGGTTTTTGCCTATTCTGTAATACAGACTAATATAGTCAGGTAATAATTATGTACTTTTTGCAGGTGAAACAGCTACATAAATTTCTCAAAGAATTTCGACCATAAATAACTGGAAAGTCTTCGCTAAGCACCATCATTCGCTGCTGAAATGACTAACAGCTATAATCATATTTTGCTAATCATATTTGTTCTAATGAATGTTGTGTTTTGTCATTTTTATTCATGATTTATTGGGAAGAAAATAATTCAAACCTATGACTCAAAAGGTATCCAGACCCAACCATCTTGCATCTGCTGTGCAAATGGGCCCTTACATCTTGATAGAGTGATGAACTTTTGAGTGAAAGTAGGTAGTTGTCTGGTGACACGGGGATTGGCTCAAACAGTTGTTAGTCTGTATAAACGGTAGTGAATGCCAAATAAATAATTTAGGGAAAAGGCCATGCAAAGTAGTAGTGTAGAAGCTTTTGAGCTTAAGGGATTGTAGTGATGCTTAAGATTTTGCACTGTTGAAGTGTACTTACTATGATGACAATGAGATATAAAAAATTCCGTCTATCACCTGGGAGCATTGCTACAGTCCCACCAGATGAGGTCGTGGACTATGGAAAATCCTTGCCAGAAGGGTTGCTTTGGTGAAACCCTTGTTCAGTATTCACTGGTCTTGTCTAATCTGTAGAGGATAGGAGTTTGATACAAAACCGACTGTGGAGCTGGCCTGTTTAAAAGAGTCCTTGTTAGTTGGAAAGATGATGGCTGTCATTACTGGTGCGTTCTCAGGTGTTTGCAGTAGCACATGCAAAGAGAAGACTGTACAGGTCAGATAAATGAGTACTTTTCAAAAATCCTGAATGTGGGCTGTGTTTGACTACTTAGTTTGGGATGTGAATTCACTCCTGGCCTTTATTATGTCTGGGAAATTGTTCCTTAAGATAATGGAGAAGAAAAAATCTCATGCTAGTAATGCTGTCAGCTGCTATTCCATGCCATTAGTATTTCTTGCCATTTATTAAAAGAGAGTGATAATTTCTTTAAGTTCATTGGCATTACGGTAGTAATGTCCAGTATTTTTGTGTTCCATCATCAGTAAAATCTATCAAATAATTTCAGGAAAATTACTGGATCCAGAACCTGCGAATTTTCTAAAGGAGGTACGAAAGGGGTGTTACTCTTCAGTCTGTGAGTCTGAGGACCCATGAAAAACAAGTTATTATACTTAGCCTGAGATTGTATAAATGGATCCACATCTGCTGCAGAAAAGTCTGGGGATTCAGAAACCAAAAGCCTGTGGTACATGAGGACTGAGAGCTGATTAAGCTTGCTCTGATATATGTCTTGGTTTATGGCACTGCTGTCCTGACATTTTGGCACTTTCAAGCATACCCCCTTGAGAATAACATCAAACTGGCACATATTAAAGAAGCAGAGAGTTGTTTGAATTCAGGTATTGGTTTGGAATCAAGTTGTCTGTAAAACTGTGAGGTACAAATGTGGTGGAAAACTCTATTTGGTTTTTGGTGGAGAGCAATTCAGTGAGATCTGACTTCCAATACAAACTCTCCTCTCCTCTCCTCTCCTCTCCTCTCCTCTTAAATCTTAAAAATATAAAAGTATATTAAAACAGGATAATGATAACAACACTTTTAATTACCTGCATTATTCCCATCAATTGGATAAAATTAAAATGGCAAAAGGATCTTGAAACAAAAAGATTTTATTTTCAAATGCAAATATACCTGTTGTTTTGTCCCAGGGTTTGCTCTCAATCCCCAAACACTGTAAACCCATGAAACCCAGGATTTGTGGTGGTTGTAATTGAACTCAATGTGTTACAACTGAAATTTGCTAGTCAATACAGAATTATTAGTAAAATCAAGATTTTCAGGGATGGATGCAGAGAGAGAAAGCTGTCTCTGGATTTTTTTCAGCATGACTTTCAGCCTTGCTCAGAGGCAATAAAATGAGATGACACTGGGAAGAAAATTACCTCACCAGAGCTTGTAGTTATTGTTGTTTTGAATGCTTATGCAGCTGCTCCACTGGAACAAGATTGATCCATTCCTTGGCAATGATCATTATATATCGTTTCATACAGCAAATGCAATGCTTTTCTTTTAAGTTGTCCTTTCTGATGGATGTTATTATGCTGAATCGTATTGCATTATATTGTAGTTCTGAAATATTTAGGTATTTGTGTTGCTAGTTAGTAGAAGAATAGAGTGTGAATATAATGTTGGGTTTGAAAACATTTGGCTTTGCAGGGTAGGAAAGTACTCATTGAAGATGAACTGCTCCTAATGAGGAAATTCTACTTGCTGTTCCAGCATGAGAGGGTGAATTGTATAGGGCCTTCAGCCTGCAGGATGCCCTGATGTGTTTTAACCCCTTGTGTTATTAGCAGGATGTGTCACCATTATTCTGACTTCCTCCACTGTTCCCATTTTAATACAAAATATCTTTTTATTCCAAATACAGAGTAATTAACAGAGAAAAAATACTGTTTAAAATTGCCTTATGTTCTACATTTGAGATTTTTTTCCCCCTAAGATCCACCCTGCATTTAAAAACATAAGCAATTAACCCATATATTTTTAATATTCTTGAAGCCACTCTTTCAAGGGTTTTTTCCAAGTATCCTCCCAAAGAGGAGGAAACAGCACAGAAAAGGGGGAAACAGAGCAGGAAAGAGAAGCCAACCCTTTGGAGCTCTGTACTTCAAAAGGAAATGAATGAAAGTTAAAATAGCACAACCTTTACCTAGATACAAGACATAAGTGTCAGTATTCTTTGCAGTGACTAAACCACTTCTTTTTTGTACTCCCTGAGTTGTGTCTCCCATAATGGGTCTGTCTGAAGTTCTGATATGAAATTATTTCAATGCCTGGAGCTCAAGAAGAGGGGCACACTCCTCATGCTGCCCGATGTTGTAGGTTGCCAGTGCCATGCTTTCACTCTACGAAGGATGGACCCTGCTCCTGTGGGTACAGTGTATGCACCCTCAAACAAGTCAGCTGTGACTCTGCCTTACTTGATGGTGGCCTAATATTTTGGGGAGCTATCCCTCAAAAACCTGATGCAGAATCATCAATGCCTACTGAAATCAGCAAGCACTGACTGGCATGCTGCTAGATGAACTCACATTCACCATGTCATTCTCCATCTGACTTCTAAGTCTGCTGCTTGTGGCTTAGGAGAACTGATATTTGTGCTGCTTGATGCCTTGCCTGGCATTTTGCAGCAACAGAGCCGCACCACAGCACTCTTCTGCTTAGCCTACTGGTATTTCAGAACAGCCAAACTGCAAGAGCTGTTGCTAAAGTGTCCCAGCATGGAAGTATAGGTAAGGACTGATCTTTGAGACCCCAGCTGCAGTGCAGGCTCCCCTGAGAACAAACAGAATTCCTGCTTGCAGACAGCTGTGATAACCTCCAGCCCCAGCATATGACAGAACACAACCACTATGCCATTCTGAAAGATCAGGACACATGCACTGTCATGGAGCCCAGTGCATAAGATCTCAAAGTCTGTAAAAGTCAGAATGCTTTAAGGAAACCTTCTTTAATACAAAGCAGCAGGCCTGTGTCTTACTGCCACAATTTGCCTCAGTGTTGCTATATGACATCAAATGAAACTTATGGAGGAGAAAATAACTGCCATGAAAGGAATTTTCATGCTGTTCACAATAGATATCACTTGTTATTAACTATCTAATTGCAGCTGTGCGGCTGCCAAGCTGGGTTTTTCAATACCAAA
Organism: Onychostruthus taczanowskii; assembly: GCF_017590055.1. Classification (NCBI taxonomy): domain Eukaryota; kingdom Metazoa; phylum Chordata; class Aves; order Passeriformes; family Passeridae; genus Onychostruthus; species Onychostruthus taczanowskii. The sequence continues at coordinate 172,576 of NW_024499006.1, forward strand.
CAAAGTTGTGTAAGCTAAAAGAAAATATTTAAATTCTTATGAAGCCTTGAGAAGCCTTGCAAAGTCTTGCAACCTCTCTGAGTAGTACCACACTACTATCCACAGGGGTATCTTACCCAGAAGCATAAAGAAGTGTCATTAGTTCTTCATGCTCAAGTTTATTTCAGTAGACTGCTCACAAGTGTAGGCTAACAGAGAGTAGGAATGTATTGCTACTGTCTGCTGTTTTGGGCAAACCTTTTCTGTGGTCATTTTTCAAAAAGAAAGGATTCAGAGGATGCTGTTGTAAAACACGCACTTCCCGTGTTTCTCTACAGGTAATCTATAGGCTGTTGGAGCCATGGAGAAAGGGTTTGCATTTGTCCTGCATCCAGTGCTTCACAGAAATCTCATCCAGAAGCCAAATGAAGAGTTAGGATACATTTCAGCAGTGAACCAAGAGAGCAGCATCAGACCAGGAAAATTTTTGTTGATAACAGAGCATGTGCTCAGCTAGCTAAGGAGAATGAAAGAAAAAGATATTGTATCTATAAGTCTTATTAAGCCTGTGGGTGTGCATTAAGAACTTAACTCAATTTGAAAAATGCTGCCCAAATTTGTTTCTACTGTGCGTAAAGTGTTTCTAAGCCTCAGATGAGCCATTATATTTATCCAGCATGACATCTGTTAAAATATTTTTGAATAAGGAGCCTGTATGGAGCATACATAATAAGATAGCTTTTGTGAGAATATTTGTATTCCTGATAGATGACAATGGCTCATTTGGAGCCCTCCCAATTTTACACTTTAAAGGAGTTTAGGAGGTATGCTAGATCCCAGATGAAAACCCACAAGAAAATGTAATTAGCGGAACAAAATTTAGTGCATTTGCCTCACGGCTACTTTTTACATTGCAGCAGTTTTGCTGTTAATTTTCCTTCTTCGAAGTACTAAAAACAAGGGATTTTTGAGCTGAGGATCTAATCACATTACAAAATCAAGCCTTGTTTCCCAGTCTTTTCATAAATTTTTTTTTCTTCAAAGAAAGAAACCTGATCTGCTTTTCATTAAGAAAATAAAACAACCAGATTCATAAACCTTGACCTTGGCTTGTAATCTGGCAGAACCCAGCTAACGGAAACACTGACTGAAATAGAATGGACAACTTTCTTGAGTAAAGATTTGTAGAATTGTACTTCTTGTTCACCAAGTTTCAGGCCAAAACAAATTTTATGGCCAAGTTATAAATATTTGAAAAACGTGAAGCACAATGGAAATGCTGACACAACCTTAACCTCACAGACATAAGCTGCTCAGTGGTATAGTCTGGCAGTGCTGTTTTGAAAATGGTTATATGATAATGTAATTCAGGCCTGAAGAACTTTTAGCTAAATGTATCCACATGAACCTAATTTACTTAGACATTAATACAATCATTCACATTCAAAATCTATAGTACTTTGACGTATAGAACAAGACAGTTTCTTTCTCCCTGATTTATATCAGTGAGATACAGTACACAATAAATAGGATGAGTATCAAATCACTGAGGTGATGCTTTTTCAGTCTTCCGATCACTATTTACTGAACAGTACCACAAGAGCTATATCCTTCAGAGTGTTAATATGTAACCAGAACAAACAGAGAACATAGGAAAGGCGGAGAAAAGTTAGATATATAAGCAAGAAAAAGTGAGTTATTGATTTTATTGACTGGTTTGTTAACTTCTGACATTGCAATAAAGGCTTATTTATTTGTATACAGAAGACTCAATTACATAGATACATATTATTTAAACAACTGGGTTATTTACAGGAGAATTACAGTTTCATAAATAATACAGACCTGCATTTCTCAAGATGATGTTTATCCATTGTTACCACTTAGTGAGTTGTGGTATCCACAAATGCTCTTTGGAGGAAATTCATTAGAATAATGTTAAGTAAAACCCCTGCTATTGTAATAATACAATGTCCAAGGTACACATTAGCACATACAAGCTGTGTTCTTCATAATGACTGAAATACAAATTATTGCATCCTGCTTTCTATGACTGGAGGAAGCAGCATGCTAGCAGTACTTGCCACTCCAATTGACATGCTCCTTTAGTCCAGGATTGCTCTGACAACCCTACGATACTCTGCATGTGGGATGAGAAAAGGTGGTGAAGATCCCACAGGAAATGGTTGGGCATGAGCCTAAGTCTTCCTTTAGCCAGATTAACACCTGATTTTTTTTCCTTTATGAGAGCTGTAAGGAACATACAGTAGACGTATTGGCTATTTCAAACCAGCCCTAGCTATCTTCATAAAACAGCTTCTCTTGGCAGAGAAGCAACACAGCTGTGTTAGAGAGGCGCAGAGCTTGTGCCTGTAGAGCACCATGTGAGCATAACTGTGTGTCTTCCACACCAAGACTGGCTTCTGTTTGCTCATTTGGGAGTATGGACAAAGTTAAAGTCTGTTTGTCTATATGTACATTTAAATGTTATCTTTATATTTTGTAAATATAGCTAGGCTCTTCTAAAGGGCTGGATGAGTCTAAGTCAGATGCCAGAGTTCTTACAGAATAGTTTTAAAAGCATTTTTAGAAGGAATCAATGATTACTTTTTGCCCAACTCCAAATTATGTTTAGTAGGCATGGAGACATAGTCTGAGATCTGACATAATCCTCAAAGTAAGTAATATGACAAATGGAAACTGATGCTGGTTTTGTGTTGTTGAGTAATGGAGTTAGAATAATGACAGAACAATTATATAATAGTATTCTGCAAAGCTCTCACTTGACTTTAAGTGGAAGTAAAATCATGGAAATTAGGAGGACAATAAAATAACGCTTTGCAAAAAGGATAAAGAAATAGTGTTACCCAAGCCTATTAGTGACATAACACACTATGAATGCACTTAAATTAATAGAAACTTTTTTACCAGTAGTTATTTTTCAGTTACTGTAATGCTGAAAAAATAAACAGAACAATAATATAAAAACTGAAAATTATGTAGGAAACTGATTTGTTTAAATTATGTATCTATATTTAGAGACGCGTATGAATATATGCGCACACAAGTATTCGTGTGGATTAGAAACATCTTGTTCCATAAAATTGAATCCTGTTAGGATGTGTCGCAGTGCTCTATTTGAAGCAAGTTGCCTGCCACTTGCTATTTTGGCAAAGCTAAGTCGTATGGCCTCTTTTTGCTTTTTTGATTCTTCATGGCCTGTTGTTACAAAGAGGTCTCATCATGACAAGACATTTCCAACCAAGAGATCTTTTAATGAAATTCAGCTGTCCTGGGATGTATGCATCTTACATGTAAAGCTTTTTTAGCCTTTGCTATATTCTCAAACCATTCCTAGGAAACTAATCCAACACATTTATAATCCAGTGGGAGTTTGACTCACATAAAGGCAAGATAAACATGTTACAGGAACAGTGTCCAAATGTTTGTCAATTACACGGTTATTTCTGTGGAGGTCTATTTTGGGGTATTTTCAGTGTAGAAAAGACTACTTTAGTGGCTGCTACAGAGTGGTTTATTATCACTGACTGGGAAATATCTCCTCAAAACCAGATACTGATGATGTTGGCTGCTAACCTTTTGTATTTTTAGCTTTTGATCTATGGAGGAGGGAAGGACTGAAGGGGTGGGGAGGGGTACAAACCAAAAGCTCTTGGTGTGTGGTGTAAACTTAGTTTAGTCATGGTAAGGCTTGACATACTTTGCAAGACCTGGTTGTAAGACTGAATGCTCTTTAAAAACATAGATATATAGTGGCAAAAGCTCCTGGAAAAATTGTAAACAGCCACTACAACCGATTTCAGACAATAATAAAGAGAAGGAAGTTAATTCAATTCATGATTTATGAGATCTGGAGGTCTGCATACCATAAGTTTCTGCAGATTCCAGCCAACATTTTCATTTGAAATAATGTCTCACTCTGCTGAGCCACATCATGAGAACTTGCTGCAGGTATGAAATGGTACCAGTGGCTTTTGAAAGGCTGTTGTATTTTTGTAGCTGGGACTTTGCGAAGATACATGTACAGCTAAATAGATTTATAATGAGGACCTACCACTTTTGTGATGTAGTTGGATCTGCGAGTGTGAGATCTCCTGCATACAGAGTTGCTGCCACTGTTAAGGGATCTCAGCTGGACTTCTACTATGCCACTCTGTGAGATGGCTCTTTCAGGAGACTCAATAAAGCCTGAACAGCTGAACAATCTGTAATGAGGCACTTGATGGAGCTGCCCCACAGGGCTGTGTAAAGACCACGGCAGACAGTGTAAAATTGTTAAAGACATTGCAGGGATGAAACCAGTGAACTCAGTAGCAATGGTGATAAACCAGTGTTGTTTTACCATACTTGCTGGTCAGATTGCCCCAGTAGAAGTTAACATATATTATGGGGTATGCTTTGCTGAGCAGTGACTCTTCTGTGAGGTGTTTTTACTAGGTTTATTTGAATACTTCCTTCCTTAACTGGATGTTCTCCTCTCACCAAACTGGGTGATTTGAATTTTTTAACAAGTTCTCATCAGACTGATAAAATACTAGGTTCATTTTCTTCCCACCTTACAGCTTTTTCTTTCCAGTCCCTTGTCAAAGTAGTGAGTTGAATTACTGTCACTGGCTACCTACTGTGCCCTCTCTGTTGAAATTAGTCTATCAACGTAGCTTGTAAAAAGCAAAATTTGTCAGCCATACTATGCTTTTCTTCCACCCAGAAGCCTGAATTACTGTGCACCAGAGATCGTCTACATGTATTGCCTGGCTTTCAGTAGGCTGTAGTGCCAGCAGCCAAACACACATTAAGTAATGTGTGCAGGGTTCCTCAGGCAAACAACAATATATATCATTAAAAGATATCTTCATAGTCTGGCTTATTTGGGGGAAGGGTTCAGAAGTCAGGTGGGGAGGGCGAGTGTGGGCAAGTCGGGCTTTTGATGGAAAGCTTGCCTTCTTCCCTATTAGGAATTAAACTGATATGCATAGGCAAACACTGTAAAAAATCCTAAAGAAATCTAAGGTAGCTATAAAGATGGCAATCTGTAACAGTTGTTACAAAATAGATGTTCTTTAATGTGCTCACTCTTTGGCATTTAGTAAACTTCCAGGGATGGGAAGAAAGGAAAGTTTAATTAGAGAAGCTTCCTTGCCTTCTTAGCTAGGGATCAGCTGCTCAACATGAAATAATAATGCATTCAACTATCCATCTTCTGTTAAGTCACCTTTATCACCACTGCATTCGCCAGCACTAACAGCAAATAGTGAGTATAAAATGTTGTATGAATTCAGAGAATGATAGGGTCTTTGTGGCCTTAATATTTGTGCTAATGCATACAGTATAAAAGGAACTAGAACTCTCAATATGAAGGGTCCTACTCATAAAAAATGTATGTACCACTAACAAGGGACTTTTATCCACTGTACTTAGTGGATGAAGAAAAGTAGAATGAGTCTATTTTGAATAAAGAACATAATTTTGCAATTATATCCCTTCACCTTTTCTACAGTAGCAACACTTCTTTTCTCACGTGGGTATATGGTGGAAGTGGAAGAATATTCATATAGGCACCAATAAGAAAAAAATTCACATATGGTAAAGAGAAAAAGGAAAAGATGAGACAATGAGAGGAGCAAAAATAAAGATGAGAAAGAAGAAAATTTAAGGTTCTTGGAAAAACTGAGATTTTGAGTTATTTGTGACTTTGTGCCTTGGTACAGTAGATTTTTTTGGGGTGGTAATTATAACTTGTGGTTGCCCAGAAGTCCTCTGTAACATGAATCACTTTAATAGTCTGATTTTCATTATAAAGTGTCATGGAGTTTTAATGTTATCAGTCCTAATCCAGAAGGATGCAGGTGCATAAACACAAACCAAGCTCTGTGCATAGGGGTAATGAGGACAGTGATTTCAGCTACTGCATGTGCCTTGTGGGAAAAGATCCTTTAGGAGGAAATATCTCCAGGGACCAGGCAAAGACAGTATTCTATACTCTGGCAGAATGACTTTGAGCTCTCCAGATGATTTTAGTAGCTTTGCAGTAGCAACTAGAGGCAATTTCAGATAAATATAAAACTGTGGTGTTTTACTTACTTAAGTACTGAATGATACACTCAGTAAAGCAAATCTGCTCTATTCATACTGCTGTCTAATTCAATGCATTTCCAATATAGGATTTTTAGCTCTTCTGTATAGGATATTGTGTTGACATATATGTCAATATGGTAAATCAATATACCATTACTTTATCACACCACAAACATTTTCAAAGGTAAACTAGAAGGACTTTGTACATAGATAGGAGAAAATTAAGAATGAGAGCTATGTATGTTGACACAATCTGACATTGTGGAAGATGTGCACAGCATTTGTATGTTGTGCTGAAATGACTGAACAGTAAAATCATAACATCAACATTGCAATTTCATTAGGTTTCAGAGTTAACAAGTGCTAGTAGTAATTCTGCACACATCCAGAATTCTACACACTAGTTTGTGTCTTTTTGTGAGGTTGAAATTACTGCCTAAAAATAAAAAATTAAAAGTACAGGTCAGCAGAAAAAGATTAATTGCTTAATTGTCTGTGTGATAACCTGATACCTAGGGAAATTTTATACAATCCAAAGGAGTGAATTTTGTTTCACATCTCGGTCATGACTGGAAAGAGACAACTGTCTAACAAACTAAATATGGAAGGTCTAAGCTTAAATTAATATCTTTCAGTGGGAGAATCATTATTCTAATATAATTTATGAGATTGATTTTCTTTGCTGAGGTAGCAGCAATATCTCATCTCCTCTGATAACCACAGGAAAATATTCATGTAAAATGGAATCAGCATAAAATCTCAATTTTGTCTCCTGCAAGTATTGTAAAATTTAGGTGTGTTTGTGAAATTTTGTGTAACAAACTGATTACTAAGGTTTCACAATGAGGTAGTTTATGCTTGCTTCCTCCTGACATGTTCAAACTCTGATGCAACAGGAAAATGAAAACAGTGAAATTAAGAGCCAAAATGTGGTGGTTTGTGGCAGAATGAAGAAGGAGTGTTATACTTATTTTTTTTTATTATCAGTTGAATATTTCTTTCTGCTATTAAATTTTGTTCAGCAAGATTGCTCTTGGTATAATTGCTGAGAGTTAAGGTTTCATTTAGTGAAGAACTGGGTTACTTTAATCAGAGATGATGGACTTTCACACACCATACCTGATCATTTGAATCATATTAGTTGGTCTATTTACTTTCCTTCAAAAGTTTTTTTTCCTCTTGATTATGATATAAATGCAACAATGTTTTGCTCAGATTGTTTAGTTTATTATTTTTTTAGTTTTAAAAATGTAAGACTTTTTTCTCATAGGCAGTATTTTTACTTTAATGATTTAATTCTCGAAGCTGTATCTTTAATGTGAGTTGTCTCAGTGAGTATGAAAATAGTCTACTTTTGATTTCTTATTGTTATGGTTGCTGAGAGATAAATACAAGTAATTTATTGTCGCATTGTGGAACTAGCTAAAGATTTAATATCAACTGTTGCTTTGCATTTAAATATTTTCTTATATCTCAGAAGGATTTATATATTCTTTTGATCACTGAAAATCTAGTATTATTGAATTTGATCCAGCTCATTTTTCAAAGCATTTAGTGCTAAGGAGAGATGGTCCAGCATATCCCTGGTTTTGATACGAATGTGAGACATATTGAATCCATTCATGAAGACCATGAGGTAGTTGTTCATATCCAGGTCATCTGCTGAGATTAGTCCTATGCTTTGGTGTGAGCATTGGCTTTGGGTGAGCTTTGGTGCAGAGTTTGAGAAGAGATGCCAGGGTGCATCATGCCTTTGAGCAGGCACAAGCGCACATGTGCAGAAGAGCCAGGGTAGAGCTGGACGTACAAGTTCAATGCACTCCATGCTGTGATGCTGTTCTGTACCATTTTCCTGTCAGCTGCAGGTTCCTTGTAAGCATGAGAGACCAGGTGAGACAAGGGAAGCTTGGACAGGCATTGCATCCAAGTGAGGATGCTGGGGAGCATGTGCAGGTTCACATTGTCAGAACTGCTGTACCCCTGGAGCAGCCAAGGAGTTGCAGGGCAGTTTTGTGTTTTGACCCATGCCTTCCTGAACAGTGGATCTAGAGCTGAGGAGATCTGCTAAATTGTGCTTATTTGAGAATCCATATTGGAGTCTCTTTTCCCCATTAGTTGTAAAGTGAGGCATTGGAGCATTCTCGCCTTCACAGGGCACTGGGAGACACTAAGAAATGAGTTACCTGTTGTGTTGCTGAAAATGTGTAAGAAACAAAATGGAAGCAAACCTTTTATAATCAGTACATTTACAGCTGTAAATTTGTATGAAGCTTGGTGGCCTTGAGATGTGGATTTTCTTTTTCTTCTGATGTTTCTCTTGTTGTTTTCTCTTTTCTAAACCAGATATTGTGCAACATGGCTTTTCACTTGGTTTGTGGATTTTTTTACTCATTTTGATAAGGGGAGAAGAAGGTTGCCTTTGTTTTACTTAGCTTTATTTTAAATAATGTTTTATTTTAAGAAGGCTATTTTAGAGTGTTTACAGTGCACTTCAGTTTTTTTAATTGTGTCATGCCCTTCCAGTCCCTTGGTAGATGAGAAGTATGTATTATATAATTTATAATTAATTTATGATGAATCACATATGATGAATACTCCTTATTAAATATTAAAGCCTTGTCTACAGTCATGGCAGTACTATGGCAATGGCATTCCTGTCTGTTCATATGGTACTATTGAGCAAACTCATTGACTCTAGGCTGTGTTGTCAGGACTCAGTTGTTACAAGAGCCCTGCCTAGGCAAACAATGTTAAGGAGAATTGGCTCTCTTTTCAGAGTAGCAGCCCTGCTATTGCCTTCCCCCTGCCCCTTGTGCGCCAGGAGTTGGGGTTGTAATGAGAGTACAATTTCTGCAAAACATAGCTAGAAGCAGAGATGGTACTGCTGATAGTTCCCCAGCTCCATAGGGGTTGTTATAAGTCCTGATTCCTTGCTGACAGACCCCTCACTGGCAGAAGGCTAAGCGGAGTTGGAGAATAACCTAACAGGAGGTAACAGTAGGCCTGGATCAGACAAGCTAGGCTAGATTTTGACGGTCCATTTTTATTAGTGAGGACTGGAATTTGGACAAAGGAATCATTTACCTGCAGAGGTCGTTCCAGCATCTGGAATTAACCAACTCCCAAATAAACCCAGTAAAATAGTGGTGAGAAACAGTGTAGGGGATTGTGTGCTGCCAGTTTAGGGCAGTTGGTCTTAATGAAGGCATTTTTCCAAATTCATAGCAATGAATCTCTGAAGCAGAAATAGTAGAGAAATCAGAAATAGAGCTCCCTGACTTCTCTGAAATCAGGGGAATCCCCCCAGTCAGAAATATAAGGCAGAAAAGAAAAAGTAGCCTTCTAGTGATGTTTTGTGCTCTGCCTTGCCTTCTACAGAGTGTTGACCTGTGTGTGTCAGTGAATGCAGCATACAGCAAGGAAAAAATGCTGTCACTGTGTGATGCAACAGACATCACCCTGAAATTCTTGCTTCACTGTATTTAGTGCCAGCCCAGCAGGCAGATTTTCTTGTATATTTTCTTGACTCTTAAGTGTTTGTTATAGCAGGTAGATTAGAAGGGGCAGGAGAGATCTGAGAATTTCAGGCAGAGAATACAGGATTGATAATTTCATATAGGATGCCATATAAGACTACATGAAAGTGTGTGCTGTTTTCCTGAGATGACCGCATCCTATGGCAACCAAATTAGGAGCAGCAGGCAAAGCATGTGAGCCCTGAAATAAAAAAAAAACCAAAACAATCATATGTGGTGAGTAACTGTGTGGCAGGAATGTAATCCTATATGATTTCAGTTAGTACAATGAAAAAGGAAGGCAGTGTAATTAATTTTGGCTTGATGGTCCAATATAACCAACTTCTGGCACATAAAGATTGTGTGATCAAATATTGAAAAATCCTTACGCCACAGTTAAAGGAAATCAGTAGTTCTTTGGACGGGCACCATGGAAGAAAGAATACTAAAACACAGGCATATTACTTCAGAACTTCTTACATATTTTCTGAGAGCTCAAGGTATAAAAATTTCAATAAAATCTAATTCTAATGACTTTGGTTTTGCTCTTTTCCCAAAGATTTCATTGGGTGATTTAATGATATGACACATTATCAGGAGCTTGTTTTAATATTGATTAAATCACACACGTAGGCAAAACTCACAGCCCTTAAAATTACATAAACAAAATTGACTTATAAGATTTGATATTAATGGGGAGTGATATCTTCATTGGTATTGAGCCTTGGATCTAATGTCACTTTATACATACAGATGTGAAAATTAAAAAAAAAAGACCATAACACTATGTAAAAATTACCCAAGGAAAAATTGTGTTTAGTAACATAGTACTTTCTTTTGTATAGGAGGAAATCATACTGGGGAAACCCTGTTTTTTGTCTTAGGGGTGGCATCAGCACTAGAATTATTATGCATTTGAAAGAAACAGTTTTCACTGAATTGTGCCTATCTAGTTATGTTTTTCTCTTTTCATTTAACTTGAATGAGTAAATTGCAGATAAAAAAATTTAGTGACTGTATCTTTTTGCATGTTACTAAGCAGTTGTTGGAATCCTCACTGATTATAGTAGGTCAGCTTATTCTCATTATTAAATGACAATGGTCATTAAAATTGCAAACATATTTCTGTAGAATTCCTTTTATAAAATGTCAGCAAGTTTGTATGTTTTTATTAGTTCCAAATCAGATATTCCAATAGATCATTTGTAAGTATTCCCAGAGCAATGTCCATTTCTGAATTTTTGAGGCCACACAAAGATATTACAAATTAATCAGATTTTCAGATTTCTGCATAATAAGTCTGCACATTTATTGTTTAATCCAATTCTAAAATGCTGTTATGATTGACAGCTTGCTGCAGAGATGGAAGTCAATTGAATAATATGTAGCAGTCAATTTTATTTGAACCTTAATATGGTGAAGGTGGGGTTTTTTTCCACATTTCCATTATTTATAAGTTGTTCCCCTTGGAGAATATATAAAAGAATTTGTTTTAAATGAGCTGATAATACCCTCTTTAAAATTTATGACAGAATTGTATCCTTTTTCCTTACAGCACAAGGATGAGCCAAGAAACTGTTTCTGAATTATCTTGCTATTCATAGGACAAACATTAGAAAAGAGCATCTTGTTAAGGTTTAGTCGGAATGGAATTTCAACCACTCATCAAAAAAAAAAAAAAAAACAAACAAAAAAAAAAACCCAAAAAACCAAAACAAACAAACAGACAAAAAAACACACAAAAAACCCAAACAAACAGACAAACAAACAAACAACAAAAAAAAAACCCAACAAAACCAGAAGATATTGTACCAATCAGAAAACCTGATGCCATTACCAGGGTTTTCTTTATAAGAGACCGTAGTACTCTTGCAGCTACATATGATACTTGCTGTCATTCTTACAACCTCAAAAATTAATGTAGGCCTGATCATCATTACTGAAAAGTTGGGAATCAGTTGAGCCCTTCACCCAGAGGAAATGGAGGATTGGGATGTAGTTTTGAAAACATCTTGGTACTTTCTTACAACTGACAGGATGTTTTTATTTTTCTTCCTCCCTTTGAAATCTGTATTGCAGATTTCAGCAAAATTTAGCAGGGCTGGACCGTGTTCTATGCTTAGCAAGTCATTAGTGTCCAGCATATCATTTGATTGTTGGATATTGATCATCTCAATAAATGCTGGAAATCCTTGGTTTTGCAGAATTTTGCTAATCCTCCACATGCAATTAAAAAAATTAGCTGTCATATGGAAGCATATTAGTTTTCATAGTACCTTTTTATTGTGCATGGTAGAGCCTTTGCTGCCTCAGTAACTGACAAAAGAAAATACTTTATTAAGATAGAAAGTAGATGTGACTTGATTGTTTTTCAGATAATTTTTGCTTTCAGAAATTGCAATGGTTGATGCTCACCTAAACATAAAAAAATGCAGTTCCTACACACACGGAGTGCTCATGTGCTGTATGTAAATTGATGTATAATGCAACCCACATTAGCTGGGTTGATGATAGCTTCAGTTTCACTGCTGTCAGATTTCTGTAACTCTTTGAATGAGCTGGCTGGTCTGAATGAACGTTAGCATAATTTATGCAGCTGATAAGCCATTTGAGTGCTTGAGTTATTGATAAAGCACTTTAACACATCATTTTCAGCTTCATGTTATGTGACATCAGAGTAGAAGGTAATGTGGCAGTCCCCAGGCTTGATATTAAAGTCAATCTGTTCTCTGGATTTCAGAGGCCAGAGGAAACACAGTGCTGCCTGATACAAGCCCAGCAGACCAGCACCAACCCACTCAGTCCCATCCTACATTTCCTGTTGGGCCTCAGGTCAGTATCTTTCTTTTTAACTAATCAAGATGGGCAATTTGATGAACAATAAATAACTGTGATCGATCATCTTTGATGTGTGTAATGTAGAAAATGTGAATCTCTTTGGCTGTATTCAGTGGTACAAAAAGGGAACACATATGTATCATGTATATTTTAAAAGTCAAGTTTGGCAGGATTAGATTTTGTATGCCTTTCTAAAATAAAACCTAAGAAGTTTTAAATATTTAGGAAGTTAAAATATTTTAATTTCTTGTGTAAATTACTTCTGAAATAAATATAATAATTTAATATTAAAATCTTGTGCAATTTTAATGCAGAATTATTGTCTCTGACAGTTATGTCTGTCACACAGAGCTCCTGTATTAGTAAAGGTGTTTCATTATCTTTTATGCCAGATATTTATTTTCTTTAGAGCAAAGTGTAGACATAATAGTATTGCACTTTATAAGATTTAAAAATATTTCCTATCTCATGTCACAATTTTATCCAAGTTCAGCTATACTCTAAGAAGATACTCAATATTCTTCCACTTCCCAGGACAGTCTTGATCCACAAAACTAGTTGTCACTAGTGTTTTCTACTATTATCAATCAGTATACAAGCAGGAATTTTTGGGAAATGTTGGCATTTACGTACTTGTAGACTAAGTTGAGTTATGTCTTCTTTCACTCATAAATTGTCTTTCATGTTTGTGTAATGAATTTTCCAGTCTAGATTCAACTGGGATTGCTACTATGCTGTTTGACTGAGGCTTACAGTTTCAGACTGTCATATTTGTCAAACTTTTCTGTGTTGGTGAAAATGTATGCCTTAAGATACTGGAAGCAGTGCATGTCTGTAATGGAACACAAAAAGATCTCAAGCCAGAAGGTTGAAAGTGTGTAATATTGAACTATACACACGAAAATAGGTTTGTATCTCTGTGGTTTCTTACAGACACTACTGACAGCCCAACAGTTAGCCTCAGCAGTAGCAGGGGTGATGCCAGGAGGCACTCCAGCCCTGAATCAGCCAATCCTTATTCCTTTCAACATGGCTGGGCAGCTGGGGGGCCAACAAGGACTCGTCCTAACTCTACCTACAGCAAATCTCACCAACATCCAAGGACTGGTAGCAGCAGCTGCAGCAGGAGGCATCATGACTTTGCCATTGCAAAATCTACAAGGTAAGTCATGTTCATAATTTTTCTAACAGGTTCTTTCACATGTTTTATGCCATGTGAAAAATGGCATAAATGCCATTTAAACTGAGTGATCTCTTTAAACGGAGTGATCTCTTTTTCAAATTAAATGTTGCTCTCCATGAATATTGAAATGTAATACCTGGATTGTTTTTGAATGCTTGAGAGATACTTAAGGGCTACTTGCCTTTTTATAGAAACACATTAGAGGTTGGGTCTTGCATTCTGTGGGTCAGTAATGCGAACCGCTTGAATGATTAATGTTTCTCTGTCATCAGTGATCAATGTTCTCTATTCACAGATCACTTGGAGATTTCAAACTATAGAATAACACAATCTTAGAATATCAAGGGTTTTGAATGGACTTTTAAATCATCTTGTCCCAACCCCACCTGCCATGGGCAGAGATACCTCCCCCTAGACCAGGTTGCTCAATGTCTTACCCAACCTGTCAAGGTTGGGACAACCCCAACCTCCCTGGGAAACCTGTTCCACTGTCTTATCATCCCCCCAAGCAAAAAATATCTTCCTAATATCTAATATAAATCTTCCCTCTTTCAATTTGTACCTATTAGTCCTTGTCCTATCACTACAGTTCCTGATGAGGAGTCCCTCTCCAGCTTACTTGTAGAACCCCTTCAGATACTGGAAGTTTGCCATGAGGTCTCCATGTGATCTTCTCCTGGCTGAACAACCCCTACTTTCTCAGCCTGTGTTCATAGGGAAGGTGCTCCAGTCCTCTTAAAAATTTCACGGTCCTCCGCTGGACTTGCTCCAACAGCTTCTTATGTTGGGGACACCACAACTGTGCATACTTCAGGTGGGATTACATGTGAGCAGAGGGGCAGAATCACCTCCTGTGACCTCCCATGCATGCTCCTTGTGATGCAGCCCAGGACTTGATTGGCTTTCTGAGCTGTGAGCACACACAGCTGGCTCATGTTGAGTTTTTCATCACCTGTCACTCCCCGGTCTTTCTTAACAGGGCTGCTCTCAATAATTTCTCTGCCCAAGCCATTGATGTATCTGGGATTGCAGTAACCCAAGTGAAGACCTTGCACTTTGCTTTGCTGAACTTCATAAGGTTTGCTTCAGCCCACATCTCAAGCCTGTCAAGGTCCCTCTGGATGCCACTATCCCTTCCTTCCCAGCAAGCTGACTGCAACACACAACTTGTTTCACCACTGCTGATTAAAGCACCTGTATGAATAGAGGCAACTAAAAATACAGTATTGCAAGAAAATAACTTTTTATAAAATTTACAATAAAGTCTGAGGTTTTTTATCTGTCATCCCTGCCCCAGATATATGTTTTTATTCTTGCTGTGGGAGGTCTGCTTTATCAATAAGGTTCTGCAATCCTCTTTCAAGCTGTTGAGAGAGTTGCATGACTCCAAAGTAACTAGGAAAAAGTTAATCTCTATGTATCCTCTCTGTTGTCTGAGATATACCATGATTGCAATGGTTCTACCCTGAGAGGCCTGCTACATTTTCCCTGTGGTCTAAAATCAGACTGAAAGTAGTTCTGTAAGATCCCTTTTTTCCCCTGTTCAATCAGTGTGTCTAACACTGTTAGGAATAGTACTCAGTCCAAGTACATATGAAATAAAATACAGATGTATTTATTTACTATTCCTAACTATGTTGCTACTTCTCAGAATGCAGTTGCTGCTGAATAGAATGGAACAAAATATAGCAAGATAAGTTTTAGCCAATATCTTACAACAGAATTGTATAGTTTTAATAGACAAGGACAGTAAAGGAAGTGATAGTCCAGTGTGAAAGTGATAAAGGTGTGAGCATTAAATGTAAAAAGAAAGCTTTAACTCATTAGATTTATTTATTGATTTATGTATTGTTATTTCTTTCCAATGTAAATAGTACAAAATATTTTCCTCCAACAAAATGCTAATTAAAAAAATTAATTCTCTGCACTGGGCTCTAAGTATCTTTTAGCCATTAAACTCTGGTGGCTGCTGATTACCAGATGTATTATTTGAAGCACCAGATCCTACAGGTTGTCAAACAGAGAAAACAAAGTAGACAGCTCTTGTGTTGAACAAACTCCCTTACAAAGCACATGCATAGTACTCTCACCTGTTGGGAGCAACTACTTGCCTTTACCTTGTGCATGTTTTAAAGTTTAATGTCAACAGACCTCTCTTATCATAGTTGTAAATGGTTTTCACTTTAATGTTTAAAATAATGTCTCTCTCATACCATTAAGCTGCACCAAAGAACCTGTCATTCATAAATGATAGATGAAAAGGACACACTAATGCACAAATTTTTCTTGTTTAAAATTTGAGAGTGCATGTAAAGTAGGAATGGGAGATTAAAAAAATAATGCAAGAACAGGAGCGGGTAAAAGCAGATATAACAAAGTGAAGGGGAAGTAGCTTTTTAGCATAGGTGGATGATGAAATCTTAATGAAGAAACGGGCATTATAAAAACGTATCCTTCCACTCTGGAGTGCTCCAGGTTAGAGTTGCTGGGTATGTAGTATTATAAATAAACATAAGCTTGTGCAGTTCTTACGTCATTTATTCACCCCATGTTGCAAAGCTGGAGGGTAGGGATTAAACCAGGCAACCTTTGCTCTTTAGTTTAGCCATGGATTTCTAATTGCTAGCTAAAAGATGTAACTTTGCTGCCAAATAAATTTTGCAAGCAATGACCTTAGGAGATGAAAAGGTTTCCTTTATAATCTTTACAGTTAGATAGAAGCCTGGGATCAAACAGGGACTTGCAGGAGCAGCAGGTTCAGTTCCCTGTCTGTGAACACAATCACACCTTCCATAATGTATCTGAAAGGAACAAATCTCATGAATTTATTTAGTTATGTTGCTGTTTGTTGTCTTCTCTACCTTTCCTTTCCAATCTTCCATGCAAGTGCTACTGCCTGACCTCGGTTTTTGGAAGTGAAACTGATACACAAGGCAGCAAAGTAACCGGGTCAAGATAGCTCCTACTATCCTGAGTCACAGCTGAAAACTGCCATTGCTTGCTCTGTAGCCCACTGTCCAATGCATGCATGAATGAAGATAGGAATCAGGTGAGAGTGTTTTGTGGTATCATCAGTTCCACTGAATCTGACTGACTTCTGGTCCCTGGTTTGTTTTTGTTTTGGTTTGGGGTTTTTTTGTGGTTGGTTGAGAATAATCATAGGATGTATGTTCTGTTTTGTAGACATTTTTATAGGTGTACTCATAAAAGCCCATGCTTGAACACAGTTTGGTAATTCCCGCTCTTTTGACAAGATTAGACCATAATCATCGGTTTCCATCTCTTAACCTCACTCTAGCATGGCCAACTTAGCAAATGGGATGACATGTTTTCATGTTGTTTTCCAACCTGTCTTAATACTCCTGTTGTCACATCTGCTGTCCCTGAATTTTCAGTGAGGTCAAGCATAGATGTCCACAGCTCTTGTGAGCTGGATCTTCTTCTGTCTTTCTTCTCTTGTAAGTAAACTTCTAAAACTTTTCATGGCAAACTACCCCAGCTACGTAACTCAAAATATACCCTTAAAACTTTTTGAATAATGTATGAATTCAGAAAAGGTCTGATCTGACAGAGTACTTGAATTTATACTTAATGTTGATCAAGGTAATTCTACTATATTTTTTGTGTTCCATATACATGTTTAAATTATTTTCTTCTCGGGAACATCCAGGTCTGGTTCAGGGTAATAAGTATGAGACCTCAGAGTGCCTAGATAAAACAATGAAAATTCTTGTTTGTGGAAAGAGAAAAGAGTACTCAGTGATAGTAACCACAGATGAGATATAGTAAGTACATAAAATGAGAAATCAAGAGTTTATTTTAAATTGGAGCAATTAATGATTGCTCACACAGTATAACTTAGTGATATTGCCTATTCTTCACTCACTTAGTTACCTCTAAAAAATATTTTTTCTCCCAAATGTGTTTGTGTTAACTTATTCAGTTGCTATATGGTCCTGATCCACCAATAAGTTGATAGGAATCTCATTGCTGTAAATGAAAAGAGGTTCAGACCAAACCTTTTCCAAAATGTCTTTTCTTCTTCTACATACTTGATTATTTTCTGTTCATTACAGCCTGGCATTTGCAATATACACCACTATACTGTATCTGTTCCCTGAGCAAATACATCAAATGTAGGTGAACAGAAGGAACAGAGGTGAATGTGTAAATTCTTGCTGTGAAACTTAGGAAAATATGTTTTCCCTGGCTTCAAGTAAGCAAATTTCATATGCACCACTAATATGCAAATAATACAATTCACTGAGATGGGAGAGGGTAGCAGAATAAAAGTATCTACCTTAGAGGAAGCAGAAATCCCTGAACATAACACCTGTGGAATTTTGAGTTTCCACCAACAGTTCTTTGAAGAAAACAGTAAAATCAGCAACAATAACTTTTTAGTGTAATCCACTAAAAGCACTGAAGATAACAGTGTAAAAACTACCCATAAAATATGTCATCCCAAGAAACTTACAAACCTGTTTTCCACTCATCATTTCTTAGAAATGGAATATAGGTGGAATATAGCCATGCTTCCTAAAATTTTGCAGGTGTCACAGCAACAATAGTGATGTTTTGAGAAGGGAAAAAGTGAGGTAGGTGCTTCACAAGACAGTGTGTTTCCTGTCTTCTGCTGTTAGTTCATTGCTTCTTGGCCTGACTTTATTGACTTAATGCAGAAAATAGTCTGACAGCTTCCCTCTTTATCACCCAATCTGGTGGGTGTAAGTACTCATCTTCCTGCCTTCAGGAAACTCTTCTATGGGCTGAACAGTTTCAGTTTTTGCATCTCTTTTACCAGGTCAGATTTCTTTTGTTTTTGAGAGGACTATGTTCTTTTTTTAAACATTTCTATAAAATTTCTATATATTTAAAATAACTATTAAAATAGTTATCCTTCTCAGAAGACTCTCCAATGAACTAGTAGTTACTTAATCTGAGTATTCAGTAATGCCTGGGAGCTGATATTCATGAAAAGAATCTCCTTAAACCCATCTGAATTAGTGTCTCAGTGTAATATTTCTGTATAACTGAACAGAAACCTTTTGAGTGGGGGGGCTGAGTTTGTTCTGACTTGTTTTCTTTATGTCATTTTAACCCTGTGAATTTCCTGTTGACATAATTGAAAAATGGGAAGGCATTCCAGTCCTGGGGAGTTGTTAACTGCTGTCCTCTCTTTTTAGTCTCTTTTCCATGACAACCAAAGCAGTTTTAGCTAAAAAGTTAACATATTTTAGCTATTCTTTTAGTATAACATATGTGATTGAAATTAGAAAATGACAGTGTGTTGGTTTTGCATCACAAAAATGATATTATGGGAGAGGCTGTTGGTAGTTTCCTCCGTGTCTGATAGGAAACCAATCAGGGGTTGGCTTTGGGAACTGACAATCTGTTGAACCACTGGAAAGCTGTACACCTCTCTGTGAAAAACACATGTTAAAGACAAAAGAAAGTGCTTAGCCTTTCTCCTAATCCTGTCTCACAACAAGAAATGAATAAGTACATTCTAATGAGTACACTAGTGATTGACCAACACTAAACCCACTACAGAGAGTGGGTTTTGTCCGCTCACTGCTGGGTGCTCACTCACCGTGGATAACAATGTGGGAGTCTCTCTGCAAAGGGCTGGTCCAAATATATTTTATCACACAGCAGTGGTACACCAGTGTTTTAGATATATGTGCCAATATGGAGAGAGGATGACCCTGGAAGCTTGAAAGAAATCAACAAGCTAGAGACTGTAGCCTCATGACACTGAAACTTTGTGTATTTTATTTCCACTACCAATTGTACTGCTCCATGAGTGGATGTCAATAATTTATTTACAAGTCAAACTTTCTCAGTCTTGAGTCATGAAAGAAATGAGAACAAACTATCTCTCTAAATCACTAGTGAAAGCTTCAGTGCTGAAAGGAAGTCTTGCATAGCTGAAAATGTGAAATCATTAAATTACATTATTTAAACAGCAGCAGGTCATATTTTAGCAGCAATACCATGGAAGGGAAAATGTATTAAATACCTTGAGAGATAAGAGGCAGCCATTAAAATGCACTGCTATGGATTACAGTTGACACAGATAATGGTAAAAAAAGTAAGACGGATTTTTTTTTATATGGAGATCAGTCAAAAAGAACGTTAGGTAAAGACAATAGTAACAAAAATAAAAAATCTTATTGTTTACATTTATTGGTCTTGTTTCCTCTGAACAGAGATTTGTATTATTAATTGTATGACAGATAAAGTAAATATGCTCTGTCTCCATTCCTCCATGTACACACACCTTAAAAATCAGAAATCAGAGAGAGATGAAAAACAAAAAAGAGACAGAAAAGAAGTAAACTACAAGCTTCAATTTCTTACTGATCTAGAGTCCAAATTCTAGTTTCTTAGAACATTTTTCCCTTTTAACTAAAGTGTTGCAGTCCCTATTCATTTGTATTCCCCTTCAAGTAACATGAAATAGCTTTCAGAGTCTACATAAAGACAGTGTTTCACTTATGTATTTTAATGAGCACCAATGTCAGTAATAATCAAAATGATGTTTCACTTAGAGGAATAGTTTATTCCCAGCTACTTTTGCAGTGTACTAACATAACCAGAACAGGAATGACAAGAACCAAGAAAAAGTGCTGCACTCATAGCAATTTCTGTGAAGCCCTCAAACCAAATATACCTCCCCTCTCACTATATAAATGCTGCACAAAATGCAGTCACTGTGAAGGGCTCACTTACACAAGGAAGGGGATAGCCAACCCTCAAGATAAACCTCCCTAGCACAGTGCGTGGAAAGAAATAAGACAAATGTGAGCATTCGTAAGCACACCGTGGCATGCACAGAGTGTCTATGTATTAGCAGTTGCTACATCAGGTTTCCTCAGGCTATCAGCTGTATCCCATCCAAAGTGTTCTAGAATAACTGAACTAATATGTGGAGATCCCTGAAGATGGGATGAGCTGTCTCTGCTGGGTCTCCCAGGAAATGTGCTTTTTTAGAAGGCCTAATATTTGCTTTTGGAAGAAAGGACAAAATCTGCTTTACTGACAGTAGTATAGGAAGAATCTTTCTGGGTTGTTTGTTTATTTGTTTGGGTTTTTTTTTCCCCATAACACAACACTTCTCCTGTGTGAATGCATTGGCCCCATGTTAATTGCTCATCTTATTCAGTGGCAAATTGCTACCTTCAGAGAGCAAATGTGAAAGGTTCAAATCTTTATTAGTTACTAGCTGTTTATTGATCAGTCCCAGAGTGTTAGCTATTTGTTGTCTGGTTTCTCTGTGCCATAAGTTAAAAGCCTACAACTAGAGGCTTTAAAATGCAGTAGTCCTAATGTTTTGTTGACCTCCACCCAAAACAGACCACAGACATGCCTTTGTTTTTTGGCTACTGATGGTTGCGGAACATTGGTGAGAAATAATGATGTGATGTAGATCAAATTCTGAAATCAAAGTGTTTGCACCTACTTAAACATTGCAGGCCAAGTACTGACAAAGTCTAAATTTCTAGACTTTTATGCCAAGAAGCAGATGGGAAAGATGGAAGTAGTCTGCACCTCTCCAACCTCCCCAAAGTTTTCAGAAAAACCCCATTGTTTAATTATCCTTTGGCAAGCATTAAGCTAGGAGTTGTGGTGTGATTGGTATGCAAGACCTGGTCATTATGGGCAATGTACACCTCTACTGAGCATTGACTCAGACTGATGGTACTCTTGGCAAGAATATCCTGTGTGCAGGATTATAAATGAAATTTCCATCAACCAGAACATGGGTGCATTTTAATGCTGTGTTTAAAGTATATCTTTGCACCTGTTTTGAGAAGCCTTTAATCTTCTCTTGAATTTAGACCATGACAATTTAAATTAATGTAGAGAAAGCTTATTCCAATAATATGAGACACTCAACTTCTGTAATCCTACAAAAGTCAAGAAATTTCAAAAGCTAGTGAAAAACATAGCTAGTGTTTTTCACTATGTTCTTCACCTCTGCATTTTTGCACATGTGCTACGTGCAGTGGTGAATCACATGCAAATAGTCCAGATCACATAAAAACAGATGGGCACATCTATATGAACAAAGGATTCTTATGCTGGTCCAAGACTCTCTACTTCAATAGAGAGAGATGTAGAAAGATTACCACAATGGATTTGCAACCTTCACTATTAATTTCCTTGCCTTAGTGGATTTAAGTCAGACATTTCTAGTATTTGTGGTTTAATTTCCTTTGTTCTTCCATGGTCTTTGTATTAATAAAATTACTACGATTCATGTTATAAAAACTCCCTGGACACAGATTCGTGCTCCTGATTCACCAATGAGATTGTAATCAAGGACATTTACTTGTAGGGACTCATAGAAACAACAAAGTCTTTATTGACCAACTGGGTAGTGTGAATATTGAATGCATGGAGCATACAAATTAAATGCCTGAGAACCAATTTTTTAAAATGAAATTCCTTTAATGTCTATTGGTTCTGTACCACAGAACCATACACTTCCTCTTTATGGAGACCTCCTATTCTTTTTTGTCATGCAAAGTTCTGAGGGTGTCTTATTATTAAAATCTTAAAGTTTATGCATCTTTAAACTTTTTTTTTGAGAAAAAAATCTGTCTGCCACTGAGGTTTCCTCATAAATGGGAACAGAATCTACCTGGTAACATCAAAAATTATAAGTTCCTTCAAAAATTATAACTTCCTTCCATTTTCTTGTCCCCAGACCTCTATGGAATCTTACGTCCTTTGGGTAGAAAGTTGTACTCATGGAAGTCTTCAGGCCTCAATTTCACTTTCCTGAAGCTGCCTTTATTCCTTGAATGTGCCATCTTAGCAAGCTTGTTATTACTCTGACAGATGTAGCAGAGAGCACAGACCTGAGACCTGTATTCTTGCTCTGCACTTTGGCCCAGGTATTCCATATGATGGAGGACAAGTCAAGCCCATTTTTTGCAAGTCTTCCCACCTGTAAACAAATGTGTAGACAGTTAGCAGTTATGCTTTCCTACAAAGTGCTTTAAATCACTACTGTTAGATGCCTGGAGTTTCTCACAGACAGCTAGATCTAAATGTCCTTAATTCCTAAATCTTATTCTGGTCCACAGACATAAAAGACTTTAGGCTCTTTTTTCAGCAGCTGTAAAAATAAGGCAATTTTTCCTTATTTTTTGGACCTAAAGTAATGTTTTATAGCTCATAGAAGTACTGGCGTTTTCCACCCAGGTCAATAAGTTCCAGCACCATACAGGCTCTTAGACGATTGCCTGCTATAGTTTTTTGGTTTTTTGTTTGTTTTTTTGCTTTTAGCATAAATATTGTTTTTAAACTTAATAATCTGTAGACTTGACATATCTTAGACACTCTTTTTCACTTATTTGTGTTTTAATATCATAAATTATGCTAATGTTAAAAACAACCGAATCAGTTCTTCACATATTTATTTTACTCTGCTTTAGCAAGTGTGGTTGTTCATGTTACATTTATCTAATATGAGCACCTTGGCCAGTTGTAAACAAAATTTAAAACATATACTATTTTCTCCATTTCTCAAAATAATATAATTGGTTCTAAGTGTAAGATTTATTAAGTGTGTCTTCATGCATTTATATTCTCATGAGTGCTATTATTTTAAATTTTTTTAGTAATATTTATATATATTCAATGTTCAACATCAGATAATTTGAGTTTCCTGTGTTTGTAAGATAACTCACAAGGGAGAAAGTTGTATTAAATAAATAATATGGATAAATTTTATACTCCCATATATTTCAAAGCTAATGCAGCTTACTTATAGCAATGTGCTAATGCAGCTTAATTATAGCAATCACATTATAGCAATGTGTCTTATGTTACCATTCCACTTTCAGTGGAATGGTAACATAAGACACATTGCTATAATATGATTGATTTGTTTTGACAGCAGCCAAATAATTAAGAGTGAAAGGTGTCAGCACAGATGAAATATTGTGTAAGCCACATTCAGAAGGCAACCCCAGAAGCAATAGCAACTGGAGTTTTATTTCCTTTGATATCGCACTGTTACTCACTTCCAGTTTATTATAATATCATGAAAGGTATGCAACTTTATGTATGATGGAGGCTTTTATGGAAAGGATAGAAACAAAACTTTGTCGGGTACTTGAGCAATAGATACTGACAATGGGATTTATGATGGAAACAATATACAAGGATAAATTATCTTAATGTTTCCCATTAGTTTTCTCTTTTATTTTAAACACTTTTTGGAGGCTACTGCTTATCTGGCATCTTAGCTCTAGCTTGGAGTTAAGTGATTGCGTCCAGAACAACCAGTCTATGGATTGCTTGGCAGGGGATTGCTGCAAAAACAGTGCTTCAATTACCCTCCCCAGCAGTGAAACTTAGTTTTAGTTCACCTCTTTAGCACAGCAAACTGTACAGCTATACACTTTCTGACTAACTGAGACAGGGTATGGCTTGTATGTTTGCATCATGGCATCCAACTGCACTGCAGGGATTACAAAGAACTGTAGCATCTTTTAAGTCCAGGACACTGCCAGTGTACAAGTAACCTATTACAGAAGGTAGCCAAATAGACCAGCTGGACTAATGCCTGAACATGTAACATGAAAAAAAAACCTCAAAATTCCACAAGTGCATACATACTACATTCCAGAACCAAGTGGAGAATCACTTTTGAAAGTGAAAATCTCTTTCTTAAAAGTACATTGTACAAGCGACTACAGCATGCTTGTAAAAACCCAAGCTGTAAAGATTTCTTTGTCCTGAAGAGTGATTGATTTTAGAGGGAGCCAGACTCCAAGGTACAGTTTGAATTGAAATTTATATGTCCTGCACGTCATTTCAGAAATGCTCTGCTGAGACACAATCTGATGTGAATGACAAGGGTTCTCAGTAATGAGCTCTTGCTCATGCAAAACAAAACAAACTATGACAACCATCATGTTAACAAGATCAGGAACCCTTGTGGCTTTGTAATGTAGCATCTAATCTATATCTATACCTATACTTATACAAATATAATTATTTTACTTTGAAAAAAATAAATAACAGAATGGGATGAGATTTCCAGTACAGATCGATTTATACACAGTCCCATTCCACTTGCATTCTTTTTATCTCCTTATCTGGCAATTTCATAAATGGCATACTGGAGATTGGAAACCAAGGCTAAGAAACCTGGACCTACTGTTATTAATACAGGAAAAGTTTTCATTGAAGTGGTGTAGGAAGCCAGGAAGTAAACCACTGTTCATAAAATGTATTTTACTGTAGAGCCAGCTGTATCTACTGAAGTATTTTGTTTAAAACAGGTACAGCAGACTTGAAATTAATCCTTCTGTTTTCTCCATTTTCCTCATGTTTGACCTGTGCAGACAAGATTTCTTCTGGAGAAAACTAAACTCAATTCCACTACAAATGCATACCTACTTTTTCAGGAACAAGTGGAGATACAAAGGACCAAACCAACAACTGGCCCTTTGGACAGCTTCAAGACCCATACATTCACTGCAAACCAGAGTAAATACTGTCCAAAAAAGAAATTCTGAATTGCAAGCAGAGGGAGTGAGAGGGACTTAGAACAAGTTGTTTCCATCTAGTCATCTTCTCATACTGCAGGAAATTACTTGCTAACATTGATGCCTCAGGAAGAAGTAATTTGTGACTATTGTACATGTAATGAAAACAAAACCTCATTGCTTATGATTCAGAGCAATATAATTTAGGTAGAGGCTTCTCTTAGAGCACTGAGTGCCCAAGTTGCAGGACCGTGTGGCTTATGTAATAACTAGATCTCTGCCATCAGCACCTGCAGTTGAAATTAACTTGGTAGGTCTGATTTTAGCCAGCAGCAGCCATAATATTCTCTTCAGTAATTGAAGACCGAATGCTGAATGTGGAATGCCTGCATGTTTGTGTGTGCATAAATCTATTGATAGGCATTGAAATGGGAGCAATGAAAGCATAGGTTTTCTAAGTGTCATGTTTTCTGTACAGATGTTAGTCTCCTCATCCAGAAGTACTACAGGACTACATAAAGACATGGATGGGTAAAAAGACTGTCGGGAGAGTGCATAGTACTCATGAAAAGTCCTTCCCTTCCCTTCCCTTCCCTCCCCTCCCTTCCCCTCCCCTCTCCTCGCCTTCCCCTTCCTTTTCCTTCCCCTTCCCCTTTCCCTATTCCCCTTCCCTTCCCCTATTCCCTTTCCCTTTCCCAGAACTTCCCTTCCCAGAACTTCCCTTTTGTTTTCCATGTCCCAGCTTGTACCTATGAGCACATATAATTGTACTTCTACCATTCCTTTTCGACTTCAACTAGCTCCTTCATCCAGGGGCCTCTGTCCAGTAGGCTGGGGAGTACAAATTCTTCCCGAGAAGAATTTCACAAAATAGTGTATAGAGGTAGAAGATCTCGTTAATAGAAAGATGCTCAAGCACCTGCATGTTTCCTGGCCTCTGTAATTGGGATTCCTCTTTTGCCGTTCACATCTTGACTATTAGAGGCATTTGTCAATCTATTGCTGATGGAAAAAAAAAGCCACTGAAAGAAATAGAACTGAAAAATCAAAAAAGACAATTGAAGTAAAATGCAAAAAGCGCATCCTTCTGGTCCTTAGCTGGCCAACCAAATGGAAAAGAGAAAAAAAAAGTAAGCTGGCCACTCAAATGAACCAACATGCAGGGATTTCCCACATGTTTTTGTTGACCTTTTACTGATTGGTCAGATAACCCAAACAACTGCTTGTTTATTTAGTTGAAGATAAGTAGTTAGCTTTGAAAGTTAAAAGACCAGACAAGTTGTCTTCATAGTAATCCTTGCTCCATAACGATTCCAGTGACTTTTAATAAATGGGATTTTGCAGACTTCAGCATTGTGAATAGATTCCTTCTTAGATGATGGGTTTTTGCTAACCAGGAAGTAAACATTTTTCCACACACCTCTTCTTCTGAAGTGATTCCACATCACTGTTACAAGTAAGTAGTCAGCTCTAAGTGGTAATTGTGATATGCCAGCACAGAGCCAAATCCAGGGGCCTTCAACGCTCAGTTTTAGTGAGGCAGATTCATTTTAGATGTGATGCTTGAGGCCGTGTTGACATTTGGGGGTTTGGGTTTTAAAAAACCCTATGTGCAAACCCTCAAGCTTTGGCTGACTATAACCCGCAAATGGTTTGACAGGACCCTATTTACAGAGTCTGTTCAAGAGCCTTTCCCTTCCCCCATTTGAGTGGTCAGCACTGACATACTCCATTATGAGAAAGCCCCACTTAACACAGAACTACTTTCAATTGTCATGAGCACTCAGCTTTATTTAAACTGACACCCTTTCCATCACCCCCAAGCTAGAATCCCAATGTCAGAGTGCTTCAAGAACTTCGTATTCAGAGCCATACTGTCTGGCAAAGAGCTATGATAGAGTGGTTCAAAACTGCAAAGAAGTGAACTTCTGAAATGGAAGGACAATCCCAAAGGTGAAGGGAGACATGGTAAATACGGATCTTCTAAGTAAGCAGAGGAAAGCAGAGTGAATGGGAGGCTTGTCTGTGGGTTCAGATTGGGAAAGAGACTTGGAGGACCCACATTTCTCTGCTCTCTTGCTCTTACTCAATTCATTGTACTTCTGGGATCATGCTATTAGAAAGGGTTACAATTTCTTTGTGTTCCAAGAGCTTCCTTCTCCCACCACAGCAGGTTGCACAAGTACCAAGAACAAGTGTAAACAACCTGAGATTAAACAGTGTGGAAATATTCATGCTTTGTTCCTACAGAGGAAATATAGTCTATCAGTAAAAAAAAAAAGAGTTGGCTGCTAGATCATTCCTGTTTCTTAATAGTAAGCAAATGCTAATGTATGTGCCAGCTCATTGAAGTGGTCCTCTTCAATGCAGAAAAAAAAAGCCATTTCAGTGATCCTCTGTTTACTAATGGAGAAACTAAGGCACAGAGTAATGAATTGACTGCCCTATGTTTCTCAGCAGAACAATAGCAAAACTAGCCATAGAAACCATGTTTCCAAAGTCCAGTAATATGCATACTTCCAAATTCCTGCAAATGTATATTTACAAATTTGTAATTTTAAATTAGTCTAAGAAAAGAGTATTTAAAGAGAATAGTGTTACAAGATATTTTCTGGATGTTTCAATAAAACAGTTCTTATAGATTGTTTTAAAGGCTTAATCCTGGTTGTCTCACAGGTATATCCCATTGGCTTCAGGGTGGTTGCTTCCATAAGTAAAATCAGCAATATTCAGTTGCATATTTTAGCTCAAACAAAGAGAAAAAAAGAGAAAAAAGAATGTCTTAAATAAACCACAGCCAATGTCTGAACTGCCAATGGTTTCTTCCCTCTCTTCTTTCCCCTAGAGAAGTACACAATCATAGTAATGGTTTGGGATTAAATAATCATCTCAGCTTTCTGCAAAACTAGAGTAGTTTATGGTTTTGCCTGAGTTTTTGTTTTAAGATCAAATGTCATTGTCATGAAAGACTTTTTTCTTTACATACAGTTACATTTCAAAAATATACCTGCATTTTAGAGGTGGCGGGGAGGAGATGGAAGGGAGGAATACCACTGCCTGAGTTCCATGCCAGACTTTAATGTAAAATTAATTCTTTTAAAAAGATTTTTAAAAAGCCACAACATTTTTCTAATGTGCATTAAGTATGTTGGAGAGCTCACTGAAGCATATACGTTGAGCTTTCAGGAACAATCTGTAGTCAGGCATTTTAAATGAAAATTGATTTGTGATTTACATGGTCAGTGGAAAGAAAATTAACTTATGGAAGGTTGTAATGAAATATTAGACAAGTAAAAAAAGTAGATGGTGATCTAGTGGAACTAAAAGTCCCATCTGGAAGAATTCTGTGACATTTTTACATTTATCTGTGTTCTGCATGAGTTGTAATGTTAGTGGTAATTTTATGGGACTGAACTGAAATGAAAAGGGTGTTATCACAGATTGCCTACAATATAGGATTGTGTTCAGTGGAGAGTCCTGTATCCTTTTCTCCATTTTCCTGTAATATGACTCATTGCACTTTTTTCAGCTACTGTTGTTGAATTCATTCAGCCTTTTTCTTGAGGCTATTAAAGAAGAACATCAAATGCACACAAAAACAATCTAGCAGCACATTAAAAATCAACACGACTGCTTCCACTTACTCCTGCATAGTTGAGGTGCTATCTGGGAGACTCTTTAAAACATATGATAAAATTGCACTTTATTATTCTTAAACACAGGCTATTAACACAGATTTAAAAATACATTCTCTTTCAATCTATGACTCATCAGCATAGCAAGAGTAAAGAATTAAAGCTTTTCCAGAAAACATACTGCCCTACTTCTTTTCCTCTGTTCATTTTGAACGTGGATATTCACTGTATGACATCCTTGATTGCTCTTGCTCTCAGTTTCTTGGAGAATGAAGACGGAGAGACATGTCAGAATAACATGATGCCATACTTGCTGCATTCTTCTCCTGCTTTTGTACTAGAAAATCTTTCTCCTATTTAAACAATCCAGACTTTACTGGTAATGGAAATAGGAACTCTTGTACTACCTTCTACCAGATAATCTTCTTTCTTCTGTAGACTCCATGTATGGCAACCTCTAGTTTATCATACTTTACGCAGTTTGACATATAGGACTCTAACTTGGCAGAAGATTAAATTTAAGATTAATTATTAATGTTTTTGTCAAAATTCTCAAATTTGCAAAATTGAGAGAAAATTCTTCCCATCAAAGGCTTAATTCATTCTGCTATTAAATGAATTATATCCTAACAAAGTCTTGTTTGTTGAGGACATATAATCTTCCTTTTCATAGGAGTTGTGAAAATATCTTTATGCCACTTCTTTCTCTCTGTTCCTTTAAGAAATACACTGGTGTCATTGGAATGCATGATAAGCATTCTAGTTTCTTTGCACTGCACAGGTTTAAGCATGGCTCAGCAGCATGTAGGGTTTGGACACTCTTGAGGAAACACAGGCTGTAAACTTGTCCCTCTTCTCATTGTTATTTTTTTCTAATCACAATTGGAGAATCAGGTTTGAAATTATACCAAGTCCATATTACTGTTAGCTGAAGTAGAATTAAAATCAGATTAAAGTTAAAATCAGAATTAAAATCAACTAATATATGCAGTGTTGTAGCTCAAACAAGTGTATTATGGAAGATTATAGTTTGAAACATACCATGTTGTTTCTCCAAGAAATTTATTTTATAAGCATATTTGAAAGAGTAGAAATATCACAAATACTTCACAAATAGTATATATGATTTTCAAGAGAATGATGTGGCTAATCATGGTAGGAGCAGCCTTTCTAATCACAGGATACTGAAGAGGTCAATATAGGTATTGGCTTTCCATCCTATCCTTCTGAAACAATATACCATAGTGAATGTAATCACTTAATGGTGACACATGAACCTATTAGAAACATTAGCATTGCAAAATGACAAGTTCTGAGAAATAGATGTTAAGTGGATTCTGCAGTTGGTAATTGTCATCCTGGGAATAATTACGCTAATTAATAGTTGCTAACCCCAGCCCTTTGTGTCTGTGACTTTGAACGAGTTAATGATTGCTGCTTTTGAGACTCTGTTGCTGGTAGATTTTCACTAAGTGTCAGCAGAGTAAAAAGGCCCCAGGGGAGAGACTGACTCTGATGATCTTTAGGGTCCCCATTTTTACAAACCACAAGTACATCTCTGAGTGATCAGATAGCATCTCCACAGACCACAAAGTAGTTGGAGATTGTCTAATGAAGAGATCCATTTCATTATAAAGTTCCTGATTTGTAAAGTTAGTATTAAGTTCATGTAACCTGAGATACACAGCATTTGCCCTCAGAAGGTTTTACTTTTGAGGCTGTATTTAAATGACCCACAAACCCCAATTTTTTCCATTGTCTTTCATCTTGATCCTACTTATGTGAACTCTCTTTCTCCTGAAATTAATTCAAAATGCTATCAAATCTTTATTGGCAAAATTTAATTTCTGTAGGCTTTTAAAGACGGGAAGTTTATTTTACAATGGCAAGTGGGTCAAAATCCTTTTACTATTCTGTCCTCTGTCTCTCTTTCATCCCTCCTACCCCCCAACAAATAACTATATGAGTCCTGTAATATCCATAAATTTGGGACATATAATCTAGCTGTCTTCTAAGGGTGAATATTAGGGATAATTTTGTATTGTTAAAATCAATAGTTGACTGATGTCACAATGGCAAGAGAAGAATTCCAGTAAAATCAAGATTATGTTCATCAAGCACAAGGGAAAATGTAAGGAGAACTGTTTCTCTTGTTCTTGCAGTCTGTGAATGAAAGGGTTATTAACACACTTTTGGAAATTAGTTCATGGTCTTTGATCAGATGGAATGATAAAAGAGATTGAGTGCTCCATGTTGGAGCCTATTTTGGTTTAAACAAAGAAACAACTATGTAATACTACAATATCATAAGCCCAGGTTACTTACAGTAGTACACTATTAGTTGATGATTCGTCATAATATCTTCAGGGAGTTGGAAGACATCATAAAAATAGACCTTTTCTTAACTGCATTTGCTGCTTCTGATGTTTCCCCATGGCTCTCCACACAGACAAGAGAGCTCCTTAAGGTCAGTGTGAGTTGTCCTGTCCTGAGTAATAAAGCTGTTAGCTGACAAAGATTCTACCCATCTTTTGTTCTGTGGAAAGGAGACCTGCTTATAGAAAAATCTATGAAAGTTTCAAAAATTGGAAATGTTGGCACTTCAGTGTTGCTTTGAACATAGGACCTGGAGTATAAACGTAATATCTATACAGCATGTAGAAGTAGGATTAAATTTGGCAGTTGTATGGGCAGTTTATTCATTTCTACAATCTGCAACAGATAATTGTTTTGTAAACTTTTTTTTTTCAGCACTTATTTCTCATAGGCATGTGGCATTTTTTATTTGCTTTGGTTTTTTACTAATTATGCCCATAAAACAAATGTACATAGTGCCAAAGTAAGATAAGAATGGTGACTTTTTAAGGAAGAAAGCAATATGAATTTTAGGAGCCACATAAGTACTAAGTGGCTCCTTTAGAGACCACACTAGACTAAGAGGAAAGTGTCCCCAAGCTTTTGAAAGCAGATATAGAAGTTAAGTTGTTGCTATCTCCCTTTGTAAAGATACTTTGCTTCTCCACATGACAATTTATGGAATGCTGTGTTTTATAGTAATAAGTATATTATTTGTCTTAGAAGGAACAATTTGTTAGAAAGGTATTGAAGTAGCAGAGCAAATGGTGTAAAATAAAGTTTGTCAACTATCCTCAACAGTCCTTACAGTTCTTCCGAAAGATTTGATACCTGACATTAAAAAAAATTAAAATATTTTAAGTAGATCATGTTGCACTTTGCTATGGCACCTGACAAGAGTGGCAAGTAGAAAGATGATATTAGATTAACTGCTGGTCTGGTTATACTCTGTAAAACAAAAAGAAAATGAATGAGATCTCTTTTTTTCCTAATTTATACAGAATGTTTCAAGGATGCTAATGTCAATTCTGTAAGTTAAACAAACGAATACCAGAATATTATGGAACAAGAAAACAATCACAAGAAAAAGAGGAAGGGACAAAAACTGCATGGAAGATAATGTTCATGGAAGCTGAAATCCATCCAACAAGGCAAGGAGAAAAAAATGGCACTGAAAATATGCCAGTTTTCCAAAAAAGCAGATATTATATACAGCAAGATATGAATAGAGAAATAATGGTAAAGAATAAATGCAAGGGCCTGGCTTTCAGAACTAGAGAGTGGCTTTCAGGCACTACAATGCCTAAATTTTTGAACTTGGACAGTGGCAAAACCGTCTGGCACAGGAAATATCTGCACTCTGAAAATGGTCACAGAGCCCATGGGGTCTCCTTATGTCAGTGATGACAGTAAGCCTGCCCCTGGAAGACAACAGTCATTGTCTAGTGACAAAGTTAACCAGACAGTTAACCAGTGCATAAACCCTTGTCATTTGACATCAACCATACAGATTAGGTGTTTTGTTCCAGACATTGCAAAGATCATGAGACCTGTGAGAGAGAGCAAAGGATACAAACTGGAGGCTTGCAATGAGTCTCGTTTGCAGGGTCTCATTTTCCTCTGAGTTGCAAAACGAATTAATTTTACTTTGAGAGTTAGTCCTTAGACTGCTGTTGTTGAAACTGGTAATTTGGTGCTAAATTTCCAGAGGTCTATGGCGAGACAGAGTCTAGTCTTGTGTACTAGAAAGAGCATGGACTTCATTGAATTCTACCTATCTAAACCACAAATAGCTCTCATGGCCTTTTTTGTGTGTGTTTTTAGACTGATTCATGTGCTTCAAAAAACAGCAGTCTGTCTAAGCAGGAAAATTTTGATTCTGAGTTAGTATTCTAAGGACAAAAGGTTAGAGATAATCACAAAAGGAAAAATAAATCTTGATTTGAGATGAACAGAGAAGCATTAAATCCAGTAGGGTATGAGGCACAATAGGCAGTGAGGCACAAAAATATTAATCATAAAGCCAAAGAACATAAATGATTAAAAGCTGGAATTAATTTAAAATTACATGAAGACCTGTCCTGGTCCTATTGGATGGAATAGAATTTCCTTTGATACCAGTCTGGTAAAAATTTTGCCACTGTGGTGATAAAACAGAAGGCCTAAACACAGGGAGTTAAAAATGAAGCCAGTCTGGGAATGTAAGACATATTGTCTCTGGAGGCATGGTGTATCATAGAGTCTGTTTTGTTCTCCAGTTAAAATCCTTGCTTAACTTGCACCAGTCTGCCACTAGGAAAGGCTGTAGAAAAGCTCAAAGAGTGAACACAGCAAATTTATGTCCAGAAGAGGGGATGATTCTTGTTTGTTAAAGAAATAATGCTCCTTTTTGTGTTTTTCATTGTGACGTTTAGTCACCAACATCTTTGGAATAATGTGGTGATAGTTCAGCTCATGGTAACAAGATGTCCATCCCAAAATACACTGGCAAGGAATACAACATTTATGAAATAAATATTTGAGTGTAACTGTAAATGTATTTTACTATTGTTTTCAGTGTGGTGTTGGAGAAAGGTTGCTAACTGGAAGCAAGATGGAGAAAGATATAAGAGAGAGGGACTTTTCTGGTTAAAATAAAAAAGAGCAATAGACAGACATTATGGCCCAAAGTATATTCTGCTGGTTTCAAAATTATGGTGCAGAATGAAACTAAATCAGCCAAATCTCTCCAGAGGTGTACTTTATCTGGTAAGGGCATAAAGAGCGGGATCTACAACTCAGTTTACAAAATTGTTTCAGCATATAAATACAGCTGCTACCATAATACATAGACACAAGTAAAATCATTATGCCAGATTTCTTACAGTGCAGCAATTAAATTTCAAGACATTTCAGAAGCCTCTTTAAGATAGAATTGCAGAACCTGACCACATTTTCCAAGGCTCATCTCTCCTCAGTGAGGCCGTACAGCTGGTAACCATAAAAGCAGACACTTTCAATATATTTTTAACCATGTTTCCACCTACCTCCAGAATGCCAAGAAGTTTCTTCTTAGTATTTGGTGTACCTTTTTGCAAGAAGACAGGAGTATTTATAGTTTCTTAGGATTCAATGGTTATATGTCAGAAATTCTTATTATGAAATGTTTTTGTAAACAAACAAAATTCCACTGGGAAATATACAGAGACTGTTGCTTTTATTTCCTGGGTTTTTTCTTATTATTTTTAATTAGTGCTCTCCACAGAGTGTTGAAGGTTATGATAAATGTTTCCTGGAGCAGATTTTCAGCCTGTAACTCTGAGGAAGAAATATGCATTTAAAGATGTTGTTTTATATTTTGACTCTGAAGGGGATTAAAAAACTGCTCTCGGTAGATTACTCTCTTTATAGTTTCTTTTCTCAAAAGAAGTTATAGGATATCTAATGAAGGAAATTTAGCCTAGCATTGAAACTGAGCTAAATTTATGTGTATGTTTTTATCATTTTCTAAAATACATGACTTTAAACAGTTAAAGCACCATGCTCAGCCCATATGGAAATACAGCTGAATTTGAAATTTACTATATGCTGTTTCTGCTTTTCATTTTTTGCCATTTCACACCTTGTCCGCATCTTGAGCAAGCTTGTAAGTTTCCAGCGCATACATTTCTTGTGATGATATATTGTCCTGGTGGAAAATTTCATTTACTGGCTGTGCCCTTTGCTGAACCTGTTGCTAGTCAAGGAACATGACAAGCGTATAAGTAGCATGCTACTTCATTTATCATACATCGTTTTAGACACTCAGCTATCTCATATACAACTCTGCATTTTGCACCAAGGGAAACTACTAAACTTGCAGGGAAAAAAATCTACAAATAAATCATCAGTTTATAATACAGAAATGTATCATCCTAATAAAAATTAAGCATAGTTTATACTAAGACTGTAAGCGCCCTTTACTTTTTTTTGTGGCCTCTGTAACCACATGCTATCAAGCACTAACAGAAAATATCTGGCTTTTGTGATTTTGTGTATAGCAGAATTGAAAGATATAAAAATACTGTCTATTTTTAATAATTGAATTACATTGCAAATAAATCACAGGCTTGAAAGATCCAGCAATACTAAGAACCTTCTGCTCTTCTAACATTCTAATATCTATTTGGTTTAAATTTTCATCACATACCTTGTATAAAGCAAAATTTGATTTAAAAACCAGCCAGAACAGCAACACCAATAAAATCCTCTAACATTTAAGGAATGTAGAAATCGCCAGAAAGAATACAATTACAAGAAATTTAAGGTCAAATAAAACCAAGTCTATCTGATGTACTAGCTGTTCCTAGAAGAGCAAGTCAAGCCTCCCTAATTTCAGTAATGTGTTGTCTATTGATTTAAAAGCTTCTTCAGACCATCATCACAATATTTCACTAAAATCAGCTTTTTATTTCAACATAAAATAATCTATGTTTTGTCAAGATGTTGCATGTAAAATGTTGAATGCAAAGTTTTTTATGTTAAGCCATGCTTACACTAATTACAACCTTTCCCTAAAATACTGAACTACAAAAAAGTAAGTTTTACATTTATATAGAACCTTTTATTATGCATCTTTAAAAAACTATACATAGAAGAGTTACTTCCACCACTTCTCATGTATATCCATATCTGGGGAGGGGCTGAATGAAGTATATAATGCTCACAGTGGCATTGTCTTCTAGCTTTAAACTACAACTGAAGAAGAATTTGTTAAATAGAGTTTAATTACATAATCCGTAATTTGACTAGGTTATCAGAGCTGATAGAGATCTGTCTGGGGAGAACAGAGGAGGGAGATGGAGAAGAATGAAAAAGCAAGAGAAACCTAGATGTCATCCCATCTCACTGGGGATAGAGAAGAAATCTGCATGGAGGGTTAGGGGGTTTTGCACTTTTTCAGAACATCATCTTTAGAAAGACGCCAGCTAAGGTGATAGAATGGAATCTCCAAAATAGGTTTCCTTCAGCTGAGAGGTTTTCTACCGGAGTCCCCATTTGAATTCATCATCATGGTGTATGAAATACAAAATGTGGATATATAAGTGGTCTGAATAGGAAATGTGTGGTTGTGTTGCAGTCATAATTCACCTAGATGAAGAGAATTAAAACATCTGAAACCAAATAATTTCCTCGTGTAGTGAGCACATACTGTAAACAATGGATGGAAAAGGAAGGGAGTAGAACCGGTGCTACACAAATGATGTAGTTGGTATATAACTTCATGCCAAGATGTTTTTTACTATCATTGACATCTATATCTCTTCATAGGATCAAATAGGTCACAATTTCAGTATGACTCACCACCTCTATGTTTGAAATTAATAGCTGTGATTGGTTTATAAGGAGTTTGCTAAGTTTATTGAAAAACATGCCAGTATTTTTTTCCATTTAAAACTCACTTATAAAGAGATTGAAACTCAGAGTTAGGACTTGCAAATTGTTCTCTAGAATTGTACATGTAGATCTATTTACAGTTGCCACGATACTGCAGGGGCAGACACCCTGAAGTTTCTGCTATAGAACTGGATGATTTGCTGAGCTTCAATGGAATGCTGAAATCAAAACTTTTGAAGTAGTTTATGCTTATCTTTATAAGCAGGTTGCATATACTATGTTAGCTGTTGTTTATGATTACATGTTGTTATTTTTCATGATCTTTTTAATTTTTTCCATCATTTCATGGATGAAAAAAATGCTGGATAAAGGGGTCATTATATATTGATTGTATGTCTCTAGAGTTTTATGATGTACATCTCTAGTGTTTTAATTATGGAATTTGGAGATGGAATCCATTTTATACATGAGCTTTGCACAAGAACAGGTAGCTTTACAATTAAAAATATCACGTGCGTTTCTTCATGACAAGGTACTTCAGGTCAATGTAAGAAGACAAATATTTGATACATTAAGTTTTCATGAAGCAAAGTGATTAATAAAAAAGGTCAGGTCATGCTGCAACCAACTACAGTGAAGGACATACGTACTGCTTTAGAATTATTTGAAATGGAAACAGCCATGGCATTTCCAATACCAAACAGATGAGTTCGGCACAGTGAGGGATCAACAGCGAATAGAAATAATTTCTTTTCACATTGACTCACTTTCTTCACCTTGCCAACTTTTTTCATATGCTGTTAAAGTAGTAAAAGATGGTCATTCACTTTGCTTTTTTCAAGCTGCTGATAAAACACATTGTATTTAGTATGAGTATAGAAGACAGGAAGAAACTCATGTGTTTTATGGGGGAAAGACTGGTGAGATACTTTAGTCAGTGATGTTCTCATTTGTTCTCCTGAAAGATATCCAAGCCTAGTTAATAGAACAGTTGATTTTATTGTCGTGCATTTGTAGATTTAAATATAGTCTTTGAAGAAAATCTGTGCATAGCTACGTTAAGAAGAAAAAAAGTTTAAAAAAAAAAGCAGGCAACCATGGCTTAATGTGTAGAAATAGTGGCTATGATTTGTATCTTGCCATCTAAATGTGCACTAACACCAATAATATCACTATTACATAATGTTATATGTACTTCATTGCTGAGGAAATTAAGATGCTAAGAAGTCAGGGAGCAAGAGAACCAAGATCTACCTCCAAACCTTTTCCTCTGAAGTGATCCTCTTCCTTTCCACACAATATTTTCCTCCCTTTCACACTCGGAGTATAAAAACACTCAGAGAAAGGAAACATCCTGGGAAAGAATGGAGATCACAGGGTCAACAGCTCTTTCTTTAAAAAAATTAAACATCCACTAAAGAAGACACATACCTCTTATTCTGTGTCATGTATTCCTTAGCTCCAACTTAATTTTAGTTGCTGTACTCTTGATTTATGTTTCTGGAAACAAATGTTTTCTGTTGGTGCTCTAGATTTGAAGTACTTCAAGTTCAGAGACAGTTCTGACCGAGGAGGAAGACAGAAGAAACTCTGTTATACTCCTGCTGCAGAGCTCCTTGGCAAAAACAGAGCAATATAGGTTGCAGTCCCAGCAGAAGTATTCAGGAGGAGAACCTCCCTTGGTTACAGGCAGTTGTGTTTGCTTGTGCTTTTCTGTGATGCTGAGGACACAAAAAAATAGAAACATGGTGCACCAACAGTCCTAACTTTACATGGTTCATCAGACTTTACAGCAATTTTACTTAAGGTTTTGGTTCAGGGTAAAGGTTTCTCTTTCACTTCTGAAAACAGCTATTAAACTTAAAAGGTAAGGTATTAAATTTACTTGCTAAATAGCTACCTTAAAATGTAGCTATTAAACTTTTTCAACATCTTCTATTATTCTGTTTCCACAAAACAGTGAGGCAGAGCTTGCCCTCACCTTGTTCTGGTCAAGATAGACTTCCTAGATAGGAGTGTCTCTGCAAAAAAAAAAGTTTATTTTTGTTTGCTTCGTCATTTATAATTTGTTTTATAGATGCCTGATGAACAGACTGAGATCCCATCATTCTTGGTATCCCATCCTATTTGTCCACAAAAAAATACAGAACTAGAAGGCCTCCCAAAGCTGCTTGTAATGCAGAAGACCACAGATTAATGTGGTCAGATATGGAATACAAAAATCAGTAAAGCAGTAGTGGTCAGTGTAGCCTTAATATGTGCTGTCTGTCCTTGAAAGTAAATGAGAAAAAATGGGAGAAGAGGAAGAGCAGAGGCGGGCAATACAAATCCTCAAAGATGAAAAAGTAGCTTCTATTTGATGTGATGAAAAGAGGATAAGTGAATTAATGATATGAAGAGACATCTCAAATAGCCTTGGAGAACCAGCAACAACTCTAAAAGAGTAAAAGGAGAGCAAGTTCTTGTGGCAAAAAAAAGGGACATTGGCATAAGAGTTTGGACTAGTTTCGGTTGTGAAAGTAGTTAGGGAGAATCTTAAAATAGGCTATGTGTAAAGAAACTGACTGAAAGGCAGATTTATTTGTTGTCAGCATATAGACAGAATTGATGTCTTTGAGATTATCAGATAAAATATTATGAGGGCCAGGAACAGGATCTGAAGAAACTGTTACAGAAAGCTGGAAGAGGAATTAGAAGGATCTGCAAGGCATTTAGAAAGATAAGGTGTGAAGTGCTGTGGGATGGAGCACTGAATCTGAACAAGTTCTGTTGAGTGCAAATGGTGGGTTGCAAAGGTATATGGTGAAATTAGTGAACAATTTTAGGCTGTGATTGTGAGTACATGTTTAATCATTAATTAATTGAAGAAGACAGCTGGAGCAGTAGTTATAGTGCCATGTGAGGATGAAGATTAAGTTAAGGCTAATATATTTATTTTTCTAAAAATAAAGCTAATGAGTATTTTAAAAAGGAAGAGCTATCAGAACATGGAAGGTGATGAACAAATGGCAATGAAGATATCTCCAATGAGGAGAGAGGATCTAGTTTATGGGAAAAGTAGCACAACAAATAAGAAACTGATGGTTGGAAAGAGAGAAAGTTGTAACTACATTCTATTTTGTCAGCTTTCTCTTGGAGTACATCAGAGCAATACTACGTGTAAAGAGGAGTCAAGAAAGTGGACAATGAAGAGGAAGCTGGGGTCTTCTTCATAAAGAAGTATTTTGGATAGTGTGATACATCAACAATACAGTAGAAGAGAGAGAAGACTCAGATTCAGGATTGTTGAAAGGAAAAGCACAAGCTAAAAATGGTGCAGTGATTTGAAGTATCCTGTTCTGCTCACAAGCAAATTTGAGTTAAGCAATTAGGGGATAGGAGAGACTTCCACATGGGAGGGTTTTCAAAGTGGCAGTAGCACAGCAGCACTCAACTGCCAACAAATCACAAATCCTTCTGATCACCTCAGAAATGCTCTATATACTCCAGAAAGTGTTGAAGGCAAAGAGCATAATCACTGTAATTTTCTCTCTGAGAAATATAGTACTTGGAATAATGCTTCTGAAGAAATGCTCAGCATTAAATTAACAAATTACTGTACTGCTGAATGCAAATCTGAAAAAAAAAGGCTTTATCTTTAGGTTTTTAGCCCTCTTATTTGTAACTTAGCTCTGTGAGAAAACACTTTCAAACTTGTTGAGATATATTGATTTTCTAAAGCAAATGGCTTTTCAGGAGTGTCACAGTAGCTCGTCTCTGCTGTCACTGTCTTTTTCCAACTACAAGAGAAGTGAAAGTTACATGGATAATGACTTTCCACATCTGTTGACTTCTTTAAATTCTTGATTCAAGTAATAATCAGTACATTTTATCGTATAGCCATTCAAATTTGTTTCCACTTGTTCATGCTCAATCCATTAGATCAACAAACATACATTCCTGTAAATACGTGTATTATGTTTCAGAATTATATATTTAGCACAAAAAATGTGATTAGTTTTGTGAATATTCAACAATATTTCAGATGCATGGGTGCATCATTCAGAAAGTGATACTCTTAAACTAGTGGGGGAATCCAACTTGTCCTCCACCTGCAAGATCCTTGTTTTTATAACAGTAGGTTTTTCTCCTTTTTCAGTTAATCTTGTAATGTATTACATTATATTAGTTCACAGGTATTGAGGTGAGGGAGGCTTTTTTATGCCTCTATTACCTGTTGAGTATTCCTGCTCTAGAATACATTGTGCTTACTATGTGGAGTTTTATTTCACTGTATAATATTATTATCCCCTTGATTTTTGTGTGGTACTGCTCAGCATAATTAAGGCTGGCAGTCTAATAGGACTCCACACAAGAAATTTACATGAGGGAACCATGTTGGAAGATATGTTTTCCAGCTGAGTACTTGGTCAGAGGCTATTATCAAGTTACTTTTTCAATGGAGTTCTTAAGCAGGAGTGCAAGACAAAGTAAACCCATGGTTAAGCTCATACAGAAAAATAAGGTGGCCACATTCACTAAGTAGAAACAGAATTATGGATAGGGAATAGCTAAAGAGCTGAGAAAGTCAAAACAAGCCCTCTTTCACATCTCTGATTAGTCCCCACACACATATCCCTTTTTGACTGTATAAAATATGTTTGTACTTATAGTGACATAGCCTGCTCAACTGTTTCTCATTGAATTTCCTTCCAACCTGGTGTTATAAAGAATAAATATACTACATTTTTTTTCTGGGGAAAATATCAACACAAAAATTGTGCTTCTTTGAGGTAATGAAACTGTTGTTTTTATACAGATAATACTAAATACTCCTTAATTATTAAATTTATTTGTTTGTTTGTTTATTTTCATTTGAAAGCTGTGCTGGTTTCAACATATCTTTGACATAGTGTCTTGATTTAGGGCAAATTTTGGGAGGAAACTTATGAAGTGGCCTCTTGTAGAAAGCAAATTCAAGTTGCCTCTCCCCCAACCTGTTTGGGAGAAAAATCTCCTTTGAGAAAAGTGGAAAAAACCTGTTTATTCAACAAGCAAAGTACTCACAAACATGAAAAATGAATAGTGTTAAACAATGAAACCTCTTCTTGTTCTGAAGAGATGGCAAATTCGGAAAGTTCTTGTGGGGATCAGAGAGCGAGATTTTCTGTCAGTGTGTCCTCAGCTTTCTCTTGGTCTCTCCGGGGCTCGGGCCTGGTGTCCCAGCTGCAGTGCAGTGAAGGGGCCCCTGGATGATAGCCCTGGTATTCCCGGACTGAACAAGAGATGAACAGTTCCAAAAAATTTCTGGCTTCATCTAACTTAAAAAAAAAAAAAAAACATAACTAAAAGCGAAGGAGAGCTCTCTTCTGCTGTCCACGTGCAGACAACACAGTCTGTGAGAAGGAGCGTGGGAGAGCAAGTGCAGCTTCTGATAGCAAACTCAGTGCTTCTTCTCCCCTCCTTCGCTCTCGTAACCAGTCTTAAAGGTGCAGAACCTATTATCCAGCATAAACAGAACAGACAACTGGGGATGCAAGCATCATAAAGTCACCCTAGGACACATAGCTTCACTTAGAGTCTCTACAGTGGTGACTTAGGGATGTATCCATCCTCCCCTGACTTCCCCAAAGTTGTTTTGGATTGTTTTTCTGACATTTGTTTCCCCCACAGATGCCTCAGCTTTCACTACTGTCTGTCACTTCTGACAACATCCTCTTCATTAGTCTGTTATTTAACCTCTCTTTGACTTCCCTATTTCTTCCCTTGTACATACAAGATTTACCCAAAACTTGCCATAGTTGCTTTATAGCATTAATAAAAGCCTTTTGCATCATCTTCTTTATTTTGGTCATTTTCCTTCTCCCTTTCTTAACACACCCTAGTAAAGCTCCATGTCCTTTCTGAGCTCAGTTGCCAGGATATATACTTTTCAGTCTGGTCTCCTGAGAAACCTTGCACTGCTACCAATATTTTGCAAACATTTCTGTTCCATGTCATTAATGTTCTGCTCATTCCCTATAAGTTTGCTCATATCTTCTCCATTCTTTTGGTTAATCTGTTGATATAGAATGAAAATACCTCTGTAAAAAGTATTGAGCAACTTCTGACTTAGCAGTCACTTATGCATGGATGTACTGTTCTTACCTTCACTCTTGGGTCACTCACATCTATTCTAGGAACATATTAGCAATGATTATTGAT
Organism: Onychostruthus taczanowskii; assembly: GCF_017590055.1. Classification (NCBI taxonomy): domain Eukaryota; kingdom Metazoa; phylum Chordata; class Aves; order Passeriformes; family Passeridae; genus Onychostruthus; species Onychostruthus taczanowskii. The sequence goes on from NW_024499006.1 coordinate 215,228, forward strand.
AGTGGCAGATATGCATATTAGCCTCAGCTATCTTTAAATTCCATGTGTGTATATGCATATATATAAATATTTTCCAAAATTTTCAGGTTTTCCATTTAACAGGCTGAAATACATCATGTATGTAATTTATTGTTTTCTTTCTATATGCTCTCTTCCTGCTACAGTTCTGCACTGTCACAGTTTATATGTTTTGGTTTTTTCTTTGCATTTTTATATTACCTTTCACATTAGGTAATGTTTAGTTGTTTTAGTAGATCTGATAGCACTAGGGTTTTTTTACACTCCAAAAGCACTTAGGGGCACTGATCAAAGACCTCACAAGCTAGAACCTTCACAAATGGGCATTAAAACAATTGTTCTTATCTTAGGCAGCTCCCAGTTCTAGCTGTGTGCATGAGAGCAGCTCACAATGGAGGGAAAACAAGATGCCGTGTAATAAGCCAAGCTCTCAGTTTACCATCTACATGGCCAAAGTTTCCTTGTAAAATATTATAAATGTGGAAACAATGGAATATATTTGTGGATACTAGCATACACTTTTTCTATGTCTGTGGCTGAGGAGATACTTTCTTAGTAAACTGTAAGATGCTTGGAGAAAAACCTGTGCATCTTGTGATGTATTGAATACATTAGTACTTAAAAAGTAACCTTTTCCTAGTTTCTGTTACTTTTCAGTATTCAAATGCTAAAACATTTCTTGTAATATGTTTTCAATGTGTCATTTTTGTAAGATCGTTTGTTTTGGGGAGAGAAAGTCTAGGACAGAGAACTTCTGGGTTTTAGCAGAAATAATCATAGCTATTTCTTTATTGGGGACAGTGAATGGGTTTCAATAGAGAACAAATTAAGAAATGACCACACTGTAGAAATAGCTGGCCATATCTTCTCCCCAGTTACACTGGACCCAGAAGTCTGGACTCTCTTCAAGGGGACTTTTTGCTAGTTTGGTTTTGTCGTCTTCCTTAAGTCAAATCTTGTAAGTTGGTAAGGAATCTACCGGTGAAGAAACTGCAGCCAGAGGAGTAGTTTCTGTAGGAGAGGGTGAAAACTGAACTATTGGTTTTCATCTCAGCGTCTGTCTGATGGTGGGACACCTTCACCTTATGAGAATGTTCTGTACACAGACTTTGTTCTTTAATTTTGCATGCCTGATGAGGCATGAAAACTAACAATGATGAATATAATAGTTTGTAAATAGGGGGGTGTTGATTCCTTCCAGCAACAGTCATCTGTGAGCCTGAAATCAGACTTCTTTCTCAGTAGTCTCATTCCTCCACTCAGAACTAAAATGGCTGTTTTCACAGTTGCCATGCTGTTTTCTTTCTAGACAAGATTACTTATCCACACTGTTAATAATTTAGGCTAAGTGAAAAGAGACATCAAAGGAAACAGTATATGTTATCATTTTATCTGTGATCTTTCCTCTTCTTTTTGTTTCTTCTTTTAAATCATCTACTGAGGAAGGGTCTCATTACTCAGGGGGAAAAAAAAAAAAAACAAAAAAAAAAAAAACACCAATAAGAGACAAAACCATAGAAACCTAAGTTTACCAGAAGATAGCCTCATATCCTCAAACTCTGAGGCCTTGCTCTGTGCTGTTGGTTACAGCTTGTACAGGCAGAAGAAATGCATTGCCCCACATACTTCTCTGTCCTGCTAGATATGTGCATAACCTCTCCTCAGGGTGGCAGAAAAAATGTGCAAGCTAGGGACTTATATGACAGTATCCATACTCTAAGGTGTATTGTCAGTGTGTCTGTTCTCTGTAGGGTTTTTTTTTCCCCAAAAAGCAGTGAGAAGTTGGTTTCAGCATTTGTTCAGAGGTGCTGTAGGCTTGACAGTCTCCAATAGAGCTACAGTGTAACTCTACACTGACTAATTCCTACCAGGTGTCAATCAGCTATCTGCTCTTGGAATCAGCCTTCCTTCTTCCTTCCATCTTCTCACAGCAAGACAAGAAAAATTCATCCTCTCACCAAAATGTGTTCACTGCCTCTCCTTTGCACTGCCCATGTAGGTTTGTTGCAATTACATGATTAGCCCAGTACCTGTCCCTTCTGTTCTCCAGGAAGGCCCAAATCAGTGCAGTGATTCCACAGACAAATTTTCTACTCATTTCAGGTAGAGGATTGGTGTGACCAAAATCAGAATGGGGGACCTTGATCTGATGGAAGTTGGTCACTTCAGCATTTTTAATGAAGTCACTGAAAGCAGATGCTCTCATGTCCTGGAAGTGCTGCCTGGATGGCACATATTGAATGGGGTTTCAGAGCTGGTTTATAGCTGTGCCAGTCCAGCTTTTGTGGATGGCAGATGTTTCCTAGGGTTTCTGAAACCAAAAGGGTGATGCACCCCCACTACATATGTGCACAAAAATACAGAAACTTGATGGAAAATTTTATTTTAAATTCACAAGCCCTAGTAACAGAAAGTTTTGCTTTAGAAAAGGCATAATCAGGATACTCAGTTGTATGGAACTAGTTAGCTATTAGACATAACTTTGTGAAACTTGTTGGGGTGGAAATAATCTGTACTTAGATGCTTGCAGGTAGCATTAGCTCTGCTACAGGAGCTGCAGAGGTAGTAATTTTTAATTCGTAAGAATTCATCTAGTCAGTATAAACTGTATTTCTATAGCATAAAAATACAAGTGCATTGCAAGATAGCTGGTGTGTTTTATTATCATAATTTTTTCTTTTGTTTGTTGTCAGAAAGGGCTATATTTTTTACCCAATTCTGTGCATAAATGTCAAAAAGCTAAATATGGGAGTGAAGTGTATTTTGTAAAAATATAATGACTATTGCTATGGAATTCAGGGCTTTCTAAATGTACTAGAAATGTATTTCTTAATCCTTGCTTATAGTCTGTACTAATATTTTTGCTCATTATTTATGAGTCATAATAAAAGTAGAAGACATTGCTGACCGGCTTGTAATGTCATCTCATAAAAATATTTCTGTGTGTTTACAGTGACAAAATTGTTGTACATTCCCGTTCTGAGAGGTAATTTTGATGGAGGGAATATATGTAATTAAGTAGATTACAAGAGTTTGGGTTTTATTTCAAACATTAATTTTGTTCATTTTCTGATATCCACTTCTATGTCTAATTCCTTGAGTCATTTATGGTAGGATGTTTACTCTAACATTAAACTACATTTTGAAAATGCTTTTATAAAGCCTCTGAGTGGATAGATTTTTTTCTTTTCTTTTGTTATTCTCCATCTTTGTAGACCATATCCATCCATGTTTAATAGGCAGTATTAGCATTTTGAGTTACAACAGTCTGCACAATCTGTGCAATATCCCTGGTTTGTGTTGTGCTTCCATATAAAAAACAGCTCCTGTGTATGTCTTTCTTAAGACTTACAACACACATTGCATTTTACTCTTTTTAAAATAACATCAGGGAAACTGTGAAGCTTCTTTTGAAGGATTACATTACAGTTTGATTTTTATTTATAAAACATAAAGGACTAATATATATCAGTTAGGACATTTTGCTTCCAAAGTGCATTGTAACAAAATAATTGGAAGGCAGTTGTGGTATGAAATATATGACAGCTTTACAGGACATAAAAAGCAGCTTTTTCTTTGTAATAGTGTAATTGCCTTAAACCCCCCAATCATAATTGTTATCAAAAAATAATCCCAAAGAAAGGCTAATATAAGGTGAGCAGACTATTATAGGAGCTCTAATACACTCAATTCCTTGAACGGCAAATGCAGCCCCTCAATCTCCCAGTGCTTTTAGTGTCAGTCAGAGAGCACTCAGTCATTTCTGTGCATCAAGCCTGCAGTATTGATTTTTCCACTGACTGAAACAGCCATATAAGCATAAATTTTGCATGAGGCTTTCACTTTGTAGACTCTCCTTTGGTCAGATGACACATGATGTGAACATGAAGACTGTATAATAACAATGCATGGTCAACCTGCAGGCATTAAAGTGTGGTCTCTCACAGCTTTGAAGGACAAAAGCTGGAATGGTGCATCTCTGGTGTGATAGAAAACAAATATCATTTCCATCTTGGCAACCTGCATTCAATTTTGCACCCTCTCCCCCTCTCCCACCCCCCCCCCCCCCCCCCCCCCCCCACCATGGTCCCCTTTTAGGGAGGAAATGCACACGCTCACACAAACATGTATAGACATAAAGTATACTTATCAGTGATATCCAGTACAGATAAAAATCAGCTCTGTGGAAAAGCCGAGCTGTGATAATAACTGTGCATCAAACTTGAACCCTTTGCTGCACTTGCTTTCCACTTTTCTTTGGTGGTGGTGTGTTGCTTTGTTTTATAGTTGATGCCATTTCTTTTAAGTCAGCCCTTGAGACTAAATATTGTACAACAGCGTTTGATAACATCTTGTATCATGCTGAAAAACCCTTATCTAAAGATTTGGCCTTGTGATAGACAGGCAGGAGTGAAAACATTCCTTAATAGCAACGTTGCTTCATCTCATTGCAGTCTTTGTGAAGTTCCTCTGCTCATTAATATTACCACACTCTCTCTTTCTCTTTCTCTTTCTCTTTCTCTCTCTCTCTCTCTCTCTCTCTCTCTCTCTCTCTCTCTCTCTCTCTCTCTCTCTCTCTCTCTCTCTCTCTCTCTCTCTCTCTCTCTCTCTCTCTCTCTCTCTCTCTCTCTCTCTCTCTCTCTCTCTCTCTCTCTCTCTCTCTCTCTCTCTCTCTCTCTCTCTCTCTCTCTCTCTCTCTCTCTCTCTCTCTCTCTCTCTCTCTCTCTCTCTCTCTCTCTCTCTCTCTCTCTCTCTCTCTCTCTCTCTCTCTCTCTCTCTCTCTCTCTCTCCCCCTCCCCCCCTCCTTTCTCTCTTCCTCTCTCCATTTATTGTTTAAATGTTTAGTGTAAAATGCATTTATCCTGTTATGGGATCATGTCAATGGGAGGAAACAGAGGAGTAATCCTAGCCCGTATGAGTCTGAAATAATGGCACAAGGAGTAATTTGTCACTAAGACCTGCAGCAGTGCATTAACTATTCCTTAAAGTGCATTAAACTGCAAGCAGTTAATGTAATTAATTTATAATATAATGCAAGACAACCTCTTAAAATTAAATTAGATTGACTCAGAGGAAAAGATATCTGTAAGCAAAAACCTCACTGATAAGCCAGTTTTAGTCAGTTACAACGAGAGAGCTGTTTTGTCTTAAATAACAATCACAGGAGGAGAGCGGGCCTTACTGTAATGAACAATTGGGAATGAATGCTGTTTTCATTTTGTAAAGGGATCCCAACATAATAATTGCACAGCAGCATGATTATTCCAGCAATGACAGATGTTAGAAGCACTGCTTCTGTTTCTGTTTCTGCAGGACACAAATAAAAGCTGAACGTTTATACAGAAGGAGCGACACTTTTGTACAGGCAGATTAGTGTTCAGTGCATTAAGAGAAGAGACTCACATTTTTTTCATTTAAAAATACTCTGCTGGGAATAAAAGAGCTCTGACCTCCCTGGTCAAGGGAGTATTTTAGATTTGTTTTCTTCTTCCTCACCAAAATTTGCCTGTCTCCTCTCTTGAGGGTATAATAACATATTGGTCTGAATACAGTGACTGTGTAAGTGCTACCTTTCCCTCGTAGTTAATTGTGAAATTTTATTTCAATTTGAGCATGTCTTAGAATAAGATGGAGGGATGCACTTTTATCCTGGGTTGTGTTTTGGTTTGGATTCTTGTATTTTTAGTTAGTTCGTTTGTTTTTTAATCAAAGGAATTACAGTATCCCAGCAAAATTATTTTCTTTGAAACGACGTATTTTTTCTAGAATGGCAATGGGCATGACGCTTGCATACATGGGCTTCACTACAGACATTTGTAATAATAATTCATCTGTTGTAAACTAGTGAACAACTGCATATATATTTTTAAATTTGTAACATTAATCACTAGCTAAAATAGGTAAATATAAGAGCTACTTCCTAGGTTCATTTCATACAAATATTTGAATGATTTTAAAATATTTATAGCTATATCTATTTCTATACCTGTACTTAGAGAGTTATGTCTCTCTGTCCTCATGCACACTTAATCATGCATACACTTCTATAACTACCTGATATTAAGGACAAGAGACATTTCTATTGAGTCATACTGAGAAAACCTATTTGTAGGGCCTGAGATAAAATTGTCGAGGCAATGGTTTTCTAAATTACCTAAGTACAGTTAAATACTAATGGGGGGATGGAGAATTACATGTCAGTGATTGACATTAGAATAGTCAAAAAACCCAAAGCCTATTGTTGAACTGTTGCAGAAACAAAGGGTCATTACTGAAGTATTGTAAATATTTGTTCCTTTTTTTCTCCCACCTGATATGAAATTACTAATTAATTTACAGGAAATTTATATATGCCATGTGTTTCTGTGCATTGTTAATTTTTATAAACTTTTCATTTTTATGTAGTGGAAGTAGACTGCAGCCCTCAAAGGAGATGATTCTTTGAAATTAAGTCTTAATTAAGATTAATGTCATACTTTGATCCCAACCATAATGATATCCTCAAGAATACCTATATACAGATATAGGTGAGATTGTGGGCAAGAGTGTAAATCCTCAACAACTCCATCAATTTCAGGAGCACTCCTGTGCCTTGGAGCAATGTGAGTGAGAAGAGATTTTAGCCAATATCTGAGCAAATAAGCAGAGAGGTCATAGCACTCATCTCCTAACCACAGAAAACGTTATAAAGTTCACAAATAGTCAGGAATTTATGTCAAAGGTATAATTTGACTGAAACAGGAATCGGAACATTCCATGGTATACAGGTATAGCTAGTACCGGGGAAGTCTAATAAATCACCAACCTCAAAACTCAAATGTACTGTCCAAACAGAATAAACAGTGTTATATTTCTTACTAGGTGCTGTAAGATAAGGACCTCTTTAGAATTATATTTTTTATGAAGCTTCATGAAAGTAAAGAAGGTTGAAAGATAATAGAGAGAGATGCAATTAAATTAAAAGTTTGGAATTATAGAATTCCTCATCAAATCTTCTTCTAACTCTAATGAATCATTCCATTTCTTTTCATTCGTCTTTTCAAGTTCTCTCCTCTGGGCATTTAAAATTGCTTTGCATCGTCATAGTCATAAAAAAGAAATTTATGCCCCTCAGAAAGGATATGCAGTTTTGCAGGAAGTAATATAGGTATGTCCAATTTCAGATCAGCATAGTCTACCTTCAAAGAAATAAGTCTTTTCCAAGAAGCATGAGTGGCTTTAGCAATATCTGGGTAAGTAGTTCTATGCTCAGGCAGAACCTCTTTCCCTTTTGCCAGGTTTAAAATTCATATTCTCACCTCACATGAGAGGGAATACCTGACTGAGGTGTAAGAGTGAATTCTTAAGATGATTTTCTCATTTGTTAGGAGTTCTCAGGACAGGGAAATGCCAGACGTAAAACTGGAGGTGATCACATTTAGTATCTAGTAAAACGTTGACTCAGGATAACCTGGAGATAGTTCCTCCAAAAAGGCTCATAACCCAAAGCTCGAATCACTGCAGTGAGTTCCTAGGTTGAAAAGTGTAGCAGCCTTGCATTGTCTGTTGAAAGAGAGGTGGAATTTCCAAGTGAGTTTACAGGGTACAAACACCTCAGTTCTTCCCAATTAAGTTACCTGAGACATGTACTTTGGGACTATGATTCCTCTAAGTGCCCGTGCCATTTGGAGTTAGTACACATGGAGATGCACCCACAGCAATGGCATAAGAAATGCCTGTCATTTCCCACTGGCTACCAATGGTGTCTAAGATGAATTGAGGTGCAGGGATTTAGATGAGTGAATATGGCCTCAAGTGTAGACATATTTTCACAGAGTACAAAAATAGCCACTCCTTTCATGCAAAAGGTTTTCTTCCCAAAACTCTCAGAGGATTTTGCATATAGGAAAACAAAGATGCTGAAGTGAAAGCCACTGGTTCCAAATGTGTCAAGTTTAGGTGACCTAAATTGAGGCATATCAGTCTGTGACATGCCTCAATTTGCAAGTTCATCTAAAATATCTGTGGTCATAGATGTATACTCTCCTTAAGCTGAGAGTATAATTTCAGGTCCAAATTCCATGCTCTAATCTGGACCACTGGTACTTCTTTTAATGGATTATTTTTCTATTTTAAGTAAGCAGCAGGGAGGGCTATACAAGTAAACTATGTATGTATTCACATATATATTCTCCTGAGTTCTTAGAGGCCCAAAAGGCTAGTCACCCAATAAGCAGTAATTTCACCATCCTGATTTTCAAGGAATTGGATGTTGTTGTATAGGGTCCTGTGCCACCATGAGATTATGTCTCCTTGACAAAGTGAGCTGCCTTCATGCATCTTAACTAAGTCTTGGTTTTCATCAGTGTCACTTTGGGCAACTGTGTAGAGGTCTCTGTATTTATTGCTGATACTGATTTTTATCTCCTGCTTCTCCTGCTTACCCCAGCCACCTGCTGCTTCACAGCAGTTTCCATGAGTTAGCTTTGTTCAATGTGTCTTGTCAGAAAGGAAAAACGTCATTGCTTCTCACACTGGAATAACAAGATACCCCTAAGCAGAAAACAGATGGTACAGGACTGCCTTAATGTGCATAGACCAGTATGTGCAACAATAATTTTCTTGCTTCCAATCTTTTAATTTCTTGTACCTAATTTGATCACCAGCCAGCCCATAAGTAATGCAGAAAATTGTACACAATCCAAAAGCCTATTGATACTGGGATTTTTTGACTCTAAGCAGAGTTGCAACATCATTGAGATATGGTCATCTGATTAAAATACATCCAGCCAGATACATGGAAAAAAGCCCAATCTTACATGCATATTAGTGCCTCAAGAAGTCCAGTGAATGCAATTTTAATGAAAGATTTATTTGGTTTTCAGGAAGGGGGAAAAGGTGATTGTGATCAACATAAATTAATAGTTAGTCTTTATTCAAAATTATGTTTAATCTTTAACATTTATTTTCTTTTGAGCAAATTGCTAATGACCACTCATTTCTTCATTAAAAAATTACTCCACTGCATCCTACAAAATCTGTATTTAAAAAGGCATTGATAAATTGAAGGGAGTTCAAGGAAGGGAATCAAAAATGATTAAGTGCTGAAAGTATTGACATATGACTGAATATTAAAATAATTGAATGTGTGTGTGTGGGCTTGCTAAACATTTCTTACAACTTTGTTCTCAAAAAGGTAGGTGTTTGCTTCTTTCAATCCAAGTTTGAAAGTTGAGAATATTCTCAGGAAGAATGATCTAATTGTAAAGTAGATACACTTTCCAACTTAAAGACTCCAAGTTTGTTGCATAGCTACCTATCTTGAAAAATTCTTACTTTCTAAATTCATTGCTATCAATGAAGTATTTTCAAGATAAAAAACTACATAACTTTAGTAAGCATGACAGAACTTAATATATTAAAGGTAAGCGTTGAAGAAATTTACTGAAGTCCCCAATTTTTGTGTGTGAAAATAAAGATTCAGTTCATCAGACTAAGACAGCAATTTGTACTGATGAATAGACCACGTTTGGATGTTTGGTTCTGAATCTGTTACTTTGTTGGTAAAAAAAACAAAGAAAAGAAAAAGAAATAATATTATGCTGCTGTAGCAATAACAGAAAAAAGTAGAAACGGGCACACCATCTGCAAACACAATCCTGTTTATTTTTCCCTATTTTGCTCCTTCAGTTCTCTGTCATGAAGCCACTATCATCTGAGGAGCAAGAAGAAATCTCAGGAAAGAGATTTATAGGTTTCAACCCTGAGTAAGAGCCCTCTTTGACTGTTCATAATATTTCTGGAGATGTCTCTTAAGGTAGTAGCAAAGACACCCAAAATTACCTCAATTGCTCAAGTAGTCCTTCATCTCACCACATCCCAGGATATGTAAAAGTTAAATAAGTAGAAGAGAAGATTTGTTATGGCTGTGTTTTGCAGTGAGATGGGATATCAGAATCAGTTTGTTAGGACTGACCATTAAAATAATATCAATTATTAGACAGAAATGGAGAGAGCAAAAGCAAAAAGCATCATGTTGCTGCTTTTCACATACTGCTTGCTCACATTCTGAGTTTCCCCAGTTTTGGTTACTAATGCAGACATAGGATGTAATAGAACTAGGAAGACCCAGAGAAGTGTGCCCCAGATGTTCACAAGTGAATGTCAGGCTTCAGACAAGGGTAAATATAACAGATGAATCTTTTTTGCTTTTAAAAGAACAAAGAAAGAGTAGGATGCAGAAGTTTGTAAGTCATGAATTGCACAGAGCAACAAAACAAGTGGCATGGACTGCCCCTTGAAATTGTTAGAGAATATGTTCAAAACAAGCAAAAGAACATACTCTTTCTCATAGTTTGTAATTCAGTTGTGGAACATGTAGCCACAGGGGAGCTTGGAAGCAAAAAGTATAAATGAGTTCAAAACAGACTAGATAAATTAATTTAAGGATTGGCTTAGTATTATTTCATAATAGTTAATTCAGTGGTTTACATGTGACCTCAGGCTGAGGAAGTCCCTTGACTGCTGATTTCTGAATCCTGGGATGACACACTGAGGGAAGGATCACTCTAACAGTGCCCTTAAACATCGCAAAAGTCTGGCAGGAGCCACGGCTGGAGACTGTGTGGCATGTTAAATAGGTCCGATGCCATACTATTAAACTTAGGCTCTTGTGAAAAAAAGACCATACCTCCTTTTTCCTGATTCCCATCCACACATGGTTTATTCCTTACATGAATATCCAGAGGGGCCGAGGCTCAGTACACATCTTAGAGAGGGAATTTTGTATCAGCAATAGTGACATAAATATGCGAACATCTAATTTAGACTCCAAGCACCTCAGGGCAGGGTCAAGTCTCTGTAAAGCACCAGGTTCACCCGTGATTATGTATAAATAATAATAATAATGATAATAATGATAATAATGATAATAATGATAATAATAATAATAATAATAATAATAATAATAATAATAAATGTTGAACCACATCATTCAAATGGGAAAGGTGTCAAGATGGATCTAAAAAAGGACTTTTTTTATTAATAAAGCACATCTCTTATTTTCATTCCTGGTAACTTTGTGGAAAAAAAGATGCGTACCCAAATAAACAGAAATATTTTGTTGGGGCTTGGTTTTGCTTTGATTTTTTTTTTTTAATTTTTTCATTTGTTTGGATTTTAAGACACAATAATGGATGTGTTTGGGAAAACTTTAGAGCCCAAGGCTTCTTACTGTAGGACTAAATTTTCCTATTTATCCATCAGATGTTATCATGGATAAAATAATAGAAAGTCAATACTGTAAACAACTGAAGCATGAGAACTAATTTTTTTTGAACCAGCAGTTTTTTAGTGGAAGATAAATATCTGATACTTTGCTGAACTTTAGTCCACAGAAAGAATATGTCAATGGGATAGGTGTGGTTTGGATTTCTTGCTGGAAAAGGTGCATTTTCATTAGTGAGGCCACAAAGACGCAGTGACTGATGCCCTGTAACTTCCTGGTGGACAGCAGACCCTGTGTGTTATGTCACCTCCCTGAGCCAGGTCATACATGGCTGGGGAGTACTGGGTTGACTTGCTGTCAGCACAATAAAGACTGTGTTCCCCTGTCTGCACAAAAATGGAGTTGCTAATGCATATTAGTTCTCTAACAGTAAAACAAATACACAAACAACATCCCCTCCCAAGAAAAACCCCACAACAAAACACCTAAGAAAAAACACAGTTTCATATTTGTGTTGTAGCGTTTAAATTTGTGTTGTGCAACATTATTGTTTAAATAACTAATACTGCCCAAGATCAAGGCTAAGCATGTGTCATACTGAATGGTGAAACATGAACTATAAAAGCTTATTGGGAACTGCTAAATTAATGTAAACCATTTTTACTGCCTTAAAACTGGTGAGTGGAATTATTTCTATGTGCACACAGAAGAGGGCAGTTTGTATCACTGTTTGGTTTGTAGCACTATTAGGTTCCTTACAAAAACAATTTCACACTTCTGATAGATATAATCAGAAATGGTTTCATTGGCAAAGATGTAGGAAGGTGGTTGAAAAATGATTGGAGAGCTGAAAAGTTTGTTTTACATCTGGAAACTTTAAAAGTCTGATAGTTCCTCCCTGTGAAAAGGGAAAATTTACCACAACCTCCAATTGCCTAATGAGGAAAACTTTTGTGCTTGCAGTAATTCAGCTTAACTATAGCTTTGGATGACACATAGCTGAGGTTACATGGTGAAAAGATGCATTTAGATAAAGGCCATGGAAATGAACCATTGAATGATCAATAACCATTGAATAGTAAACTTTCTGAAGTCTTTAAAAAATACTTTGACACCTAAAGGGTTATCTCATGCATCTGGAAATCAGGCTGTTCAGGTGAGGAACAAAATGCCTGTCATGTAGGTATGGGTAGTGCCTTTGCAATCACAAGGGTTACTTAAGTCCTTTCAATTAAAGACATGCCAGAATATTTGCTGGATCAATAATAAGAGCTGTATGTCTCCTCCTTCCTGCCCCAGTTATCTTTTGTGAGTGTTTCATAAATTGAAGCCCCACCTCACACAGTACAAGTTTGATTAGCTTCTTCAGTGCTCCCTCTTGTCTCCAGCAGAGCTGCATGTCTCTTGTTATTTATTTTATGCATTAAATGCTTACAGTGTGCTTGGGGCTGTACAAGACATAAATATAAAGGGAGTCCGTGCCCTGTAGGACTTACTATGTGGAAGGCAGAGAGGAGCAATAGCTTGGGTGTTGGTACTGGCTGTTGTTCAGAAATAATGCATTATTGTTTCAGGAATCGGTTGATGCTTGAGTCAAAGAGCATGGATCTGGGGAACGGGATGGGATGAAGATGAAGTAACTGAGGCTTGAACAACAGATGATGTGTTGGGGACAGGATGTGGAAAGTTAGAGAGCAGAAGTCAGAAGATTAAAGGGAGATAAAGTGTCACAGAGTGACAAGAATTAAGACGTGAATTGCCTCAAGGACACAGTTATACAGAACCTGAAAGTGAAGGAGTTGCTTAAGCTTGAAGCAAGCATGAGACAATGACAAATTGCTAAATTCAGAAGAGAGGAGAAGGCAAGAACAAGTCTCTCCTGGTAGGAGATTCCCAATCTTTAGTCTGTTTTGTAGAGGAAATTGACTAAAAGGTCTTAAATAGCCTACATGTGAATGGCATCAAAAGATAGTTGAAGAGGGACTAGCCATCAAATATATTTATGATTTCCTTGATGACCTAAGATGTCTGTTGTCTGACTGTTCCAAGTACTTCCTCTCTTCAGGATATCATGTTTGTACTATAGTAAATATTTTCCCTTCCCTTTATGAATTGTGCATAATAAACACCACTATCAGTTTATTTAGTGGTCATTTCAGCTGCTGAAAGTATTTTGTATCATAGGCCACCCTCAATTCCCACATAATCTGAGTCAGTAGCACTCTGACTGATTGCTAATTGTTTCATCCCAACTTTAGGATTACAAGCAGGCCCTGAGCTCAAATTATGTTTAACAGCTTTTGACATTTTGGATGCAATAGTCATGAATAGCTGTGAATTGTTTTCTAGATGGTTTGTGTGTCTGTACTTTGGGTAGGGAAGAAGAAATCTTTATTGTCATAAAACAGCCCAGGTGTGCAGAAAGAGACAGTGGATCCTTGCTATGGATTTCACATGCATCATGAAACAGCATACCAAAGAAAGGGACTGAAAAACAGTTCTGCTGCTTAAAGTAATATCATTATTCATAGGAAACTAGTTTGTAGTATTTGTTGCTATTCAGAAAATACCAACCTATTTCTTCTTGACCTAATTCCAACACACTGTTCAAACCCCAATTTGTTTTATCTATTTTCATAGTGTTGAATGAGAAACTCATTCCTTGCATAAAGTGCTTCAAGACTCATGTAACTTTTTAAATCATCATAGTCACTTGATACCATTATCTAGTAATCACTTTATCAAACTCTGATGATCACCCACAAGCAGCTTTAAGAGGATTGTTGAGAAGAGTATGGATTGATGAAGACAGAACTGTTTGATATTACTCACTGGCTTGTGGGCAGTAAATGCCACTGCTTTTCACGTTTGAAACGTAAAAGATATATTCACTTCAGTATAACACTGTGCTACATCTTCTGAAAAGGGAAACTTTCTTGCAGTCCATAACTCCTCTTGTTCTCTGAAATAAAAGGTAAAGATATTTTGCACTTATTTCAGTGATGTGATGGCCTCTCCGTAGTTATAACTGGAGCTTACATTGTATCACAAACCTGTCACATTGCGAAGAAGCAGTACATTTTCTATTAGGAATCAATGGCTTTCACTATAATGCAAAAATGTCACCTTATTTCACACAAACATAAGCTCTGTGAGTAAATTTGGATATAAACTAACATATTCAGCACAAATATAGGTACAGAAATAGAGTAGGAGTGTGATACAATAGGATTCAATCCCAAAAGACTCCCTAAATAAATGCAGATTAATTCTCTGAAGTTAGAAACTTATCTATATTCTTACAAATGTCCTGAGGATGAAAAGCAGGGATTTCACTTAGCTAATGGGCTTAATGCTGCCAGACCAGACATTCAGGGCTCTCAGAATTTAGAAACAAATTTCCAGTATAGGTGCAAACTGTACACACTTGGGTAGCACTGGCCTGTGTGGAGAAATAGACTTTTGATCCTGAACATGGATGTGTGTACCTGGAATGCTTCCATTAAGAGCCCTTTGAGGGGAGCATGTGTGCGGTAACTGAATGCTGCAATATATTGTTTACTGAGGGCCTGAAAGGTTTTGAAGAACTTCAGTCTCAGAGTGTTCTTTGGTGTGGCCTGACAGCAAATGTTTGTGATGCTGGGATCTAACCAATCACCAGGTCAATGTTAAAGCCCTTGGTGTGCTTCATAAACAGAAGATATCAATGATTCCCCAGTGATCCTTCTGCAAGATGGGCTAAGGTCCATGTGCTATCTGCTGCCCTTGAAAGCTCCTTCTGCACAGAGGCTTGGATTTTCCTCACATAGGTTTGGATTTTTCTTGCCCTGGTCCCATGGTGTAACAGTGCAGGAGCCACAATGACATTGCTCACAGTACAAGGAAACTGAGCACAGGGAACAAGTATGGGGAAACCGCACCAATAATCTGACCAAATGGAAACTGGAGCCACTAAAACTGTCTGTCTTTTTGGAATGCAGATTGGTTATGATATCTACAATATTCTTGCATCCTTAAAATAATTCCACACCAGTGGAACAGAAGCCTGCTGGTTTCAGTAAGACCCCAAATGGACAGGACAGAAGTTGTGTGATCTCCAGTGTTGCCAGTAGAGCACAGTGAGTAATCACACCCAATTCAACAAGCAGAAAAAGTATCATTAATTGTTAATGATAATTGTTAATTAACTGTTCAGACACCTGTTTGACCTTTTGAGGAATTTCCATTTCATGTCAGTAGGTGAAAATAATGATTGTGATCAAATTCCTGATATAAATGTTAGATATGGTGGCATACAAAAATAAAAAAGGTAAGTACAGAAAGTGCAAGTGGTGTCCTTCTTATATTTTGCAACTTCTTGCTTGTGTTTTTCTTGTAGATTCTTTCCTGTCTTGGAGAATCAAACAGCTTTCTGGAAGGGTTTTTTTTTTTTTTTTGTGCATTATAAGCTGCAGTGAATAACATATACTTAACAAAATTACACACTGCATTTGCTGTGAGCAGCACCCCAGTTCCTTTTCACTCCTGACAAGAACACCATCACCAAGAAAATCACCGACCTCCATTTCCACCTCACTTTTATTTGGCAGCAAACAGTCGAGTTTGTCATTGGCTTCCTCTAGTATTGTTCAGCTCATGCAGTATGAGATCACATTAAAGAAGATTGTTGCAGTTTGTCTCATCCTGTGAAAGCACATGCTGTCCCTATGCACTCAAGCCATACTTTAAGTATGAGTGATTGAGTGGACCTAAGGAATGCTGAGTAAATATGTTGCTGCAATTAGGGCTTGAGGGAAAAAAAAAAAAAAAAAAAAAGTATGTATCCAGTATTTTCCACTCCTTTACCATTTGTGTATAAAAGGTATACATGATCTTTCCCCTCTACTCACAATATTTAGCAGATAAAATAGCCTGGAAAATTTTATCATCTTGAGAGCTGTTTCCTGTACTGTTTACTTGCAGAGCAACTGCTGCCTGTAAAACAAAAGAGAATCTGACCTCGTAAATATTAAGACTGTAGTTTCTAAAGTAAACTAGTAAAACTCATTTTTCTTTGTGGTTTGTGCACAACACAGGGAGATCTGAAACACATTATTCTAGAAAAGGATGCTGCAAGATAGGAATCTCTTTCCCATGGCATCCAGTGGTTTGATTTACCATTTAAATAACGTCTTTCACCCAAGATCTTTTAAGGTTTTAAAGCTATTAATTTAGCCTCACAACAGCCTGTAAAGAAGTTACAAATGAACAGTAGATAACAGTAGATGTAATAGTGGATAACTTAATAATAGGCTTATCTTTCTTCTGTGGTCACAGAGACCAACACAAAACCCTGTTTTATGTTCTGTATGAATATTAGTTTGTGATGCTTGTGGTTTTTGAATGGAAAACTAAGAGACCTTGGGTTTCATGTTCAGAGAAAGTGCACATCTAAAATTTCTCCTCATTTCAGCTAAAATTCCAAGTGTTTAGAGAGAAAGTAAAGTCTGTATAGACTCAAATTATTTTCCCATAAACAGGGACTCTGTGGTCAATGAGCTACTTCAGAAAACATTACCTGAGGTGATTTGTCTTATGTTCCACAGTTTGTGTCTAGCCACATAGATAGAATGGACCCAAGCTCCTCTGTCTTTGCTTTGAAATGACCAGGTATGAGATAGTCCAAGTGTGGAAGCAGAATGCATAAAGTTAATGGCCTGCAGAGGATTGGTTGAATTTCCAGTCTTTGCTGGAAATATAATAAATGGCACTCTTTCCTCTTACATGGCTTCAAAGGTGACTCCAGACTGTATATTTTTGACCAGACTCTGCATTTTGTTTTAAATGCCATTATTATCACTGTTTGTATGCAGAAGACAGACATTAAAGTCATGCTATTTAAGCATCAATAACACCATTATCTTACTGGTGCTTTAATTGCTGAACAGCAATTGAAGAATGAAGTCCATGTCTAGCTGCTCCAGTATTTCAGGAATAGCTTCTTGCAACTATGTTGTACTTGACAATGAGAAGTACAGACAGTGTGCTGGCTGCATTGAGATTTTAATGGAGGAAAACACTGCTCTTTACATTCACTCTTGTTTAGTTTATAACAACAAAGCCAACAGCAGCTTTGTTGACTGAGTTCAGGATCAAGTCATAATACCTAACAAATATGTATGTTACTGCATAGTGAAATCTACCTTAGATTTGTTTCCAGGGCACTAGCAGTCAGGAGGACCAAAAACTAATTTAAAATGCCAAGACTAGGTTGGTGATTAATGAGGAATTTATTTTATTTTGCAGTGTCTCTTATTTGACTGGATGCCTCTGGAGACATGCTTTAAACACGAGGCACTATCTTAGGCTAGTATGGTAGATTTTCATCTCACGTTGACTCCATTAAAGTAAGCTTCTATAAACAGACATCAATTACAACCAGTTTAAAGGGTTTTAAAATGTAATCCAGCAGTGCTGCTTAACTAAATGAATCCTGAGAACTGATCTCCAGTGAATTAATAGAGTAGTGTGTGGAGAGCTCACTATGAATCTGAGTTAATGACTGGAGAAGATCAAATTAATTACAACAGTCTCTGAGGACATGCAGGGAAGAAATCCCTCACATCAACTAAGGTTTGATTAACTCTTCCGGTACCAGAGATTTTCTACAAGTTGTTGTTTAAGTAATTGCTAGTAAGACCATGGAGTGATTCAGCTTGGCATTTCTCAGGTTGCATGCAACTACTGTAAGAAGTTACAGTGCTGAATTTTCCTGAAAATTCCAACTTTATTTTTTTGAGTCTCTGTTTAATTGAGGATTTCTAATATAAGATGAATGCTAATATCATGCTAAGATTATATCAAAGTTATTACATAGCATTTTCTCTGCATGTTAAGGTAGAAACCATTGGGATGATAGATTCACATTTTGGATAAACATCCAAGATTATGCCACTACGTTCCCTCTGATTTTTTGTACTTATTATTATTGTTACTACTACTGCTACTATTATTCTCTACACAATTTTATTTGAGCTTAAAATGTCAAAGAAGGTGTGATTACTGAATTAACCAATAAGCAAAATATGAATAAAACTACTGGTTTAATGTGAGGCTATCCTGATATAGTTATGAGGCCAGGAAGGCACACTGTACTGAAGTTACAAAAATAAAAAATGCAAGTCATAACTGAAGAATTGTGTATGGGCATTGGTCTAAACTTCCATCTTCTCAGAGACAGACTCCTTTCACGTCTTATCCTCACACCTGGTACAACAATCATTTCACTTTGTAGAACTGTAAATTCAGCATTCTTTGTGAGGGGCAGACCAATTCAAAGTGTCACCAGAGTTGGCCAGGACACTGGAATCACAGAATCACAAAATGAGTGAGGTTGGAAAGCACCACAGTTGGTCATCTGGTCCAGCCTGCCTGCTCAAGTAGGGTCATCCTAGAGCATATTCCACAGAATTGCATCCAGACAGTTCTTGAGTATCTGCAGTGAGGGAGACTGCACACCGTCTCTGGGCAATCTGGTTTAGTGCTCAGTCACCTGCACAGTGAAGAATACTGTAAGGTAATTCCTCATATTCAGGTGGAACTCCCTGTACATCATACTCTGCCCATTGCCTCTTGTTCTGCTGCTTGGCACCACTAAGAGCCTGAAAACATCCTCTTGGCACCCTCCTTTCAGATACTTATAGACATTGATGAGATCCCCTCTCAGATGACTCTTTTCAAGACTGAGTAGGCTCAGCTCCCTCAGCCTGTCCTTGTAAGAGAGATGGTCCAGTCCCCCAAACATCTGGCTTGCTCTCTGCTGAATCCAACCCTGTGGCACATTTCTCTTAGGTTTCTCTGCAGAGGCTGAGTAGACAAGTACAACTAGAAAGAGATGGTTTTTTTAGAAATGCACACATATTTGCACCAGACAGCACAGAGACATGCCTCCAGCCTATGAACCACATAAGCAGACTGTAAAAGCAACTGCCTGCTGCAGAATGAAATTTATTCTCTCTCCATGCTTTTGCATTACTCAAAGCTTTAAAGGGCACACTCCTTGTTTTTATAGTCTGTGATGTGGAATCCTCTGAATCCTTCCCCCTCAGGGAAAACCCCAGGGCATTGCCTTGGAAAGACTTATCATAGAGTTTTCCCCACCTAGGCTGAAGGAGAAGATTTCCCCACACTTGCAGAACAACATGAACCACTGCTGTTCCCTTCCCCATATGTTCCAGATTCTAGTGGTTTCTCGTTTCCCAGTTTCCTCATTGGTTGTGGTATCCCTGGTGGCTGGCCCCATCTGCTCTGTAGGCCAATGGCCTTTGCCCTGCCCTTTGTATTGCCCCAATTCCATCCCATATTTAACCTTGTGCAGACCACATGGTCTCGTCTTTTGTCCCTGATTTTCCTTTGGTGTGCCACAATAAACCTTTTGCCGGAACAGAATCATACAAAAGGCCCTTCTGCCTCTCTTCACTGAGCTAGCCGTGGTGAGTGTGGTGTGACTTGCTTGATTTGCCTGAATGCTTACCCAAGCGGCTTTTCCATAGCAGACGCTTATTGGGGAATAGCTATAGGTAGCAGCTTCCACCATCTAAACCCGGCTGCTACAACATGACTATTCAGTTCTTGGGGTTTTTTTTCCCCACAAAACTCCAACAATAAAATCCTGCAATGCTTTCACCTTTACAGTACATTAGGAGGGTAATGAGGGTGCTGTCAAGCAGGAGAGCAAGGAAGACTAAAGAACACATAATTATCATAAGACTGCAGAGAAGAAGATATCTTCACTAAGAAGGGAAGGTGCTAAATAGCTCCTAAACTGTTAAGCAGCATTTAGAGTAGGAATAGGCAATGCAAGCAGTCCTTTCTTCCTCTATCCAATAACCGAAACTCCAGAAGGAGTTCAGAGAGAAAGAAGTGATTTGCTAGGTTTCAGCAATTTTCAAAGCACTTTATAAGCATGGCAAATAAGGCATATTTGCCATGCTTATGATGATGACATGATGATTACTCTGAAATCACTGGAAAAACCTCCTTCCTGTGAAGTGAATACAGTGATTCAGCAAAGAGAACTGCAAAACAGCCTCAACACCCTGATTTTCACAGACTGATATAAATATTCTTCCCTTTGTATTCAAATTCTTCCACAAAATCTATGCAGCAAAGTGAAAATCCCTAACGTTAGGGTTTGTGGGTATTTTTTTTTCTACTCTAAAGTGTTGCTTGTAATGCATTTTGTCATTGTGTGTGTATAACATATATTTTCTTATCCATAAAATGTATTTACACTCTGGTTTGTTTTTATAATTTCAGCTGTTTTGAACTGTAGAGCCAGGTTGGTTTTTTTTTGTCCAAAGTATTATTTCTCATCCAGCAGACTCTGGAGTTAAGGTGGCGTATTTCTTCCAGAAAGGTGTAAAATCATGCACTTGAACCACTGTTTTTCAGAGATATTTTGGGGGATGTTGCAGTGGCTTTTATTACTTACAATCTTCTTTATTTCCTGTCTGTATATACACAGAATTTGGCTTCTTATGCCTACCAAGGAACTTTTTAGTGAAGTACAATGACCTCATTCACTGTTTGCTTCTTTTTGTTTCAAATTAAAGTGTGCTTTCTTTAACAATTTTAAAAGTTCTTTCTTAAAAGTTCTTTCATTTCTTCAAATTTGCAAGAACATTTTAAAAACTTCTCTTTTTTGGTCACTGGAACTTAATACAGTTGTCCGGTACCTGTCTCATCTGTTACTTCAACACAACAATAATGTTATTCTTCTGCTCTTGCACGTGATGTTTCTGCTTCCAGCAGTACTTTGGGAAACAGCTGTGCTCTGGTGTTACAAAGCAGAGCGACACAGACTCTGCAGACAGGTACAAAAGAGAGCTTCTTTAGTGCCTTTTAAAGCAGTTAGGCTTTTATCAGTTGCATACTTTTAAAATATGACAAACATAACTCAATCAACCACCATACAACAAAATGTGAACATGCGATGATTATGTAACTTGTTTTTCTTACCTCTAATTCAGCGGAGTCATTCCCAGAGTCCTTTTCTATTTAGCCAAAGTAATAGAAGTTGGCCATGATTTTACAAGGGTAACAAGACCTTCATTTTGTAAAGTTGTACCTATCTGCAACACTGGAAGCTCTGTGATGCAGCAAAATAAGCAGCTTTAGCCTGCAAGAAGCAGTTGTTCTTTTGGAGATATACCCTCTTGTTCATTAGTATGTCAATGTATATTTTTTGCAGATATAAATAGTTTTAGACCCAGCTTATTTGGTGAGTCAGGGAACCTTTTATTGCTGTCCAATATTTACCATTATGGTGTTGTGCTTATATATTTTCATGTTAGATAGCAATATGAATTATGAGAGAAAATGGGCATTGCAGTGGTCATATTCTTCTGTGTCTACTTTTGATTCATGCAGAGACTGTTAAAAATACTCCTTTCAGAGAATTATGGCTAAGTGTCAAACTGTCAGTTAGCTAGTTCTTAAGCCATTTGACATATACTATATGCCTGATTTTCTAAAAAGAAATCTGAGGAGTTCATGTCATCACAATTTCTTTGTACAACAAACTGGTAGCTCTGTAGAAGACTATAGTCAGACTTGAAGACTGTCGACAAACTTGTTCATCTAAGCCTGTTTTTCATAAAGCCGCACTGATTCGTGCTATTTATTTTCTGGTTTCTTAATTAAGAGAATCCAATGGCATATTTTTCATTACTTTTATTGGGATTGAAGTCAGTTTAGAATCTTATTTACAGAACAATTCTTAATTATGCCTTTTTGCTAACAAATTATAGTCCTCATATTTTTCCTCACATTTTTCTCTCCTCGATTCAGGGTTTGTTCTTATTTCAGCTTTTGTAATTTCTCTTTTGAATCCTCAGATGTAGATATTAGTAAGAGTTCAGTTCTTTATACATAATCAGGAACCTGATGAACCTGATCTGGTCATGATCTCTGGTTCCTCATCACTCCGCCAGCATGATATTCAGGTGTTAATTCATCTTCACCAGTTATTAGGAGGTCCAAATTAGGGTTACTGCTTTTTATATACAATATATTTTTGATTTTAAAGAACTGTAGTCATATTTAGAAACTCTGATCAATTGATTGTGATTGTTTTGTTGTGCATTGGGGTTTTTTTTTCACTACTTAACTATAAAAATTTATCTCACAATTTGTCACCTCTTCCATCTGTCCCCTCCCCTACTTCATGTGTTAAATGCAAATACATCTGACAAAAGCATTCTGCCCTGACTGGTTAGTTTTTAATAGACTCATACCCAGGTTTTTATAATGAGCAAATAATCCACATTTTACAGAAATTAAAGGTACAAGGAAATTGTCACTGAAATTGACAACTTTCTGAAGCATATAACCATTTATGTTGCATCCTCTGGTGTAATTCAGCACTTCCTGATGTCTGAGTGGGATTTAGGTTCCAGTATCCCTTGACAATGGGTTTAGTTATGTGTTTCTTTAATAACAGCACAGCTGTAATGAAGACTACTACTGTTTAAATATTAAGCTTCAACAGTGAATTTTTCCCAAGTCCAAGTACATTGCTTACCTTTTGCTTGTCATTATTAGTTCTGTTACACTGCATTGTTATGTAAAACACTTTGCAACCTTTACACTGCACCAAAGCGCAGGGACTGAGATTCCATAAACTGAAAGGAAGAAGCATCCTAACTGTTTTGAAACCATAGCAACTTTAGCAGCCTCAGAAAAAAACCCAGAAACATGTACAGTACAATTCATATGGCAGCTGCAGTAAGTGGTTGACCTTTGCAGAGAATTAAAGGAAGGATCCTGACTGAGATATGGACCATCTGAGTGAGGTGTATTTACGAGTTCCAGATGGAGAGCAGGAAACTTGGTGGCCATGACTGGATAACTGATCCAATACCAGGGTAGGTTACCAGAAGGTGAGGAGCCAGAACTAGGATGGGAAAAGGGCTAAAAAAGGGAGATTTTTAGATGGCAAGAGTTAAATAAAGAATATTTGAGAAAATTAATTTTAATATTATAGCAAAGAACAATGAGATTTGTAAAATAATGAGAGACATGATGGGTGTAGAAATAGAAGTGAAGTGAGATTATTCATGCAAGGAGAGAATAATAATTGCTGATTTTAGAGCATCCTTCTGCAATGCAGGGAAAAGAAAAAGGCTGAAGCAGTCCCATGAATAGCTATGAACAGTCAGAAAGGCAGAGATCAGAAAGGTGATTTGCCTAGTGAGGAAAAAAATAAATTATGA
This sequence comes from Onychostruthus taczanowskii, assembly GCF_017590055.1. NCBI lineage: Eukaryota > Metazoa > Chordata > Aves > Passeriformes > Passeridae > Onychostruthus > Onychostruthus taczanowskii. The sequence goes on from NW_024499006.1 coordinate 238,706, forward strand.
ACATCAGTCATAAGCAAAGTCTTCTTGCCAGAGCAAAATATCAATTAGAGATTACCTTGGAGGTCTGAGAAGAGGGGGATTGAGGTGATGTTGTCAACCTTAACAGAAAAAGAGGAGAATTAGGGAAGAGAATAAAGTAATTTTTACAATGTAAATTCCTCATGACAGAAATCTATTTTATTTTTCTGCAAAACATCATGCATGTTTATGACTCTGAATCAATCATGTTCTGTGGGCAGTAAGCCTTTAGTTGCAAATATAGTCCAAAAAGGAGGGAAGATGAAAGAGATTGAATGGGACAGTGGGGTAGGAAAATCTTCCTTGGGATTATAGCTGAAGGTGTAACAGCAAATGCAAATAACCTGAAAGGGCTTGGTAAAAAAAAAATTAAAAAATTTAAAAAAAAGAAAAGACATTATGAGAAGACAGAAAAACAATATGGATATATGGAAAGCAGCAATTAATTAAGGTAATATTTCTGTGCCACAAATTCAAGAATGGAGTATTCTCATACTGCACAATTAACATAAGTCCCCAACCACATCTCAGACTTCTCCCTAGGAAGGAAACTGGAAACAGAAAGTGATGGAAAGACAAAGAAGGTTGCATGGAAAAAGAGAAAATTAGCAGCTATGTTAAGTAGGTGTAGCAGATCAAGATCTCTGAGTTTTTACTTTAATACAATTCTGAGCCACAATACAGCAGCCATCAGGCATCCAGCATCTGTTACCTCAGAAAAATATGATTGATGTAGCAAGCACTACCACAAGTCATTACTTCATTACTAGGTTGGGTTGTAACCAAAAGACAAAATAGTTTCAGTCTTTGAAGGGTCAGTTCCAATGTGCTATGCAGAACAACATGCCATCTTCCACCTGCCAAGCATCTAATGCATCCCAATGCTAGCTGTGTGATGGATCATTTGAGTTGGTCTGTACAGACAGGTCAGAGGGAATGCACCCACCTGGACTGAAGAGCTAGATCATTTGCTTTGTGTTCAGCTCATGCCATGAATATTTTCCTATATTCAGGGAATTATTTCGTAGCCATGAAATTATATGAAAAGCAACAGTTCTTAATATTCTGCCAGCAAAGTGGATACTACAGGTGCAGCTCCATAGGTGACTCTGAATTATCACAGTTGCATGATTGTGGGAACTCAACACATCACTCTGGATGTCCAGAGTCGCCGAGAGAACCCCTGGGTGGCTCAGAAGCCTTGGAATGTTGCCAAAACATTCTGGTGGCTTGACTTTGATCCTTCTAGAGATGAGTCATCTATGTATGAGGAAATGAGAAATCTCAGGGCTTGAATAGTGCATTTACAGGGTGAAACATAGATTTTAGAATTTTGGTACAGGGGGGTCATGTAGACAAAATGGAGGATTCAGGGCGTGGTCCCAGGTTCTTCTTTCTTCATGTCTTCCATTTTCTGTGATGATGTTGGCACTTGTGGATTGGTTCATGGTAAAGATGTACTTGTTAATAAGGGTGAAAAGTATTGGGAATTAAAGATAAATATGTTAGACGTAATTTTTACTATAAAAGACACAGCCGCCATAACTAGTACCATTACTAGTTATGCCTACATTTTGTCTCTCTAATTCCTATTGTTTGAATTGTCAGAACCATAGAGTATATTTTGGGACAAAAGAGAAAGAAGTCGCAGATGCCCATCTGGGACAGCTTCCTTGCTATCCTTTTTATATCAGCAACCAAGAAGTTATGAGGCAGGGACCAGGCCTACCATAATTCTCATTAAGAGCACATCAAAGAGTGTTAAGTGGTATACTAAAGTAATTTTAGTCACATGCAGAAAGGCAACTTCCACAAGTTCAGTTGGGCAGACTGCTGTGGCAGTAAAGCACAATTCCAGCTGAGAAGTGAATCATTTTGTGAATCCAAGGATACAGAAATTGCCATATTGCATTGGTTCAGGAATCCATCTACTGTAATGTCCAGTCTTCAGCACTGACCTCCTTCAGAAAATGATGTCTGGCAGTAATCTCACTGATAAATTTTTCATACTTCTGAAACTGGCTGCCAGATAAGGCCCTAAACACAGAATGTACAAATGGATGAAACTGTGCAAATGGATGTAATGGAGAAAAATAGTGGGGTTACTCAAGGATGGCTTGTCATCATAAGTGGACAGGCTTTACCTCAAGATGTATCTTTATTAGTGGATTCTTTGTGTTTCTGACGTACAACAACAACCCAGAACACTCAGTAACAGAGGAACGCTGCAGATGCAGAATCAGAAATAGGTTTCATAGCAAAGCCTGTTGCCCAGTTGAGGGTGTAGAGAAGAGACCAGGAAGGAAAAATCACAGTAACCAGTAAGTGCTGTAAACAGAAAGAGCATAAGCAAGACAAAACCAAACATCTGAAATACACAAGTCTGTTGCTCCAATATGCAGACAGCAATATCAGATCCTGCAGATAGCCCCTGGGCTACTGTTTAAGTAGAAGCATCAACTGTGTTGCAATAATTTGCAACATCTTTTTTAAATTGTTTTGTAGGCTGTAAACCTCTCCCCAGCTGCCACAGGAGTGGGCAGTTCTCTTCATTGAGTTTTGATAAGTGAGCCTTCCATTTAGCGCAGTGGCTGTACCAAGAAGAGCAAAATATTAAAAAGCAAGACAAAGCAATTGTTTTATGAAAGTTTGATGCCTGCCATTCAGTCTAGAGTAGCAGCAGCAGGCTAAATGAGTTCATGGTTTGGATAACACATGAGATGCACAATACCATGAATACTGTAACATAAGAAGGCTAGAAAACTCATCAAAACCAAGTACCCTGTAGCCTCCCAGAATAATTAACACTCCACTTTGTCCTGATCATAGAGGAACCATTGATAATTCTTCTTTTTAATTATGAAAACATTTTATTTCACTGTCTCTTGATATGGCCTGTCTATTATTGTTCTGATAGCTGTCTTGCATATATAGATATTGTTCTGATCAACAGGTACATGCTGTACAGAAATCTGTGTGCCACCAATATCTATTTGGAGAACCCTTAATTAAAAGTTTTATATTGAATAAGGTCAGTTCTGAAAAGAACAAACCAAACCTAAACAATATTACAATATTGTAAACTGTTGCATTAAAACTTGCTATTTTTTGCTAATGTTTAATCAAGTGTTTTTGTTCTTACTGAATATGCTAAGGAGTTTATATTTACATAATTGTGGAAAATTATAATAACAGGTATTATGTTATTATATTTCAGAGGTTTGCATTCAGAGCACTCTCAAAGCAAGTAATTGTTGCAAGAGATTATTTTTCTTATTCCTTGCCCCATCCCTGCCCAGAACCATATAACTGAGCACTTCACCAGAGGATAAAATTTGTTGTAGTTAAATACAAGATAATAAGATATAAAACCCTAAACTATATAAAAATGATAAACCATTCTAAATTAAATGTAACATGAAAATGTTTAGAAATCACCCCAGGTAACTTAATTGATATGTACTTAAAGCACAGTACAGGAAAAAAATAGGAATAAAAGAAGGAATATTTTACGAAAGGAAAAGGAATTTTTATATAACATATTGAGAATGAAGTAGAAAGAGCGTTCTCTTTTTTTCATAATTGAAGTCTTTAGGGATCCATCCAGAATCTTGCTTAACATCCATAATTTAGAAGTAGTCTATTTAAACTCAGTGGAGATGTGGGGGGGTTTGTATGTTCTTATGTACAGGACATGTGCTTAATAACTTTACCAATAATCTTAGTAAATTAGAGATAGAGTAGCCAAATTTGTACTTGGCAATGTGGATTGAATAGCTGATGTCCTGAGAAAACACAGGTCTTAATTCTGGAGGCATTAAACATGGAGCTGGAATCAAGAACAGTGTTTTTTTCCCCAGCATTATAAACTTCCATCTGAAGTTAGAGAGAAATATCCTCACCTGAACTTGGCTTTATGTAACTGTCAATGCGCATTTAACTGGTTTTCTAACTGTCTTCAATGGGTCTCCATCAGTGCCTGTTTCAAGTCAGATTTCTTTGGGATTTTTAAAGCAAGGCATTTACAAAGGGAAGCACTCATCCTTAAATGTCTAAATGCTCAGTTTAAATACTTGTTGACTGTTGCAGAGGCAGTGCCCAGGCAAAATTAAGTTCACCTCATTTTTGTTGAATTGGAAGCAAGTAATCTTTAATTTATTAAGATGAGAGAGGATGATTGTTAGGCAGAGATACTGAGGTCACCTTCTTTGGGCGTGCCTGGACCACAGCATGAATACTGCCTTTGAAATAAGGTATCAGCAGACCTGCTGTGTGAGTGTTTTAATCCACACTGTGTAATGGCCTGGGTAAACTGAGGCAACTCTTCCTCTCAAAGGTAAACATAAATCTCATTAATTAGCTGGCATGCCTATGTGTGAGAAGAGTATTCTAATGTCTCAGCAAGTGACATCTCACTGCAGAATGTTCAAAGTGCTCAAAGCTGAATGTTTTCACTCCCACTTGCTGTATTTCTTAAGCCAGTAAGAGGGCAAGGCTCTGTTTTAGGGAGTGAACATTGTACTTTAGATTGTTGCTGACCTTGCTGGTGCTGTGACCCTGCCAGGAGGGACAAGTAGCAGTAGGAATGACTGACTGATGGATAATATTTGAGATTTCAGTACTCTGCTAAGTGACATCATGGGAGGACTCAGGCCCGAAAACCATTCTGCTTGTTGAGATTACACAGCAAGAGCAGTGTGATGGCCCTGATCCTGCAAAAAGTAGCTTACTGCGGTGGGGGGAGAGCAGATGTGAAGGGGAAAAGAGAACATGAGGGTGTACAAATCCTGAGGAATTTTAGCTACAGCCACAATGCACTGACTGGCAGGCTTTAGGCTGTTGAATCTTGTCCCCAAAAGTATTTGGAAACCCTTTCAATTTCTACACACTGCTGAGTTTAGGTAATTCATAGTAACTCCTATGTCAAAGATGAGTAGTTGCTTTTTTCTCTAGGGGAGGGACTTAAGGGCAACAGAAGGCAATTTTCTAATAAATGACTGTATGTTAAGAGTGGTATTTGGTGAATTCTGAAAAGGATTTCTGTAAATTAAAAAAATATTGTCTTAAAAATCTCAGCACATCAGGTCAAAATGAAATTGTTTTTTGGAGTGGTTGGCTGTACCACTTCATGGGAGAAACTAGTCTGCTAGTGCATAAGTGAGCTGCTGAACTTGCAAATATTTTTTCCTATGAATGGGCTAAAGGAGATTTTTACTGACAGGTTATTATGACTACTTTAATGCACATATGACCCATTGTCTAAAGGGCAGTTAAAATTATGAACTGTTCATAAATTTACTGATATTTTTGTCAACACTGTCACAGGAGTAAACATTTAATTTGATCCTCCTTTCTTAAAATAGCAGTATTGTTACTACCGCAAAAATACAAAGCTTCCTGTTGAAGAAATCTATTTCAGGTCTCTGCATATTAGTCCTTCAGCCTTGCTTATGTGCATTTATGGCAAATATGAAAGCAGTCATGTTAATTTTCCATTTAGTGTGAAAATTAAAGCAACAAATTCATACAATGCACAGCTTTCTGATTAAAGTTCTTATAAAGCCCTACATCCCAATTCTAAGAAGTTTTATCTATCCAAGTTCTTTCTTCAAATTATTTTTAATGCAGTTGTTTGCCCCAGCTAATCATGATACATGTGAGGCATAAAGAATAATCTAGTAACAGGGGAAACTTATAAATTCTTGCAGTCCTTACTCAGGTAAATTTCCCTCAGTGAATAGGGATTATAATCAAGTGATATTTGCATCTTCTGGTTCACAGTTTGAGTATTTAGGGACCTTTCAATTCAGTGCTAAAAATGATGTTAGAATGCAATGAAGAGATATTCACAGTCTTCTGCCCTGTTGCTCACTTCCTCACATTCTGCTTGTTCTCTCACACATAGGTAATAGTCACATAATGGCAAAAAACAATCATCTTACGGGCAGCAATAGGTTGTAGTGGGAATACCCCTTTTGATCTTTTAATTTTTCTAGGTTGATTTTTGCTCTGAAGCAGGTGGAAGAACTCTGAGTTCATCAGTTGTTGGTTATATGTACAGAGTTTTTTCCGAAGTAAATTTCAGAATTAATCTGTTAAACACCTCATTTTCAGGAACAATATTGCTATCAAGGTTCATTTTGTTGGGTTTGCCTAACTCTGGCCTCTTCTGATGCTGTCCTAGGGTGACTTTATGATGCTTGTATCCCCAGTTGTCTGTTCTGTTTATGCTGGATAATAAGTTCTGCATCTTTAAGACTTGTTCCAAGAGCGAAGGGGAAGAGAAGAAGCACTGAGTTTGTTTTCAGAAACTGCACTTGCTCCCCTCATCCTGCTCCTGGACTGTGTTGTCTGCAGCATGGACAGACAGACAAGTGGGAGAGAGCTCTCCTTTGCTTTTAGTTAGTTTTTTTATCTAACTGAGGCAGAGAAGTTCCCTGGACTGTAGTTTTTCTTTTTTTGTAACTGATCAGCCCTGCTCTGGACTGAGAACCCAGAAAAACACCAGGAGCTCACAGCTGTGGCCCACCAGGGCCTGGTGCTGGAGGGACTGATAAGAGACTGAGCAAGCTGAGCTACACCCTATGACCAGGACTTTCTGAATTTGTCATCTCTTCAGAACAGTGAGAGGTTTTATTGTTTGATATTATTCATTTTTTATGCTTGTGAATATTTTGTTAAATAAAGTGTTTTTTCCACTTTTGTCCAAGGAAATATTTTCCTGAACCAGTAGGGAGAGGGGCTGCTTGAATCTTCTTTCTAGAGGGACCTCTTTGGCAGTTTCCTCCCAAATTTGCCCTAAACAAGAATAGATGCCAAACTAATAATACCCTTATATTGATTGTTGCTCACATTACATGTTTATTTTAATGGCTTTCGCTATAGCCTTCTAGACCCTTCTATTCTGTCTTGCAAAGCCCTGCTTCTTGGTTTCTTGATTCTTTAGAAAATCCAGTTTGGGATTTATTTGCAGAATTCATGGTCTAGAGTTTTGGGATTGTCTTGAGGACTCCTAAAGTGCAGCCATGGAAGGAAAGGAGATAATGAAAAAGAAAAATCATCATGATCAGAACACATATGTAATTTCATGCTGTTTTGCCATAAACCTGGCATTCATCATAGTAGATTAGAAAGGGACATACAGGTAGTATCACAGCCAAATAATGACTGGAGAGAGCTGTAATATTGCTGTAGTGGCAAGTTAATGTAAATTTCATGAAGAAAATGTCAACCTTAAGCAACTGAATACAGTTCAGTTCAGTCAATATATTAAGGTTCAAAACCTCAAAAAATTCTGAAAGCAGAAATCCACATCATGTGTGAGATACGAAGCAGGATTGGGGATGAGATGGGATGGCATATGCAGATGTTGCACAATCCCAAAGGTACGCAACCACTTAGGAAACAGGTTTGGCATAAGACTCTGATGACAGGGAAAAGTTATGGTAACTTGTGTTACTTGGATCTGTGAACTGTACAATTGACACAGAGCTAAGCAGAAGAATGAATTCAGTCAGAGAATTGTTGTCCATGTCACAATAGAAGAGCTATTATTGTGATCATAATACTGCAGAAAACAGCAAAAGAAAGAAATTGGAGGTGAGAGGACAAATTTCTGTGAGGAAAAGTTGGCTTAGAAATGGGTTTAAGTTACATGAACATCAGTATTAAAAATAACATGTAAGAACCAGGCAGGCAAGGAAGGCTGTAGTAGAAATGCCATTCATGTCTGATTAAAGCAATAGTGAGAAGAAAGTTTTTCTAATATCCTATGTAAGGATAGAGCAGCTTACTACTGTTTTCTCCTTCAATATGTAATTATACACCAACTGAAAGACCAAAAATCATGGTAAAGTCCTCAAGCAGATGAGAATAAAGTTTAGTTCTTTGTCTCCTTGTAAAACTCAAACATTCAATAACATGGAAAAGAGCATAGATTTTTTTTTTTTTTTAATATCAACTCAGTGGATGGCTTTCAAACTGCTGTTGCCAAAACTGAGAGGATGCTTTTCATTTATATGATTCAGTTTCATGCAATCAGAGTTGTATAGGTGCTGTCTGATGGTTGACAGAAAATCCACACAGGGGTCCCTGAGGAGCCAGAGAATGAATGGGAAAAGTGGGGGAGGAAATATAAACAAAACAAAATTTAAAAGGTAATTTTTAGTGAAAGGAAGGAACAAAGGAGCAAGTTCAGTGTATGAAGAAAGAAGAAAGTGGAAGTGCCATAGATGAAGTAAATGACCTTCAGTCGGTGTGAAGGCTCACATAGCATCTTGTCTTCACAAAATATGTAGCTTTTGTTATTGTGTTCTGTGCAATTAATAAATGTTCCTCAGTTCATTGAGGGGAGCAATGCACTTGAGCTGAAACGTTGTGTATCACCACACCTGGAAGTAGTGCTTGACAATCTGTGCTGCTTCCAGACTATTGAAGAGAGCAGCTGCCTGTGTGATATCCACAGGGATCTAACCATGCTCTCTGCTCCTGCCTGAGAGATAAAAGACTCACTGCCTCTTCAGTTTCTGTGCTAGATGTAGCAAAAAGAAAAAAAAAAAAAGAAATGGTGAAATTTCTAAGAGGTGCAGGTAGTAAAGAAGCGTGTTACTTCTCAGGTGGAAGCGTGGCAGTTTGGTAACAACCTGCTATGAATTAGTATTTATTGGAGGAAGTGAAGCGTGTTTATGGTGACAGTTCTCAGCACATTATCAGGTTTATGCTGTACTGTTTAGCTAAATGTCATCTATTGATATTTCAGTGAACAAGGACCCATGCAAAACCCAGCTGGTTTAATATAATCAGTCATTTTACATACTAAACACAGGCTGTCCTAGACACAGCCCAACTCTGTTTTACAATTACTTTTATCTGCATACTGGGACTGATATTTTAGTTCTGCTTCCCACATTAGTGATGTAGAGTGCTCCATATTTTAAACTGATACACTGCAGCATGCAAGCAGAAGAATGTCCACATTGCAATATGGCTATACAAGCAATGTACAGTCAAACACGGTGCTCTAAGCAAAATTATTTTAATGAAAAGCCTTCTATTCAAATTCTACTTATTGCCATTCTCATCTGACCTCAAACTTCAAAAGTTAAATTTTGTTGCTGCTGGAAGTTTGGAGTGAAAAAACATCCTGAAGGAAAACTTAGTTTTGTATAAGAATGTTTTTTCTCTTTATTTCTTTTCACTGTCCTTCTTTTATATTGTTGAAATTTCCTCTAGTTTTATCAAAACTGAGTTATTTTGGCTAACGTTTTGAAAGCACATCAAATTTTGCATGCCCTGAAAACCCAGTCAGGTCAAAAAATACCAGAAGTTCTTAAAATTGATCTGTTTCAAACATCATCATTGGCTTTTAAATATCACAGGAGAACCAGAGGCTCTCAGGGTTTGGATTAACTAATTACTTTCAATTTGTAAACCTCTTGTGCTATTTTAAATAATTATGTGATTCACTACTCTGTGAGTTGAATTCTGTACACTTAAAATGGGTATTATCCTCTGTCTGTGGCTGGAAGCAAACTAGCTTGTATTCTTGCAGCGGCCAGGCCTGGGAATAGATCTCTCAAGTTGCAGATGGAGAGTACACAAAGCATTTTGAAACCTTTTATTTTCTTTTGTGCTATCATTTATTTTTATCTGCTCTTCACAGTTAAAACTGATCTTTTTCATGAAACATTTTGAATTCCTTGTCTGAGATGCCATTTGAGCAGATAGTTTCACAGAAGTTCATTTGCTTGTGCAGGGAAATTAGACTTGTATGAAATGTTACTCTATGCCAATTTAGCACAGAATTTCAGGATGTTTTTGCCCAAGAGTGATTATAAGAATTTAAAAAGGTCATTTTTCTGGATAAAAGGAGGTATTGTGTCAACCAGTTAACATATTTAAAATACCATTCTCAGCAATGTGTTTAATGAAAACTAATTTAGTGAATCCTCTCATTCTCTCACCAAATGGTTCCTGATTCTCTTCCTATAAACAAAGAGGTAGTTCTTATAAGGACAGTCTTTAGAGGAGGTTTAATTATTTGTGTAATTGACCCTGAGATCCCTTTGTGAAAAGCACTGAATAAACACATGAGTATTGTCTTTATCTAAATTAAGAAGAGGATAATTCCACCTAAACTTACCTTTGACACAAAATGGTTTTATTTGAGGAAGCATTCTTTGGGTGGCATCCCATTTCAAGACAGTTAAATCTTTACAGCTTAGGTGTAATTTAACTTCCATTAATTTAGATGTTTAATTTTTTAAGGGAATTATTTGCTATATTTTTACCTGAATCAGGCACATATAAATCATATTCACAGTAAATAGATGGATAATTTCAGTATTAACATTATTCCAGTTGTGTATATCTAGTAATTATAACAAAAATTGTTGTGGTGGGGTTTTCATAAATTATCTCAAAATGTTGCATCATGTTGTTTTTTTAAGGATTCCATGAGCTGCAGAGATTTAACCACGATTCAGTTACATCATTGTGTAGGCTTTGGATTTGCTATGGTTTAGTTACACTTTTGTTTATTCAGACATTTATGTGGCACGTATGTTTTCAAACCATTCTCACTGTAGCAGCAATTTTCCAACTACTTTGTGTGAGAAAGCAATCTTTAAAATTGTTCTCAGTCCGTAGAACTTGAGAAGGGGAAGAATTACATGAAGAAGACCTCAAAGATGGAGGCCAAGTTTGAAGCTCTGTTTCATTAATACTGGATGGCAGGAAGGGACCCAAGTCCTAGATAATGAGGAAGGAGGCACAATTTTTTTAAAGCTACCTGGTGACAGGGAAAACAAAAATGACATTCAGCTGACAAATGAGCAGAGTTTGACCTAGCCTTTTGACCTTTGACAATCAATCTTACCTGCTGCTTTATAAAGAATTATAGTTGTGCCGCTCACATTTGACTCTGGATCTTTACGATCCTTCCTTCCTTCCTTCCTTCCTTCCTCCCTCCCTCCCTCCCTCCCCCCCATATTCCAAGCCTGTGCACCTTCGTCCTGTAAGTATTCTGTGTGCTGTGCAGTGTCCCTGGCACAAAGACATGTGGAACAGCTGGTAGTATACCTAATGCTCCACAGGGCCATTCTGGAATGTCAGTCAAGTGGGTCACTGGGCTGTGCAAGACAGAACAGACTGGGTCTTTTTGAGAACACTCAGCAGGCTCCTAATGTCATCTTATGTCTTATAGAAAAGAAAATAATGAAATTGTTAAATATAAGCTAGCTTTGCTTAATAAGAGTGACAACACAATAAAGATGATATTTGATTCCATGTAGGAGCTATGAAAAAGGCAGGAAGAAACTAGGATATTTTTTTTACTTGTTATAGTATTTCATTCTGTTTTGGCTTGGTTTTGACTTTTTTATTTGAAGTTTTATTGCTGTGTACTCTACTAAGAATTTGCATACCTTCCTTAATGGAAAGGACAGGAAGTCTAAACAGTAGATGACTGCTGTGTTATCTATTAAGGGTGGCAAAGCAAGTGCTGAGCAGCATTAGTGGCACAACTGAAGCAAAGAAAGTCATATCCAAAAGACATAGAGCTCTTACAACTATGTAAGTAAAGGCTGCATTTTCCTCATTGTTTCAGAAATGCAAATTCTATTACACTGTCCTCATTGCTCTGTGAAACCTGAAGAAGAGTTTGGTCTTGCTGGCTTCATCAACTGTGTTGAAATTTATATTTTTATTTGTAGTATTTTTGTTTTTAGATACTAAAGGTAAGGCCACTCAGTAAGGACATCTGTAATGTAATCTACCAGCTGCAAGAAGTAACCATTGGAGGTTTTTAAGGGTTAGAGGATGTCTGTGGGAAAAAAGGCATCTGAGGGTTTGGGGTTTGATTTCTATGGAGATAATACCAGAAGGAAATCATGGTTTATCTTTTTTTTTTTTTTTTTTTTTTTTTTTAAGTTGCATACTGTAAAATTTTAAAGGCACATCCTTGGTACATACCTCCATTACTGAACTTTCAAAGCTTTAGGCAGCTGATGGACAAGCCTCCCATTTATTTTATGATGTGAATGCATTTTTGCTCTGTCATGTATAAAGACAAAAGAAATGCCTTGATATGTCTTCTGCCTTTTTAGACTGGGAAGAAAATTATGCAAAATATGGAAAAGAACAAGTCACAGGCCTGCTTTTCGCTGGATTTTTCATGATCAGGTGGCTGTAGCCAGCTAGGCTGGACCTTGTCTCAGCTGCCTTTGTATATTTTGCACTTTAAAAGTAAGTGCTAAGAAGAATAGCTGTTTTCTCCTATTTTGAGCTCCAAGAAGGAGAGCTTATGCCTACCTAGTGTATGTAGTCTTCTTGTTTAGAGAGTGTTTCCAAAACACCTTTGTGGCTGCTCTCTCTTTGGCCTTTTGACACTTGTTATGTGTTCTCTTACAAAAAAATGACTGAATATTTCTTGCACAGGCTTTATAATGCATGAAGGTTTTTCTGTCATGTATAAATGTCATACCTATATGTGAACATATAAAATCTACTCAGATTTCTTGGTTTATTACTATGATTACTTGTACTATGTTTGGAAACCAAGCAAGTCTTAGCATTGCTGGTCCTGAGAGCCTGAAAAATATTTTACAAGGGTTTAGGAAGAGGGAAAGAAGGGACAGTTGCACAAAAGAGGGAGACGAGTCTCCAATTCTCATTTGTCCTCCTGTAATTTGGGAGGCATCATTTGTGTATGAAGGAAGGAGGCTCACACAATGGCTCCAATTTCATAAGCACCATAAAAGTCTAGGCACAAAGCAGCACAGTCTTATTAGTGGAGGAAGTGAGGTCAGTAGTCTTCAGCTTCTTAACAAGATGATAGAATTTATGAACCATCACAGCAGCAGGATGTGGTTGCCTGCAGACTATTCATATAACTTGCCCACTGGGGTCCTATAGTTAGCGCCCTTGAATTTGTTTTCCTTTCTTTTATTTTCTTTTGTCATCCTTCTCTTTCTCTCACCTAGCTTCCTGCATTGGAGGAATCACTTTATTATTTTTGATGCCTTGTTGGTGACATTTTCTTTTGGATTTTTCTTGTCATTATCATTAACTAGTTTAGTTTAGATAGTTCCATTGGTGTGTCTCTGATTATAGAGGTGCTCACAGAGGTGTGTGATGAAAACTAAGTATTAATATTCCAGAAAATCTGGGACTGGTGTTCAGTCTGAGGTATCCTTTCAATCCAGTGTGAGATAAGTGCCTAAAATGTGTCTAAGCTGAGAGTTCAGCTTAAAATACATCCTGCTTGTTGCAGATTTCAAAAAGTTCTATGAGCTGCTGGGAGTAAAAGCATTACCTAAACATTATTAAAAAGTAAGAACAATGGGTGCTTTTAAATAATTTATCTCTTACTAACACCATGTAGGTGGTAGTTCTACAACAATCTTTTCCATAAGGAAATAAAATTTTGTGTATCTTTAACCCCCTTCTTTTTTGAGGATTTTGCTGCACATTGCTGTATTTCACTAATTTCGCTTCCTGTGGTGAGGGAATTAAAGTTTATTATCCCTCTTTTTCTTTTATAAAACAGGAAAATGAGGGATTTAGATTAACTGCTGTGCCCAAGGTGGTGCAGGTCTGGTAGGTTCAGAAATAGGAAGTGGATTCCCAGGTGCTGATCTTTGTGTATAAGACAGTCAGTCCTAAATCCCTGTTTCCATTCTGACTTGTTCTGTCATACAGGGTGTTTTTTAAAATTTTTTCCTAATTAGGAAAGCTGTGCTTTGTATCATGGAAGCACAGCATCCAGATGGGAATAGTATGTGTCAGAACAGCATATTTAATTATTTATAACTGCTTTCTTTGTTTGATGTTTTGATTGTTATTTATTTTATTTTTCTACCCAAAGGTTTGATCACTTAAACAGCCTGGAATCAAACATTTGGCAGTGTTTACAAATTATGAAAGTGGTTTCTGATTAAAGTTTTCTGTGGGAAAATTAAAGTTGCAGATCAGTACATAAGCCAATGGCATTATTCTGAATTTCAGCAGGAGAGATCTGCTCCGTATTCATAGCCATGCTGGCACAAGATGCAGGTGGTTCCTTACACATTTTCCCTGTGGTCTTCTCTGGGCTGTTGACGGGGGAACACCGAGTGAGATGCAGGTCTGCAAGACACCCATTAGACAGTGCACAGCAAAAAAGCCACTCCCAATTGCAGCTGAAGAAAGTGACAGAATCATGCAAACATCTAAACCTCATCTATTTTGCAGATATATTGTGATCAAGTCTGAAAATCATTGTTATATCAGTTAAACCAGCAAAGTTCCTGGCTGAAGCTACTTTGCATGAAGTCAGATGTCATTTCACTGTGAGATATGATTAAGAGGTGCTAGAATTAATCTATTTAAGAATATTTCAGCATTAGAAAAAAAAGAAATTACTTCTGCTTTTGTCTGTAGTGATCTCTGTACTAGTGTTGATTTACAAATACCAGAGGTCTTATGTTCTTGGCTTCCACTCTTAATTTTCCAGTGTAAAACTTGAAAACTTAAGATGCTTTCCTGGCATTACCTTCTTTATGAGTTGAAAATCCATGTGATCCATAATCCAGATACATAAAATAGTCACCAGTTTATTCTGCAAACCTCTTAATGAAATCTTTTGCGCTGGATGATTGCTTAAAGAACACTAATCTCCACTTATGGGTCTTATATTTTTAGCTATTTCCTGGTACAGTTCTGAAAAGGTCTACTGATTGAGTAGCTATTGGCAAAAGAACATCCCTATACATCCCTGAAAAAACGAAGGCAGGAATTTACACATCTTTTGCACAGCTTTTTATCACAATCACATTTATAATATTATTTTCTGACAATATGTTTAGCCAGATTTGCATTTGCTTCAGTTCTCTGGTGAGGATTCAAAGGTGAGAATTGCTGGAGTGCCATGAAAATTCCATAAGCTATAAAGAAGTAAATGTGTCTTCAGCTGGTAGAGAAGAGAAACTGTTGGGGCCTTATGTGACAAAGAGAAGGTTATGCATGAGAGGAACAGTGGTTGAACACTGGATATGATGGTCATAGGAGTTGCCATAGCCTATAGAAGGCTGGAGGCCCTCTGTAGAGCTGGTCTTTCCAGGCAGAATTTAGACAAACATGAGTCCAAAACTGGCCATATTTTTGAAGATTGTGGGAGAGAGGAAGAAAAGGGGAAGTGTTGTGGTCATGTTAAGCTGGACCTGGCTCTGCCTCAAGGATGGAGATGAAAAAATAGTTTGCCCCATGCTCCCTGGCACTTGGGTGGAAAATCAAAGGGACCCATATTCATTTCATCTTCATTGAAAACACACAGTAGAATAAACATTCATAGTTGGCAAATGGAAAAGTTTTAAATTGATGATGGAAGAAACATTCATTTCCAAGCTTCTGACCGAGCTATTAAAATCAACAGAGTAAAGACAAAATCCCTGGCACTGAAAATGAAAGGAACAGTCTTTGTATCTACTTAGTTAAAACTTGGCAAAACAAATCTAAAGTAGTGGTTTCAAATTTCCGTGTGCACTAACTGTGCCAACTTTTGTTCTCAGGGTTGCCATGACAGAAAGTTTATCCCACTTGCTCAGTGCTTTTTCCACTAACTTTTAAAATTAGAAGATAATTTAAGCAAAAAGCTAGATCTTGTATCGGCACTGACATGTATTTCTTTGTTTTGCACTGTTGAATGGTCCAGGTTTTTCATTAAAATACACTTTTTTGAAACAAGCTCATCTCCATTTAATTGGCATTGGAGTTAGTATAGTAAATATAGTAGTGATGTTTTAGGACAGTAAATATTGTAGCGATGATTACTACAGTAACTGTGTAGTATTTCTACCTACACTAGTCAGTGGGCTCTTGCAAGAGGATGAGAAATTCACTAATTTCAAAAACAAGGGAATTTGCGAACATCAAATTCTTTCCTCTTGCCCTCCACCCCCAAACATCTATGGCTATACATTAGCAATCCATTTCACATTATGACGAGTATTTTCATTATCATAAAAATGTTCTTAATTCTCTACAGTATGAGGTAGCTCTTTCATTATTTTATGAAAAGGTGAAATATAACAGAAGAAAATTTTAAAAGAAAATTGCAGTTGTTTGGAAACTTCACACAACCCAGATGCATCACTGCCAGTATGCTTTTATAGGGTGAATAAAATATGTCTGTTCGGATACATTCTCTTATGAATTTTCTGTATTTTTAGAGCAAATTCTGAGGATTCTTCTATAATTCTTAAAAGGATGCTATTAATAGCAGGTGTATTTAATATGAGTAATAGCCTTAATGCATTGGTAATATTCTGTAGTGTCATTGAGATTTGATACAGTTAACAGAGCTGATGAGACACAAACTCTTATTTAAAATATTTCATTATTCTGAATATTAAAATTAGGGCAATGTTGCTTTAAGGAAGGCTAGCTTTGTGTTAGTTTTTTCTGAGAATCACAGGTTAGCAACCAAATTCAGCTTTTCTTCTATTACCTGGTCTGGAAAAACAAGTATTTTCATTGATAAGGGTATTAGTTAGTTACTGCACGAAAAAAGGTGTGAATATTCTGTTCAGACTGAACATATGTACATAAACAGTGAATAATTTTTTAATATCTTTTTCGCCAATCCAAAATTCTTCCTTTACATCCTTTTGATTTTGTTGTCCTTCTATAACTAGGAACTCTGGCTCCATGTAAATTAATAAATTATTTAAGTGGAAGTTCTTTTATTAATGTCTGTGTGCTCCTTTCAAATTAAAAATAATTAACTTTGAAGAAGCAACATAAGAGCCAAAGTAAGATCTAGATGGAGATTTTGTAAAGGACTGCTCTTAACTGCTACTTTTCAGTGTTCAAAAATGTACAAGTTACCAAACAGCATGGGGTTTCCTATGTGCTTTTGGAAGTCATGAAGTGTACAGTGCATTGACTGGGCAGTGCAATGCAGCTGCTTTTCTGGACTCCCCAGTCCTTCCCTTCATCTGTGCATGGGTCTCATCCTAACAGAAGTGTGACTGACTTCACAGCCTGTGAATGGGGATTGACTATAAAATCTTCTCCCTAAATCTCCCACCCAAATTCTTTACTGATGAATAGTAGAATATGTAGCAATATGTGAATAACCAGGTTGCTTATTCCATTGGTGAGCAGGAAATTAGTTAAATGAGTGCACATAAGCACCCAAAGAGCAGCTAATTCACTGTTGCTGTACAAAGGTGATAGGTGCCAAGCACAGCCAAACTAGGAGTAGCATCTGAAGCAGCAAGATGTTTGGCTGATGAGCTGTAGAGACTGTAAAGAAATCTCATATGTAGCCACTCTCATTTTACTGCAAACTAAAACTGAGCAGTCAGTCCATCTGTGCCAAATACCAACTGCACAGTCTAGAACCATTGCTTCCCTACTGTTTAACTTCATTTTAAATCTCTCTGCAAGTAAAATAAACTAGAAAAGGGATATAGGCAGATTGCCTCAAACTGACCTGTAGTCAGCTTCAATATCACAAAAGAAAACAGCTACAGGTACTATCATATGTTTTGAAATGCACACCACTAAATTTAGTGGTTTTAATTATGCACGGTGTATACTAAAAATCATGGAAGATTCTTAAAGACAGCAAAACAGAGCTACTGTGAGTCAACAGCAGGCAAACTGAAAGTACCTTGCTGGTGGTACATACATTCCGGAATAGCTTGTGGTATGACAGATTACCAAATTAAAGTTCACCTCCCAGCTCTTCTATAATTTCTGGTGTGGAGGTAGTTGCATAGTGTAGAGAAACACTAATCCCTCTTATAAAGAGAGAACACCTCTATCTTCTGCTCACATAGTGATGTTACAGCATCTAGCGCATCACCTCCTCACCATCCTGTGCTTGAGATTGTTTCTGGACCACAGCTAATAAAGCAATGCCCCTTGTGACACAGACAAAGCTTTTTAGTCCATTTTTATTCTTCTGTGCCTGGTGAAGAATATCACATTCAACATGGTACTGCATTTAATGTCCCAGCTGTTGATGAGTAGCGTTCAGTCCCTAAACAGGGATAGGGAGCATTGCAGCCATGTGTTTTCTTTTGCTTTGTGTTCTCCCCCACTTTTTTTACCCTGTTACTGCTATTTTCAATTTTTCATGTCTTGGTAAAAGCAGATGTTCAAGGCCATATCGAGAAAAATAGGGCCTGTTAACAAGGTTGAAGCTCAAGTCACTGCTCCAGCAGAAAATTTGTGTGCAGCAAGGTAGAACTGCCGTTTTTGCACCCGGTTCTTGTACTTGTTATTGTAGTTTTATTGATTGTAAAGAAAAGAAGAGGCTTGTGCTGCATTTTTTCCCTTTCTCCTTATAGTGTATATGTTGCTGTTTTCTGAGTCATTCCATGGCCTCTTCTCACTGTTGTTCAGCTAACTTCTTTGGCTGCAATTCATACACAAAACCAGAATTTACAGGTGCTTGACTCTTAGAGTTCTTAATAGAAAACAGATTTTCAAGACTTTTTCTTTCAGAAAAGACTGGAAGTGAAAATTGATAGAAACATGGTTACAATGAGCATCTGAGACGTGAAAGCAAACACTCATACCAAGTCACCTGCTGGATAATGTAGCCTGTATTGCTTCCCTAGGTTGAGGCTGGGATATTGTGACATTATCCTATGCCATTCCCAGGACACTTTCACAAACTCAGCATACAGACCAACCTTTTAAACCACAAATATTTTGATCCACTAGTTGATCACATTATTAAAAAAACCTGCAAACACACACATGTGCAAAATACCCAGTACATTTCACTTACAGTAATTTTGCTTAAGGAAACATCACTCACTTCAAAGACTCCTTGAAGAGATTTCTTGTAATTCCCAATCTTCATAGAACCATTGCTGAAGCAACAACTGGGTAAATATTTCTTTGTCCAAAGAGCCATTTACCATAAACAATTATAGAAGATACAAGTGCAGATCTATTACCTGGAAGAATGCAAAATCACTCTGAAACCACCAAGCTCCTCTTGACGAGACTTTGCCCCAAAGCCTCACATAGGCACACTGTCAGGAGAAATGGCAGGATACCTGGTGGACTGGGGACCTGTGACGCTCTGAACTGTAGGACAGGATTCTGCACAACTTCTTTCAAGGCTTCTGAGGCTGTTTGTTGTTGCACTGTTTTTTCTACAAGTATTGCTACTTTGAGTACATCAAACACTTAATCTGCATAAGTTCCATCAAAATTATGATTCCCATCAATATTAGAGCATCTGAAAAGTAAAGGAGAGAAAAAAAAGCTGCAGTTTCTCTCATTAAAGGTTGTATATGTACAGAATGTCCAGGTTTTGTCTTATGTCCATTGTAAATCATGGCCATTGTTCTGAGTCAGCAGACTGTTGTTTCAAAGTTAATTTCTTTGTGTCATTCATCCATTCCCCGTCATATCCCTTCAGCTGTGAAATCTTACATTGGGTTCTGTTGGCCTTTAAATTATAATCTTTTCACTGTCAATTAGTTTCTTGCTAAGGAGTCCTGAAGATTTTTTTCCCATGAACAGGGGGGTCATCTTAAATTCTGGCCCACAGGTACATCGTTATGGGCTCAATATGGCCTGGAAATCCACTCTGTAGGAATACCATGCCACTTAAATGGATTTTTTTTATTCTGTTCTTAGAGAGTCTGGGACTGGTTCTGCAGTCTGTAATTAAAAAACTGCTTTTATCTGGCATAAGGACCTAATTGGAAGACCCTACCCCCAATCTGTGAGTCATGTTTTCACAAAAAAAAAAAAAAAAAGGGCTGGTAAAATTTAGAAATTTAGCATATCTAGATTATTCGTTTGACACACAGACTTTAGCATTCAAACACTTACAGTGTTGTCATACTATGCTTAATCGCCTGTCTGAATGAGAATCCCGAGACAAGTCATCCTGATTGATCTCCTGTGTCTTGATGATATCCCAACTCCAGTTAATGTTTCAACCATTTGTACAGTATGAGACCTAAGGTCCCATTTGAACTGAGAAAGTAAATGGCTTATTAAAGTCTACTTTCTACAGCTTGTTCTTGCCTTTGGGCATTTTAAATAGGTTAATGCAATTTTTACAATACACTTAGGGAACTTTACTCAGAGAGTATTGTCATAAACTAGAGGAAAATAGCCCCAATTTGAAATTATTCCAAATATCCAAATATACTTGTCCTGACATTTAGTCAAGCTCTCCACCTTAGAACTTTTTTTTCTTTTTCTTCTTCTTCTTTTTTTTTTCTTTTTTTTTTTTTTTTTTTTTTCTTTTCTCAAGATTTTAGTGGATTATAGTACATTTTAAAGTTTGGTAAGGAAAAAAAAAGGTCAGCTTTATTTAATGCAGTGGATCATTTTTCAGGGAAGCTCCAGCATTCATCAAAATGTAGAAACACCACAGGCACCATATAAATTATGATGGTTTTCTTCTTAATACTTCCTTTTTATTGCCTACATTGTTTAAAGTGAATTTAGTGCTCATGAACAATGCTGGATGCAACAACACTAGAACATGAAGTCCTCTGTTTATCTGCAGAATTGGTGCAGAGGACTATTGGCAATGCAAGTTTCTCCCCTGTCCTGGATTAGGGCAAATCTGAGAGAAAACCTCCAAAGGGAGCCCCCACAGAAAGCAAACCCACACGGCCCCTTTCTCCCACCAGTTCGGGAAGGATTCCTCGGAGAGAAGTGGAAAGAACCTGCTTATTTAGCAGGCAAAACACCCCCAGCACACAAAATGAACAATACCAGATGACAACACTTTCACCGATCTGAAAAGGATGACAAATTCAGAAAGTCTTTCCTGGGAGTGGTCACTCTGTTGACTCTGTTGTTGCTCCCTCCGGCGCTGGGGATAGCTGCTGCAGCCACAAGATGTAAACTCTCGGTGTTTCCCAGGTCCCAGTCCGGAGCAGGTTTGAATTGTTTCAAATAGGGAAGGGAAAAAACAGTCCAGGGAAAAATCTGGACCGCTAAGCTAAACTAATTAACAGAAGCAAAAAGCAAAAGCAGAGCGGGAGCAAAGCAGGAGCGAAGCAGGAGCAAGAGCAAAGCAAAGCAGCAAAAAGCAAAGCCAAAAGCAAAAACCACACTATGTACTGTCCCGTCTCTCTGTCCCGCCAGCTGTAGGGGAGCAGGCTGATAACAAACCAAAACAAACCTTGCTCTTCAGAGCCAGTCATGAAGGCACAGTACATAACATCCAGCACCAACAGAACACACGATTGGGGATACAAGCATCATAACCTCACCCTAGGACATCCCCATAACTCCATCTGTGTTTTGCAGCTGTAACCTTGAGGGATCATCTTTAGGAACAAGGAGATTACTTGATCCATGTACTCTTTCCATTCTTAGCCTCTCTGCTGAAAGTGCAAATAAAGATGTCAATTGATGCCATTCAAGACCATAGTATTTTTGATCTTCTTCATTAGATGTTGTAAGACCATCAATTTATTACCTTGACCATGTAGCAAACTTCTTCCAATGCAGGCGGGCTCTCTGTGGATATCTGTGTATGAATAAGACTTCTATACATTAAATACATCTTTTGTGTGGTAGAAAACATGCAAAAGCACCATTAAAGTGCTATGACTTTTGTTCCCTATATTGACCTAGGCTGAATTTGAACCAGTGATTTAGAAATAATATGCTCTCTATCCCAGTACTAATCTCTTCAGCCACAAGTCCAACCCTTCAGGGATTTTTTTTTTCACAAAGAGGATGATAACATATTTAAAGAACTCACATGTTACTCTCAAAAAGAAAATCCGAGCATATGGAAAAACACGGGTATTTGGCTAACCTACCCCTCATTACCCAGGAGGGAGAGAATGTAAATGCAGGCTTGCATTAGGTTGTTCAGTGTGTGTATTCAATCTTTAGAAATCTGTTTCAAAGAAAAGAAAGGCATAAACCTCATTAGAAGAGAAACAACAGGGTGGAAAAAAAAGCGAGCCATGTCAGTTCAAACGCAAGCCCGGATGCTAAAGTTAGTTATACTTTTCAGTTTAAGGCAATGCAAATCCATTCTCCATTACAGGGGAAGTGGAAAAAGGCATTAAGCCCTTGAAATGTCAGGAGTCAAGTTTTGTGCTCAGTCAAATAGGAAAAGGTTTAATGTATGATTTTCTTATTTTTAGTCTGTTGTGCATTGCATCAAGGCACCGAAGAACAACTTTGCAATTACGTAAATAGGAGGAGAGAAGCTAGAGCAGCACAATTGTTTGTAAGCTAAAATTGTTTCTTATTCCTCCTACCCCTCCTTCCTCTTTATACAGAAACAAACATGCACAAAACATTAACAAAATAAATCAGAATTTATATGAAGGTTGTCCACAAGAGCAGATTCTAGATACAATTTGAATCCCTGAATATTAATTTGATCTTCTGCCAAACGCTATGGAGGTCTTAAGAATCTGAGGTTATATTGTAAAGGAAAGGTGAAAAAGGAGTCCTAATTTTAAATTGTTTTCATTATATAAACATTTGTGAGCACACTTTTGTTCCCTGCTTTTTGGAGAATCATGATTAAACTTTAAAATGTATGTTTTAACCTGAAGTAAAACCAGGGATATTCCCCTACTTATGTCACAATATTTTAGCCAGAGGCAGCAAGGAATTGCTACTATTTTCCATTAATCAGGCTTGAGAAATGAAGACAGAGCCTCTTCAGTTTGCTCACTACAACAAATCTTCACTCATTCCCCTGTCATGGATCAGACTGCTTCTTTCGGCATGGTTGCCTCAGAGGTGAATTTTCCCCATTGTAACTCTTTATTTGGCAGAAGGGCATTTTCATTTCATTTCAGTTTCCTGTGTAGGTAACCAGCAGAGAAATAGAATATGAAATGACACATTTTGTGTGAATATTGTAAATGCATGGCAACACTATGCCTGAGGAATTCCTCAAAGAAAGTCAAGGAGGAGTATATACCTTAGGTCTTAACTTTGTCTGATCCACAAAGTAGCCTGAAATCTGTGACAAGTATTGCTGTAGATGACCTAGGAGATCAGAAAGTTTGCTTTCACTGCCTCTTGACCATTGATTTCCACCACTTAACTCCATGCCTCTTATTCTAATGAAATGCTTTTGATACCATGAGTAAGTATAATCTGCTTAAAGTAGGATCATAAACCCTGGGGCGATCTCATGGAAAGTCTGCCACAACACCACAGCAAGCAAGAAGTTTGTTGAACCATAGGTTTTGAAACCCCATGCGCCATTGTTTCTTCATAGATATCAGTTATATTTACCATCATCTTGGATCCCTGGTATATATCCAAGATGTATTTTTTTAGGGAGAGTTGAAATGTCATGCAGCTTTTGTGGATTTTCCTCACAGTTTTTATTGCTCGCATACATTTTTAGTTGTGTTTCTCTTTTAAAGTGATGTACTTTATGTTGAACATTTTAACTATAAAAATAACTTTCTGCAATTCTTTGCAAGCCTTTTTAATTCTTGAATGCAAGTGTGAAAATAGCACTTTTCACTAAAATATGTCAAATTTTTACCCAGCTGTTAGCCAGTAAGTCATAAAAAAGATTCCTGTGAGGTAGGCAGTGCATGTTATCTTTTATACATGCAGACATAGCACTGTTGTACCACCTGAAATTCTATCAGGCTCCAAGCTCTGCAGAAAGTGACAAATGCTAGACAGGTATATTATTTATAATGGATGAGCTATGCAAGCAAGCTCTGGGAGTTGGATTGGATTTGATTGCAAACAATAACATGACACAACCCCTGCTGTGGATAGCACACACATTGCGAGAGGAAGTGCAATCTGGCAGCATGAACACCAGACTACAAGCATGATCCAGAGCCCTACATCCACCTTCATGGTACACCTACAGTGTGGCTTTCAGAACACCTTTTCTGATCTAACATTCCTTCTTCCAATTCCTTATCTGTTTGTTTAGCAACAGTATGTTAAACAATCATACCTCTCCAAGCCACTTCAATGCAATTTATAGCTCAACATGATGATGGGCTTCAGAGAGGCTTTTTAAAGAATTGACATGAAAACACAAGAACTTATTTGAATAATTTTGTGCAGTTGCTGGCAGTAAACTTGGAAACTTTTCCATGAAGTAATTAATCAGATTATCCTTCAGGGAATATCTTCTACCCCAGCAAGAATGTTTTCATTTTCAGTACAAAAGTGGATGGTAGAATATCTATCTTCCTACTTTCACCAACATTCAGGTATTGAGCAGTATTGAAAGTAAAGCTTTTCTAGTCCTAGATGCAAAGGTTTTGTCTCCTCCTGTCCAATTGTGCGCACACAACATAAAATGGTCCCTCATTTCTCTTCATGAGCCATGTGGATTAGAAGTTACGCTTCTGTGGGATGTCATTTAATTCATTCCTGTGTTGGAGTCTGTGGATGCAGTAAGGGTCAGTTTGAAGTCTTGGTTCTGGTTATCAGTGGTTCATCCAGTCTGCTAAGCTATCACAGTTCATGAAGAAATGGTCTGCACAATAGAAAGAGCTGGTCTAGATTTCTTTTTTCCTTGTGGGAATGGTAAGGGTCTTTCTGCCTCTACAGATAGAATTGGTGAATGGTTTTCCTTGCCATCTGAGATGATTCATGCTATGAATCATTAACTAATCTATGCAGTTGCTTTCTTGTATAACCACCTTCTTTGTTCTCACATGCCTTGAATTATATTTCCACTCACGATCTTGTTGGCTTTGGGACATTTAGGTACAAATTCTCATTGGGAAATTGATGGGAGTGTTCCCTTACTTCTCCGGGGTGATTTCTTTTGCATGAGATACCATGCATGTTTTTAATCTGATGGTCACTCTGCTTTGTGGTGAAACACAAAACTTCTATGAGTAATTTTCTTGATAGAAATATGTTGGTATTATCAGTCCTCCTTTGTATTATTAGAATTCTTTGTTGAAGTCACATACACGTGGCTATAATTCTTGTTAAAGCATATTTCTAGTTTGATTCCTGCATCTGATGAAAGAAAATTTAGAGTAGCTATAAGCATGGGAGTGGAGAGCCAGCAGCTCTTCCTATCTAGTCTTATACTTTTTCTTCTTACAACCTTTTCTGGTTTACCCTTTATGCCTCATCTTTCTCCATTTTCTTTTTTCTTATTCCAGTTTATGGCTCATTGATTTCATAAGTTACACCAAGACCTCAGGTTAGGCCTCAGGGCATAGACATCTAGAAAGCTGAAATAGGGATGTCGGCATGAAAAGAAAGTGGAGATGACATGGCTTTATCTGCCAGTCCACAAATAACTTGGTCAACAGAGTTTCTGGCCATGAAATCTGAATACCATTTAAAAAATAACAAATTTAATTCATTCCCAATTTACTTTTGTTTCTCTGGATAGAAAGTAGAATACAGGGTGGTGCTGACAAAGCAGTATACAGAACAAAAAATATCACAATGACCTTGGCAAGTTGTTTCTCTTGGGATCTTATAGCAAACTAATTCAACCCTTAAGATGTTGATTAGCATCTCTGTGGCTAGAGACCGAGGTGATTTATTCAGGGCATAATCCCAGAAAGCCTCAGTCTTCTATGATGCTCTTGCTGCAGTTTAAAGCTGTTCTTCCTTAGTGACATCCCTATGACACACTTCCTGTCTTCCTGAATTTAATGAATATCCTAGTCAGTTTGAAAGTGTGCTGGGAAATAAAGTTTGCCCTTTGTGCCAGCAGGTGGATGTGAGCACCTCCAAACATAATGTTTGAAGCATATGCTAGCAAAACACAACAGATCTTAACTATCAGGAGTAAGTGAGCAGTGCAAGTTACAAGAAGGAATTTATAGCTTTTAGATGTGAATTATAAGAAGCAGGTTTTTTTCAGAGAGACACACATATTATTAGATATTTTTTGCTCCCTTGGCATCGCACAAGAAATTTCAGAGATGAATAGTTTATTTCCTAATACCTACTGCGTAATGACATGACAAAGTTCTTTTTAGAGTATCCTTTATTTTATGACTATGGCCTTCTCCGCCTTTACATAACAGCACTGGGTCATGTTGTGAATTCTTGCTGTACTTACAAGTACAGTGACAATCTGTTCTTCTCTTCTATAGACAGAACATATTCCGATTGTCTTCACTGGTAAGCTTGTGTGAGCCCCTCCTGGTCAACTCTGAGCCCCATCTTGTGGCCAGACCTAGCTCTTTCAAAGGTTTGCTTTCATTGCCCCTAGGGAAGTCTGGCTCTTTACTACAGAATTACACAGGAAAAATCACAGGTTATTATTGATGGGAACATTTCCTCCCACATCCTGAAGTCTAGGGCCAGCTATCCTCTAAGCAGTGTGTCCCTCAAAGTAACAGAACGAGAATTTTATCCAGAATACTTTTAAAGCAGTAGGTATTTACTGAAACTTGTATAACTCCCTTCCCTCTCTTCAATTCACAGCTACCTCATCCCTGAACTCCCAGCTTCAACAGCTTCAGCATCTTCAGCAGCTCCAGCATCAACAGCAGCAGCAGCAGCAAAGCCAGCAGCAGCAGCAGCAGCAAGCTCAGCAGGCACAGGCTCCACAGCCAGCACAGCAGACTCAGCAATCACAGCCACAGCCATCAGCACCACCACAACAGAACCAAACGCAGTCCCAGAGCCAGAGCCAACAACCTCCAGCCTCACAGTCCTCCAGCTCCCCTCAGAAACCCAGCCAGTCACCAGGGCATGGCCTTCCATCTCCTCTTACTTCACCAAATCCATTGCAGGTAGGATATTACATACAAATCCCTAAAGGTCTAAAAACTTGTGCATTCTCTCTCACTGCAAGGGGAAACAAAGCAAAGGCTACACCTTCTGACCACATAGGTTGAGCAATTCTACCTTATATTACTCAATCCTTATGGGCATTCAGTTTAGAACAGCTAAAGACCTGATGAACCAGAACACACCTAATGATGGTTCTAGGATGCTGCTTCCTGAAGAGTAAACGTCTTTTGCTTTTAAAGTCTCATGTCGTAAAACCCATAGAAAACTTTAATTCTTTTTCCACAGATTGATCATGTGATATTCACAAAAGACATTTGCCCAGCAGTCACGTTTATGATAACTTAAGAGGGTAACAATATTAGCAGTTCATTAGGAGATGATCCTGAGTGTCAGCTTCTGCTAATGGACATGTGCAAGGTGTGGATGTGTTACCTCTCCTCTTGAAATCACAGTCCTAATTTTTATCCTGCTAATAATCAAATACTTCTGTTAAGGTTCTTAGTATAGGTTCCAAAGCTAAGGATGCCAGTTAATGCCATTCATTGATGCTCACTCATTGGAGTGAGTTATTTTTTAATGGTTTAACATGGTTATTTTTTAATGGCTCAGCAGCTATCACATCCATGCTGCTGCTCAGCTCTGCCCATCTTAGAAGTCCTGGGCAGAAACGGGAGATCTCTGGTCCAGTGGTCCTATTTTCTTAGAGCTGGGTGTTCTTGCACTACATGTGCTGTGCTACATTCACACTGTGTAAGAACAGCTTTGACTGTACCCATAAGTAGTGTGATTCTGAACACCAGGGTAGTCTGTGGTGTGGAGTCTTATTCACTAGGCAGTGAAACTGCACTTAGAAACCAGAAAAGTCTCTATCAACTTTAGTCTTTAAATTTTGAGACACCACTTAAAATATTCTATCCACACTGATGGATTTGGATCCATTTCCTGCAGAAATAAAACTGCATTAGCTTAATAATTAAACAATCCTTTTTTAGACAATTAAGGGAATTGGTTTACAGGAAGATTTTCTTGCATGTGGCCAGTTAAACCTTCATTAATCTGAGCTTCAACTAAATTGCATCAAATCTGATTTTTTAAAATGGTTTAGATAATAGACTTAAAAGTCTGCAAGAGATGTGTCTTTGCTTGCTGAACTTTTTCTTAGAGTAAAGAATAATGCTTCTAAAGCTTCTTCTCTGTATTGTCTTAAGGACTACATATGCATCACTTAATGCCCCATCTATCTTGTTAGTGAGTGCTTTGGGGATTTTTTTGTATGCAGATTATTGACATTCAGAGACATAGATATTTTCAGGGGACCTTCTGTTACGTTTTATTGTCTTGGTACATCTGTAATATATGCACACTAACTATACACATGATATTTTGCGAAAACAGACAGCTAAATATTGTGTTTCAAAAGTCATTAAGTTCTACAAACAATGCAAATGCACACATAAATTAGAGTTGGAGTTGGGAAGAAGTTGGATTATCTCAGACAACATACCTCGAGAGGGTTGTACTAACTGAATCTGAGGTCTTAACTCTTGCATAGCCCTTGGTCCCAAAGTAAATCCCAGATGAATGTTAGTATTTTCAGTCTCTGTGATCATCCAGGTGCTTTCAACCGTTAGCTTCCCTGGGTCACCTCTCATTTTCAGAAGTACAATAAAAGTAAGTAAAAGCTTTTGTGTTAGATGCCAATGACAATACTTCCACATAGATACCTTGGGATATCTCTCTCTTTAGCATCCTCATGCTCACAATTACCTATCTGGGGGCAGTCTAGAAGTGGCAGACAACAGAACTGAAAGAAGGGAACCAAGTACTGTGAGGTGTTTTTAGTTCAAATACTATCCCTTGAACGTTTTAGGAATTGGGATTAAACTTAATGAAATACACCAGTGTGAGAGATCTGGCATTTCCCCTGGGCTGAGCTCAGCCAGTGCTGTTAAGCCAGTTGCATGTCTGGTTCACTTTCAGAACAGTAATGAAGGAATTAGAAGTCATTAGGTGTTAGTTCTGGCTCAGCTTTAAAAACTTGCTAATAAATTGTTGGATAAGTAGTTTTAATGGTTTTTCCTCTCTGATCCTCACCATTTAAATAGCCATGAAATACCAAAGTTTGTTCACAGATACAAGTACGCTGTGTACCGACAATCACAAGAGAAGACAGAATTGAGCACACTACTTCAGCCCTCGCCTTAAGCAATGTGTGTAGGGTCATTACTTTGGTCTTCTAGACATCCCATTTTCTACAGCAAGTTCAATACTGCTTAAGCTTCCCTAGAAGTAGTTAAAACTTGAAGCATGCTCCGTCATATTACCAGGAATTCTGAGTCACTTTTATATGCAAACAAGTGACACCCAGAAATATTTCCAGAGGAACTCATGTTTTACTTTGTGTTTGGTTTTTTGGCTACTTTTCTAAATCAGAGCACTGGTAACATCTCCTCCATGAAATTTGTCTTTCCATTCTAAATCCTGCAGAGAAAGGCTGCCTTACCCTTGTACATCCATCTTGAGGATTGGATCTGAAATTGTTTTCTTTCACACAGGCAGATTATGAAAAACAAACAAAAGGAGGGAGCACATGTTTGGCAGCAGTTCCTCATAATAGCTGCTTAGAATGCGGATTTTTTTAATGTTCAATGCTCCAACATAAAAATCAACCTGAAAAAAAAGTCAGAGGTAGTATGTCCTCTAGGGTAATGTTCTTTATGAACTAGAGTGAAATGGATTTTGTTTGAAGAATATTAAGGGAATAAAGAACAACAAAGCTAAAGTTTGACAGCTAAAATTTCATTTCTGAATTCTTGACTTTTTTCATGTGGGCTTTATCCTCTTACATTATTCAGGATCTGTCTGAAAGATATTAGTTTAAGAAAATGCAACTCAAAAAATTGTCACAGAAAGTCAGTAATTCAGGAGGATGATTGTGTTTGTTTCAAAAAACTGAAGGATAACAGCAATTACATCTCAAAATGTACAGATGCTGTCATGTCCTTCAGAAGGTAAATTAAATGAAAGTGACTTGCTTAGGTATACCTCGGTGAGGTACTTTGCTAGGTGATCAGAAATTAATAATGCAGGTGCAATGTATGCCAGCTAAAAGTCTCAAAATTATTCTTGTCAGATTATTCTGTAATAATTTTACCACTATTCTTTAAAGGATTCAACGGGCTGGACTGTAGCTACAAAACTACTTTTTATGGGGTCTTTTAATGATTGTGTAGAAATATGTAAAACCTCCTTTTAGGTTCCAGGATATTAATGTTTTGCTAACATTAATGAAGATGCTCCAGATTTACAGTGATAAAAGCCAAACACAGCAGAACCAGGATCATTGTTGATTTGCAAGAGACAACAACCAGAGAAGAATTTTAAAAGCTGAGCTCTCTTTCAGGAAGTGGTGGGTTAGGCAGATGACAGAAGATTTTCATCCCATCCTTCTAAAATGGTGAAATTCCTCATAAAGATAATCACAGTCTGATGTTTATTTTCATTGTGTCAATTGATTGAGACAAAGGAATCCAGAAGCAAAAGACAACCTTTCTCACATTGTAAGGTGAGGACTTCAATACCTTTACTTCTGGGAAAATATACCTCTCCAAATATGCTTATCCTGTGAATGTTTAGTGTTATTACATGCAAAATATATGGGTTCTTGAATGGGCAGCATGTTGCAACTTCAAAGGACAGATATCTCTGTAAGATAGAACATCTTACAGAGTTTCTATGCAATTAAAATTTTGGAGTCATAACAACTTGATTATATGCAGTATAAAAACAGATGAGTTTAGTAGTAAGTAGCTAATTATTCTGCTTGACTACCAGAATAAGGCACTTTCTACCAGCAAAATATATCTAGGTGGCTCCAAAAAAATTGGTTCGCTTCTGGTGCTGACTCTCACTGTATATTTTTGAGATATGGATAAGATGAATGTACACATAGCCAGACCTGCAAAGGGAGTGCTGCACTATAGGAATAGAGGAATTCTCAATGACTTCTACTGTTCTGTTTGCATGTGAATAGGAGCAGACAAACAGGAAATCCCCCAGAGATTTTCCTACTGTAAAATTATTCTGACTGTTTTCAGAACTCTTTCCTGAAGAGTCCCTTTTGTCACAGAAGTCTACCTACAATAACTGCAGCTGATGGAAGATGATGAGTGAGAAAATATAACAATAAAAATAAGGAAGAAGGGAAGTGAGGAGATGACAACAGCACAAAAATCTTCCAAGTAATAGCAAACTTTAGGATACCAAAACCAGAACCTCCTTCAGATTAAATTTTCATATTAATCTTAAGTAATGTATTTGGAAACTCAACATTTTTATGACAAAGGAACAAAGAAAAGCAGAAAGGTTGAAATACTCAACTCCAAATGAGGGAGAATATATACACAGATGTCTGAGGCTCCAGTAGTCACACAAAACAAACTCCTCTTCCCTTTCCACCCACCCTCATTCACTGGTTAGCTTATCATTAAGGCAAAATCAGCTTTGAAGTAATCTCGATATTTTCTGAGACTGACATATTTACATATCTTTAAGACACAGAAGTCACAAACAAGTCTGTCTGCTTAATAAAGGCCAGTTTTTCAAGGATTTTGCTCATGGCCTGTCTTTATGATTGTGTTTACATCCAAGACTTGTTATAGTTT
Organism: Onychostruthus taczanowskii; assembly: GCF_017590055.1. NCBI lineage: Eukaryota > Metazoa > Chordata > Aves > Passeriformes > Passeridae > Onychostruthus > Onychostruthus taczanowskii. The sequence goes on from NW_024499006.1 coordinate 270,100, forward strand.
TCTCATGCTTATTGACTCCTGAGATTAAGAAAATTTTATTGAGATTATGACAGCAGTAATCCCACTGAGTCCTGTGGGTTGCTTTGTTTTGCTAAAATTATCTAACTTCCTCTGCATAAGATACTGTGCACTTTCTGAATGATTGAATCTGTTCCCAAGTTGCTTAGTAATCAATTTGACAAAAAATATTTTATAAATGGTGAGTAAATGCAGTGCTTCAGATCCATTGTCCAAAATCTTCTAATTTTTTGTATCGATAGGGAGTGAGATAACCCACATCACAATACGATAGCTGATATAGACAAGAAGACATTTATTTGAGAAGGTTCATGCCCATCACCTGATGAGAGTGAGCCAGTTGAAGTGCTGATCTTGGGTGGATCTCCAAGAGACAAGACCTAGGTCTCAGCTCTGAACTGATGGTGTGGAAAGTCCCCTGGAGTCAACTAAATTGAGTGAAGCTTGGTGATCTGTTGAAAATACTTTGCTTATTTCTTCCACTGTTCATTTCAAACGGAAAGATTTGAACACCTTGTTCTACTGACAGTTTTGGATTTCTGTGTATTCCTATAGTATTGTAAAGATTTTTGTGGGTTGATAAATGTGGTTTCATGGACAGAGCAAGCAAGTACTCATATAACAATTTCCACTAGCAAGGAAGTCATAGTACTCATGTACTACACACACACATGGTTATTACCCACAGCAAATGCTGTTGTGATTCAGGCACTTCTGGTTTAGTGCTCTTCTTTTTGCCAGTGCACATAGACATTACTGTTCACAAACTTGAGCTTTGCCTGAGAAATTGTTGGGTTTGAGGTTCACTGCCACCAGGGCCTCCTTTCTTCTTTTCCTCCTACCTCTTCTGGCACTTCCATGACCATACTGATCCTTTCTGGGTCTTCCACCAGCTGGGCTGCTCTGATATGACAACATGGTAGTTTATCCTGGCTGGGCACTCAGGAGCCACTGCACTATGCTGTACCCTGGTCCTAGAGCACAATGCAGAGGCATGCCAGCTGGTTTCCTGCTATAGCTAGCTTGTTTGAGGACTGCTAGTACTCATGTCTCCCTGGAGATTCATGGTGTCTTTTCCACAGAAAAGCTAGTTTCAGTTGTGTGTAAGACTTATGTCCATCCACACAGTGAACAGAATTCCAGATCTTCTTCTCAACAGTCTTCTTTCTCCCAGTAGTTCACTGCTTTTTGGGGTCTTTAAGGCACTGGGAGTTGTCCCTGTAAATCTGTTTAATACTGCATTTCAACAGAGCAGAAATGTTTAAGCAATCTCAAACAGATAAGCACATCTCATTTCCTCAGGAAACCTTCTCTGAGATGGAACATTGGCTGGCTGGTCCATCCAAATATGCTCTGCAGCTGTTGCTATTTCAGAAGCACAAGGAGGACTGGTGTCTGACTCACATTCAAAGCCAAGGAAATTAATCTTTGAGCAAAACAACTGGCATTATTAACACCCAAGGGGCAGATGCTGAGGCTAATAACGGAAACCATTTGCTAGAGAATTCTCTGAAGGAGAGGAGAGTGGAGCTGTTTGCCCAGCAAACAGCTTGCTCTGGCTTCTGAAATGGGAGCATTTAATAAACTCCCTAAAGCAACTGAAGTATTTAATACATGGGAAAATAAATAAATAACATCCTCCCAGAACAAATTTGGGAAAGGATGCATATCCCATAAGGTCTTCTATTTCCAAAGCCTTTCTAGGTAGAGAGTAGGACCCTTGGGGATATTAAGGACAGAAAAAGTTGACACAGCCTCTCAGATACTTTTATAAATCCAGCTGATCTGTTCTGTTAGCATTGATTTCTCTTAATTTATTTTTTCAATCATATTTCCAAAATTTTTTAAAGAAAGTAGAGAATGTTCTAAAGCATTACTTTATTTTCCCCTATTTTTCATATCCCCCATCTCTTTGTATTAAAAAAATGTGCAAGTCATCACAGATTTCTATTGCAGGAAAATAATTTTTCTACTTGGAAGCAAGTGGACTGAGTGAACACTGAGAACCTGGTGGGCCTGGGTCTTACTGAATCTGAGGAGTAATATTTTGTAAGTGGTATAGCCCTGATGTTATATCATTAAGGCTCATTGTGCAAAAATGCACCTAAAAGAAGTTGCTCAGCTCCTACATACTGCTAGGGAGAAAAAAAAGAAAAAAGAAAAAAAAAAAGAAAAAAAAAAAGCCACTCTAGACTGTGTTTTAAATTTTAAAATTAAGCCTTTTTTTTGGCAGTATTGTTGAGATCTATTGGAGTGTCCACTTCTGGATACTGTTGGTGGTTTTAGTAGATGCAGGTGTTTAAGAAGAGTAATACTTTTTCCTTTTTATTGCCAGCCAGGATGTTTTGAGAGAGTAACTAAGCACAGGCTTGGAGATTATGAAATTTGCTTAAGTGTTAATGGGTTGATTGCTGAGTTACAGTCTGCCATCTTTACTGGAAATTGATTGACTAGTGCTGCAGGTCTTCACACTTGACGCTCGGATTTGACTCGAAAATTCTGCCAAGTCTTTTACTCTGAAATTTATCTTAATTAGATCTGAAAGACCTGCCACAGCAGAATAGTCACACCGATTAAAATGAAAAACAGGAGAAATTACTGATCAAATTAATCATAATGTCGGGTTACAGCTGTAGGTCTGATGTAATTTGCCACTCCAGTGAGTTACATCGGCCCAGGCAGAGGAAAGAGAGCTGGTTTTATGCTGATCCGTAACACCAGGCAGCTTCAGGCAGCCCATCAGGATGCTTGTTCCTTTCATTCTCTTGGCTTATTCTGACTTTAGAGGTGCAAGTAGAAACAATTTAGGCAAAAGAAAAAATATCCTTTTATCAAAGGGGTTAGACTGGAAACATGAGTTTTCCAATCCTTCATTTTTTTGCCTTTCTCCACCAACCTTCTACTTTTGTTTGAAGTAATTAACAATTATGTGAAAACTGGAAAACTAATAAGTCAGAAGTCACCACCTCAGACACTGTCAGAAAATGTGTCTTTCTAAGATCTCTTTGTGGGTTAGGACATGAAGAAATTAGGATCATTTAAACAAATGGGCATTTAGCAGTACCTGTCCTTCTGTCATGGTTTGACACTGGCCAAACTCTAGACACCCACAAAAGCCACTCACTCACCCTCCCCTGCTGCAGCTGGACAGAGGAGAGAAAAAAAGTTCAACAAAGGGTTCATGAGTTGAGATAAGGACCAGAAGGAAACACTTCATGAGCAAAGCAGGTTGAACTTAGAAGTACAAAGTGAATTTCTTACTAACAAAGTCAGAGATGGATAATGAGAAGTAAAATAAGCCCTTAAAAACACTTTTTTCTCAAGCCCCTCCCTTCTTCCCACCGACAACGCAGGGAGATGAGATGAGGGGTTTTGTCATTTCGTCACCTGAAGTTTTGTTCTGCTGCTCAGGGAGAGGAGTCCTTTCCCTGCTATGCCATGGGGTCCCTTCCCACAGGAGACAGCTCTCCATGAATTTCTCCAATGTGGTTCCAATCTCATGAGCAGCAGTCCTGCCAAAACTGCTGCAACGTGAGTCCCTCCCACAGGGAACAGTCCTCCCAAAACTGCTGCAACGTAGGTCACTCTACCATGGGGTGCAGTCCTCCAAGGACAGGCTGCTCCAGCCTGGAAGCAGGGGCCCTTTCTCTCCACTGTGTCTCCCACTGGATCACAGCCTCCTCCAGGGCATCGACCCACTCCAGTGTAAGCACCCCATGGCGTGCGGGTGGATCTCTACATCTTCTGTGGACCCTCATGGGCTGCAGGGGCACAGATGCTTCAACATAGTCTTCACCACAGCCTGCAGAGGAATCTCAGCTCTGGCGCTTGGAGCATCTCCTGCCCCTCCTTCTCTACTGACCTTGGTGTCTCCATGTCCTTTCTCTCACATGTTCTCACCTCCTTCTCTTTTCTGGCTAGAAAAAACTGTGCCCCCACTTTGTTTTGATTTTCTTTTTAAATATGTTATCACAGAGGTGTTACCATCATCTCTCATTGGCCCAGCTTTGACCAGCAGGGATTGGCTCTGCTGGACATGGTGGAAGCTTCTAGCAGCTTCTCACAGAAGCCACCTCCATGGCCCCCTCACTACCAAAAGCCAGGCCGTGCAAAACCAACACACCTTCTTAGCAAGCAGGAAATCAATAATGAGACTTGATAATTTGTAGATACAATGATCCTAAAATTTATTTTTAAATTTTGTACTTATCATAAATTCTATATGATTTTTTATCATATGTATTATATTTTTTCTTTTTTGTATACAAATTACCAGTTGAATCCATGTTGATAGGTGATGGGTTGTGGGTCTAAAGGGGCCCCAGCATAACATTTTCATCTAGAAGAGATGCCTTCTACAATTCCAGCATTTGTTGCACCAGCAAGGTTTGAAAGATTTCTAGGGCAACTTGTCTTGTAGCAGCACTGTAGCTTTTGCTGCTGATCCGGGACAAAGTCAAATAAAGAAGTTTGCCACCAGCTGAGAAAGGAAATGAAGTAAAGGAAAGAGAGCAAGAAAGGATAGATGGACACTATGAGTCTCAGGAAAAAAAAGAAGTCCTACCTCTGAAGCACACACTATTTTTATTATGATACTGTCGTATCTTAGACTACTCAAGAAATTTCTAAGTGTTTTTTCTTTCCAACAATGATGCAATTTTATAAAGAAGTTGGTTTCTCCCTTGCCCAAAATTTCCTTTTAATTTTCTATTTTAGGCCTGGTAAATTGAAATAACTAAGTATACATTTTGTTTAAAATCAGCTCAATACATTTATAAAAAATTATTATACTGAATAGCCTAAAAAATATTGGCTTAGTAAAAGAAGTTGAAAATATTTTCATTCATAGTGATGATTTGAAATCAGCTAGAATACTTAATCATTTTCAAATGCAAGGTTTTTTTTCTGAGACATTTCAATATTCCATTTTTCATCTTCATTTGCATCAGAAATTGCATGATAAATTAGGATAATTTCAGATAATTTCCCACAGGACAGGAACTTGGTGATTTTGGATAGCTTAGACATGACCTGATATCTTGTGAGGGTTCCAGTTGGAGAACCAGGTTAGGTTGTGTTTGTGAAAGACACTGGAAGGCAAAGCTGAGTTTGCAGAAGACAAAAACTGACATATGGGGTTGCTAGGATTCTCCTTTTACTAGAGGAATCATGATGGTGCATTCTGATTCTTAAAGGAGATAAGATTTTTTAAAGCAGCCATCACCCCGGCAAAGTCTTTGTATAACTGTTAAGAAATATTTACATGCTTGTAAAAAGCATTGGAGAAGTACTCAGATTTGGGAGGATCCTAGTCTTTGAGCAAAAATATTGATGCTACAAAGAAAACCCTAAAATATAGGCCCAGTCACATTACAGAAGGGCACTCTTTGCTAGAGATAGCCAGTAAATTGGTACCAAAAATGTTGCTGAATTAATGTGCTAGTAAGTGATATAAAAATTGTTTGTTTTTAATACACTCATGATTTTCACCATAGTAACCCTATAACTCTCTTTTCAGCCTTCTAGAGAGCCAAATACAGCTGCAGTGCTGTATTTGTCTCTTACTGCTCTTGTCCCAGTTTGGATATCCTTGTGGACTGGTGGCTCCATCTGGAACAGGACAGAAAATGGTAGATGGCTGATCTCCTCTTGGCCTTTTCCCAGGAACTTGGGAACACCTCACAGAGTGACTAGTAGAGCTGCCAGTGAGTGTTGAGACGAACTCTCTGTGTGTGGAGACACAAGGTTTGACTCCATTTCAGAAGGCTGATTTATTATGTTAAATATTATACTAAGATACTACATTAAAACTATACTAAAAGAACAGAGAGAACAGAGAGATCAGAGGGCTACAAAGAACAATAATAGAATAGAATGCATAACAAAATCTTGTGACTGCTCACAGCCTTGGCACAGGTGGCTGTGATTGTTCATCAAGTGAAAACAATCCACATGAACCAATGGAAGATGCACCTGTTGCATTCCACAGCAGCAGACAGTTATTGTTTACATTTCTCTCCTGAGGGCCTCAGCTCCTTAGGAGGGGAAAAATCCTAAGAAAGGATTTTTCGTAAAATATCATAACTACAAGTGAGGGTGCTCCATGGGCCATGGGATAGGTGATGAGGACTAGGACTGTATACTGGATCAAGATCTAGGAAGGGGCAAGTAAGGTGAAGTCAGTCTCATTCCCAGGATTCATCTGAGGGTGCAGTTTCCATTAGTGCAGAATTCCTCAAGGACAGGGCCTGATCTTAGGGAAGAGAAGAAAAATGTTGGGAGGAGGAGAAGGGAGAAAAAAAAATGTCTTTGTTACTCACAGTGCCTTTATTCCGACTGGGCTATTATAGTGGGAGAGAGAGAGGGGAAAAAGCCAGTATTGGCATTGTAAAAGACTGTAATTTTATCACTGATGACCATCTGGAATAAGACGCTGTGTGCATTTCCATCCTACCTCTGTGTCTGCAACTTTTTACTTTATAACACTACCTAACTCCACTGTGAGGGAAGTAGGCAGAAGGTTTCTCACAGCACTCAAATGAGATAGGAACAAGCTCAATATGCTATTATGGAGGTTTCCTCCTCTTCTCCCTCCCCAACTCTGTAGAAATGCAGCTGCCTTGTTTGGGTTTTTTTAGCTGTCTTCTGACTCTGAAACTTGTTCTCCATGCAATCAAAATGTGTCTGACAGAATTTTCAGTTCATGTAAAACAAATATAAAAATAAACAGATCCTGAGAAAACCAAGCCATTCTAAAAATCCTTGATGTTTTCCCCATAGACATTCAAAGACTATGTCTAGGGGGAAATCACTGGCACTTCAAATGTAAAAGCAGGTATAGAGATAACATGTCAGTCCTGTAGACCCAAACTTGGCATTCAATGCTCTCATGAGTAAAAACTGCAGGAAAAGAAGAGGAGAGAATTATTTTATTGCCATATTAAATCAGCATATTTAGCTCTAATCTCATTATCAAATTATGTTTTTGTTTACTGAATTCATCTTTGACAAATAATTTGCATCAGGAAACAACGTGATATAGTAATGTTGTTGGAGTCAGGAGCATGAGACTGCAGTCCCAGGTCTGCCACTGTCTGGGATGTCACTTTGCCTTTCTGTTCCTTTGTTGATTCTTCCGCCATTGTTTGATCACCACTTTATACTGGCAACCTTTACAATTTTTGGTATAATGCAATGAGGCCTTGATCTTGCATTGAGCTTCTAAGTACTGCTGGAACACTGATACTACGAAAGCAAGGAAAATTCAAGGGACGAATTTCATAGCCTCTGTCACTCTCTTGCTGAGTGGTGAATTCACAGTAGTATTGCAGTTCACTTCAGAGTACATAGAATTGGTATCCATTTTGTTTTCAAGTATATTGAATATTTTGAAGTTTCTGTCAGCTGCTCAGTGTGCTGTCAAATGCACTAATGAAAGGTTTTCCTAAAGTTAATTTTCCTACTCGTAATACAATACCCAAATTTGCTTTAACACTTGAAAAAATCCATCCATACTAAAGAGAATCAGTTGCTTAATCCTAAAATTAAAGGTTATTGCATGCAAGAGAAAATAATTACATGCTCAAAGTATGGAAAAAAGAAAACTTTTTTAATATGTAGGTATTTGTATAATTAAAGACTAATCAAGCATGAAGGCTGCTGACTAAACCAGAAAATGAGATTGTTGGCAAGCAATATTGTAATGTAAATGCCATTTTTGTTTAAGTACTAAGGAGCTGGAGGAATGATATCCTGAGCAGATTAAAAGCAAACAGCATTGATAATAAATATTTATCAGATTTCAAATGAAACACACAGAGATTTTTATATTTTACATGCAAAATATATTGGCATTGAAATATTCAGTCACTTTTCAAAGGTTTGTTCACATCTTCTCTTTAAAATATTGATAACAAGCAATCACTAGTGATAGAAACAGCTTTAAAACTCAGTCTTAATCTGTAGCAACATCAGTAATGGAAAACAGCTAAGAGGTTCTTACGCAGTTAACTACAGATGTATATGAACAACTCCTGGGGCTGGATAGTAGTCAGAATTTGAGTGGTCTAGATGTGTTTTATTTTCTTTTTCTTTTTTCCAAAAATGTTCACATTAATTTCTCAAAAAAGAGGGAAGCCTCTGAAGCTTAAATCCATGTCATGAAACAAATACTTAGTAAAGTATTAAAGGATGGCTTTTGTATGTACAGAAATTAACCCAATATAACTACCATTTTGTTGTAGAGGACTTATTTAATTAAAGGTCTGTCTCATCTTGGGGCAGTGTTTTAAGTTTGTGGTAAACTATGACACTGGTTAAATATGCTCATCATGCACCTTTGTGTTATTGCAGCCTTAATCTTGTTTAGAAGTGGATATAAAGATGTTGGATACAACAGGGGTTCAGAAGAGTGAGGAAATGCTAGGATATCGAATGTGTTCCTATTCCCATTCATTTTCTTTTCATTACTCTGTTCCTAAAGTTGGCACTACTCAGCATGCAGAGGTCCAACAGAATCCATCTCTTAATAAAGTCTGATCATACAACAGTTTAAGCTAATTTTAAAAATCCTTTGAAATCTGTGAAAAGAGGCTAAACCCAGTGGTTATGATAGCGAGACAATGAATACCTTTGCTTTAGTACATGTGTTGTGGGCCATTGCGTCCTTTGTATTGATGTGCACCTCCTGTTGTTTCCTCACAAATTTACTTTTTGGAATAATCTTCATCTCACTTAATTATGACTGAGACATACAATAGTATGTCACTGACAGAGTTATTGAGGGAAAGTGACAAAAGGGATTTTTGAATGTAAGACTGCCTATAACCTTATCTATTTTTTCCTATCCTGGTGTAATTATATTCTATTTGCCTTTGGACTAAAGGAGTGTAGACAAGTTAAAATTAAATAATACTGTGAAAAAGTCTAATGCTAGTCTCTTGAATAAGCATTCATCAAATTTTCAGAAGGGCTGTGTCACTACCACTGAGATGAACTGTAGAAATTATTATTTAGCTTTCAAAAGAATAAAGATACAGATTTCAGCCTCTGCATTTCTTAGAAAGGCCTTGCTTGTGTCTATAGGTTTTATCACAGGAAACTGACAATTTGCAAATGCCAAAATTGAGACTGAGGTCAGCCCAAGCCAGCCCGGCTCATACAATATCCTGTGTTTATCTGATTTACTGATCTCTTAAATGTATAACTTCACAGATGGGCATATTAATATATTGGCATTAAGGAACTTTATACTAAGTACTTTTTAAGTCCTCTAAGCAATTCATACTTACATTAGTTTAATGATACAAAGGATTGTGTTGGTAAAAACACACTAAGGAAAATAGTAGGACAAGCACAAAACTTTGTGTGTAGACAGTCAGTCAACAGTGGTTCATCTAGAGGAAAGTAGCAGACACAGTAAAGCACATTTAGGTCAAAGGTATGCAACTGATGGTCTAGCAGCCAGGTCTGACCCATAGGAAGTTTCTGTCAAGATACCAGGTGAGCAACTAAAAGAAAAAAAAAAAAGACTGTGAAGGCAATTGCACATTTGCTTTACCCTGGGGTGTGTAATTTCTTGTGAGTCATGAGAGCTGCCCAAATACCTAAGAGAGCTGGGCAGGTGAAAAATCTGCCTTTTGATATTTGTTTGTTTGTTTGTTTTTCATACATAGATGACTGAACAATAGTAGTAAATTTTAGCTTGCCTGTTAGCAAAAGAGTCTGATTCTTTTCTTCTACAGAGGTGATTGTGTCTCCCAAAGATTAGTGATCCTGTCAAGCAGGTGGTAATTTCTTTTTTGTTTATTTTCAAATGCAGTGTAGTGTAAAGTGTAAGTTACAAGAACAGTTTACCTGTTGTTTCTAGAAGAGACATTTACCACAGTTTTCTGATGAAAACATAGAATGGTGTAAATTATTTAAAGGCTGAAACAGACACTTTCACATATCATTAAACTACCTTATGTCTTGGAACATGGAGAGAATGTTCCTGGGATATTTATCTGAGGGCTCTTCAGGTTGAAAGGAGAATGCAGTCAGCAGAAGAAAAACCCAGCCCCATACAGAAAGAGCAATTATTCACAAAATAAAAATTAGCATAATGGTTAGAAATGTTAGCATATATATTTCAAATGCCTTTGGTGTAGCTATTACTTATGAAAAAGTTATTACTGCCATTTTGCACTAAGTAGTTGCTCCTACTACCACACAGTTATTTCATTGTAACCATGACTCATATAGCATTCATATATATGGGAAACCTACAAAGAAACCTCAAACCACCTAGGCAAATGTAGCATGTCTCCCAGCTCTCTGGCTTTATATTCCTTGACAACCATCAAGCTAAACAGGGTTTAAAAATGCTCGACACTAGTGTACATCATCTCCATTTACTTTCATGAAACAATAAGGACATGCAAGCCTCATCTTCAGTGTGTGGTTTTGAAAGTCTTAATCTGATTCTGTAGACTAACAATATCCTTTACTCCAAGACATAAAACAAGATCACAGTCTAGAGTATAGATCACAGTCTAGGGTATAGCCACACATGGAAGTCTGAAGGTCAACCAGATGCTGCTCTGGTTTCCAGGATTATCCAAAAAAAGTTGCCTTCTTTTCAAAAGAAACTTCTGAACAACAGATATTGAAATTTTTGCATGTTTTTCTGGACATGCTTAATTTGATTTTGTAATATTGTCACAGGACAAAGTCTTATTACAAAGATTAGGCAAAAATTCAGACCCAAGGATATTACATCATCTCCACAAACACTTGACTTCAAACCACAAAAAGAAAACAATAAAAGCAGGGCAACTGAGAAAACTGCATGGATAAAATAAAACTGTTAAATCTGATTTCTTTCATTTTACTTTATCATATGCACCTGAACCCCATGTGATTTGAGAAATTTGATTTAAAATGAAGCTCTTGAAACTGGGAAATTTCAGTCCTACCAAAACACTTTCTTTGGAAACTTAGGGAAGGAGACACTTAATCAAAATGCCTAAAATGTTTCCATTCCAATGGAAAGAGTAACAGTGCAATAAATTTTTCCACCACTAATTTTAAAACCTGTTTGAAAAAAAGCAATTGTAAGAAAATATTGTAAATGAATCCAAGTATAGAATATAAACTTCACATTAGGGTGCTGTTTTTAAATTTCTGTGGGGTGCTTCAGCACTTCAAGAAATGGCACAGTGTCTTGAGGAGAAGAAAGAAAAGATCAGTACACTTCCCACTTTTGGCAGATATAGGCTTTCACCATGAAATAAAGTCAGTCATACCAGTAAAATGGTCCAGAACTGAGGAAATGAGATTTACCTAAAGAACTGTGATTTATGATTATCAAGGAAATAACCACTCTCATTTTCCTATAACTTGTTCCTTTGCAAAATTACTAGCATTCTTTTAGTAGCTGGACAACTCAAGACCTCTTTTCATTATTTTTTGTTCAGAACTGTAGATTCACTGAAAAGCAAATCTGTTCATAGCATCTAGTTAAATCATCTCATAAAATAGTATCTTAGTATCAGGTTCAAGCTTTTCACTGCACCTGATTCAGATATGAGGCTTCAAGCAGGGTCTCTACATGCTTGTGAATGCCCTGATTTGGCAGAATAATACATGCTTGAGGGCTTTTACTTTTCCATCTTGAAATATAAATAGTTCACTGTTCATCAGGCCAGAAAGAGAACTTATCCTCCTATTTGTCCCAGTGTGCATGGTAACTTTTACTAAGAAAACAATTCTAAACAATGGCAGAGAGATGTTACAAGACTGTAACTTACTATGTATATCTGTTCTGTTTGAGAATCGTCTGCTGAAAATTTCAATGAAAATTTTCTCAAAGTGCTAGGCAAGCCCTAGGAGCTGTGTAAATACTCCACATGCAAACTAGTACTGGTTTGTCTTTGTTCTCTCTTGGGAGAAGAAGGGCTGATTGTACAGGTTACAGGGTATTTTATCAGCTGTTTGGGTGGGAGAGTTGCCACTTTAGTAAAACATGAGCACTAATTTTCCTGTGATGACTGTCTGGTGTTTGGACTGTATCTGGCTGGTTTTCATTCTATAATCATGAAGACTAAGCTACTTTAAAGGGGAAAGATGATTGATTCAGAAAGACAAGATACATAGGGAGCATATGTATGATTCAAATTGATCAGATTTTTTAAAAAATAAATGGTATCTCCCAAGCAAAAGAAATAATCTTCAGTGTAGGTAATAAGTGACTTTCTATCACTCAACACGAATTCAAATATAAGGAAATGTTGAAATTCTTCCAGAAAGTACAGTTAAAACAAATTGCTAAATAACAAAATGTTAGCTCCAGTAGGATTGAAAATTTATGAGCAAAATTTGACTTTTAATGATATTGGGTCAATACAGACCAAAATAAGAGGAATTACAGGTTCTGAAAATAAAGTTTTAGCCTTATTGTTTTGATAAATCTCTGTGACCCCTGGCCCTTTAAAAATTGAACTTAGGCTGTAAAAATATCACTTCTTATTGATCACACGGTTATTAAAGTCAGTCAAATGCTCAATTTATATGTCAAACACTTGTCAAATTTCCTGTAAATATTAGAACAAAAGAAGACTGTGATAATATTTTGTTCAGTTGCGTTAGATTCATTCACCTTTTCATCAGTGAGAAATAATAAAAGTGGCACTAAATAATGCATCTATCAAAGCTAAATTAATTTCCATCTGCATCATGTATGTGGTGTTTGCATGCAATAGTTCATGTATATGAAGGCCGGAACATACCCATCCATGTAACTGAGTGTGACTGTGTAAATAGACCGCGGGTTCTCACTCTCTCCTTTCAGTACACCTTCCTACTCCCTGCCACATCCTTGCAACCTTTGGAAGATGTGGCTTATTTGTTGAACCTCAAGGAGAATGAGGAAACATGGTAAGTCAACAGATATTAATTAAATGTTAAAGGCAGGTTTTAAGTACCTTCAATATATGTTGCTTCTAATGACATTCAAGTGGGCTTACAAGGGAGGTCAGGGGGGAGATCTTTAGATCCCCCAGGCTCCCCCAAGATGCCTTTCCATAACCAAATGTTTTCATATGAGTAATCGAAAGAAACCTTTACTCAACCACTGGGGAGTCTTTATAGCCTGGCTTCGACTGGAGTCTGAGTGGAGGCCTGTGAGCAGGACGTGTTTGTAAGCATTTCTAATGGCATTTTGATGTACATGTACGAAATTGATGTCGGAAGGATCATTGTAAACTCCCAAACAGTGGAATATTGAGGACATTTTCAGGTGGCAGTCAGATTCTGGCTGGGTGAGCCCAGTATATTTTCTCATGTCACAGTTGATTAGGTTCACAGGGAAGTGGAAAGAGTGAAAAAATTCTCTTATTACTGCAGCAATGCCATATCAGCCTCTTTTCCCTCTGAATGCAACATTAGTTTTTGTCCAGAACTCTAACTGCTTTCTACAGTTTGGGGAATTGTAAAGTAGAAACAATTTTCCCAGCTAGGCTGACCTTCACAGTAATGAGAAATGACTGGAATTTCTCTCTATTTCTCTAACATTTGGTGAGGGGGGATAGGAGGTATGTGTTTGTTTTACCTGATATTATGTTGTGGGCATCTATTTGGCACTTTGAGACTAATTTTTTTCCATTCAGGAGATTACATGGACTGCTGCACCATCTGACCCAGTAGCCAGCCCTCAAGTGTATAGAGAAGTGACTGTAATGCACTTTAAACCTTCTGTTATCACAGCAGTGATGGCATTTTGTTTCAGACATTAATTTATTTTTTTTTCCAGTGGATGGCTATTTTCATTTACTCTTCAGTACTTGTTCAGGTGATGAGCAATGATATCGAGAAAATTTAAGATTCATTACCAGCCAGGTAGATAGGGAATTCTCAAAGTGAACCTACATCTGCAGAGTATTTTCATTGTGAGTCTGGTGCTATAGCACTACAATGCTGATCATCTCTTGGGGATGGGATCAGAAAATTCTGGAGTTATGTGCAAAGCAAGTATATGTGAAGAGTCTTTAACAGCAGCACATTTATCTAGAAATATGAGTTGCTTCCTCGTTTTTTCCAGGTGTTTCAGGATAAACCTCTTTCCCTGTAGAATCTGAGACCTCTAGCAATGCCTAGTCCAGGCTAGGTCTGCCCTGCAGACGCGGAAGTAGAACTGTGGAGGTGTCAGTATAATGAGGCAAGGATTCATGAAGCAAGATTCAATGCCAGGAAGAGTGAAGGCACTGTGACAGGGCATTAATAGCAGTGAGCCACTCAAGTAAACATGCAGAATCCCAGGCACAGCTTACACTGAAGTCCATGATGCTGTATCCTCATGGTGGTGTTGGCATGAACTAGATGGGCTTGGACAGGACTACACCTGCTCCTGATTACATGGAGTGTAGACCTCTCCACCACTGACATCTGTGCTAGTAAAATATCTAGAATTCCTGGAAATGGGCAGAGTGAAAGCATTTCAAGCAGAAGACAAATTGAATCAAATCTCTGACTGTAAATCCTTCACATATGAAAACTGAGTAGTTTCAGGGAATTCATAAGTTTCAAGTGTTTTACCTTAATTCTGGCTTTATTATAGCTAGAACAGGCTATGGAAATGTCAAAATATCATGGAAGAGGCAGGTTTTCACATCCTTTTACTGTGGAGGAATAAATGGTTTAATGGCATTTCTAGAAGAAGAAGAAGGTTGCATAATACTCTATAAACTTTCAGGAGTTTGACTATACTCCTCCTCTCTTATTGTATCTGAAAGGTCTGTAATATTGAACATATTCCGTTAGGCTGGAGTGTCATGTTCCTAGGTAATATTTGTGTGTTGTGGCCATGATGTTAGGACATAGCTTTGATTCCCTGTTAGTAGCCCATGATATGGGGAGCAAAGTCAAGGAATATTAAATTCCATGATCACACTCTAACACTATGACTGCTATATCTCATTGGTTGCAGTTATTGGGGCCACAAGAGCCTTCACTTGAATTTTTTAAGCCATCAATGTTAGTAGCATGCTAACAGGAGATTTTTTTTTCCTTTGTATTGATACAGAGCATTACAGTAAGCTTAATTTAGATGCTTTTTTTCTAATTATATATTAAACTATTTGATACTCATGCTTGCATTTCTCTTCTGATCTTTTAAGACAGGTATTTCTTTAAGCTCTCAACAGACTGTTTATTAGCCAGTGGTGCTTTATCTGTGTATCCCCTTGGCTCTGTACATGATTATCATGAGTAAGAAAGATTGGATTCATGTGGCTCCCAAAATGAACAGAAATGAACTAAATAAAAATCTAAGTAGATCAAGACAGATCTGCTGTCTCTTACTTTCTAGGAAAGGAGAACATAGAGGAGAAAGGAGCAAAGTGTCAAGACTGTCTGCACACTTCGATTTAAATTTTTTTCAGAAAACCCTCTTTCTTAGTCATCTTGTAAGACTGGACAAATATTTTATATCCTAGGAACACTATAAGACCAACAATGAGTTTATAGAGTATTATGATAGAGAAAACCAGGGGTGTCAAACAATGCTTGATAAAACAGAGCTCAAATAATGTCTTTGCTTAAATTAGTTGCTGGAGATAGACTGATAGTCTGAAACACTCCTTTCCCTTTGGTGATAATTAGCAATGCCCTGCTTTATTCAAGTAGATGAATAGTCTGAAGCACTCCTTTCTTTTCATAATAATTAGCAATGCCCTGCTTTATTCACTATTTGCAATGTCCCAATGTTTGATTCATATTCCACTTATACCTAACTTTTATAAAGGCCTCATAAAAGGACAGCACATTAATTAAATATGTTCAATATTCATCAGTATTTATTGCAAACATGTGATCTTCCATTTTCTACTGGTAACATTAGACATTTTTGTCTGGTCCAGAATCAAACTAAGTCTAATACATTGTCCTAAGGTAAATCAGATCCTATTCTGTAGAATGTCAAGTGCAATACTTAGTATGAAAGTGGTATAAATGAGATTGATTTTAGTGACTGTGCATTTTGGGAAGTTTGTCTTCATAGCACAACTAGAACTTTAAGACTGTGACTTGTTTTCATCCTTGAGTTTCCCTTAAACACTCTGCATGTGAGAAACATCAGTGGAGCTCTTGGCACAGCATCATATTCAGACCCTTCCCTGCCAGGTAACATTGAGAAACCTTTCAGAGATTAAGGCGAGATTTGACCCTGGAAAAACAAAAGCGTTAGTCTACTTCTATGACTGGTAAATCAGTATCTGGCAGTGGCAGGCCTTACTGAAAGAGGCACTTCCTCAAGCAATTCTTATTTGACCAGAGAAGGAAAGTGTATATTTGTATTAAATTGGGCACACAAGACAAGATATACTCCAATTCTAAAAATAGCATTAGTGTCTCCACACCAAGTGCTTTGGGACTTGGATTATACACTTGACAGTTTTGTGTTTGTTTTTCTCTCCTAGGTAGCAGTGACAAATCACTGGGTGAACACACCCAAGTAAGAATGAAAGTTGTTCTACCTCCTGATGTGTCTCCTGTGCATTATGAAGGAGCATTGGTACTTCTGTATGTAACAGTCTAAATGAGTGAAAACTGATCAGCCAGTCTGAAAGCAGTGGGCTTACTAAGAAAGGAACAAAAGCATCTAAGATGTGTGGAGAAGCTGCCTGCAGATACTAGGGTACATTAATCATCAATGTCACAGTCAACTTGAGGGCATCATCTTCCAAATGGAAAAGCCTATGGAGTGAGAAGTGTGTATGTGGGGTCCCAAATTCATGAATGGCACAAAGGGGATGTGGTTGTCCTATCTGCCACTGGCAAGTGGTGGAAGCTGAATCTCACCAGGCTGCCAAACTGAGGAGTATTGTATCCTGTATCCCACTGGGTCCCACAGACTGAGTCTACACACTCCCTGTGGCTGTTAGGAATTAATTAAAATTCTAGAAATTGGCTGCAGGAGCAGTTAGTGACACAAAACCAGTATCTAAAGATAAGAGAGGAGGAAAAATAATTACATAAATATTGAATACAGTGCTCATTCCTGGTTCTAGGTTGCAGGAAGCAGTTGAGTGCTGCCAGTAACTGTGGAGAGCCAAGACTTTACTGCTTTTGCTCTACATGTCTAGAGGAAACCTCAGCATAACCTTTGTCATGCGATCTTACAAATGCAAATGTTATTCATAACAATTTTTTAAGGTTTTTTTTCCTCCCTCCTACTGCTGACCAGAACTAATGACACAGCAGCAGAACAAGCAAGTACTACAGAGAAGTGCCCAGGCCTGTGTGCGATAGATGTAAGCACCAGCTTGCACCTCCCCCTGCCATAATTTTGCAAGAAGAATGCCCTTGTAGAGCCAAACCCGACCCCTCACCTTTTTGTTAAGAGTGTCCCATTCTTAGTACACTTCCTCCACTCCAGTTTCCGTTACAACCCTCCAAGCTGGATGGAGATCCAGTCCTCCACCCTCTGGACTCTCATACTGGGCCTAGCCACTATACTAGTAATTCTCCTTGCTTTTTCTTCATTAATTCCTTCCAGAGAGTCCAGGACCATGAAGCCACTGGGCCTAGGCAGCAAGAGGAGAGAAAGTCTTTCCAGAAAACAGCAGGATACCGGTCTGCTGAAATGGGGATCTAGAGGGTTCTTAGCTTGGTGAAAAGCAGTAAAATATAAAGCATGGGGTAGTATTACTTGCCCTCAACATCAACAGCCAGACTTACTCTCAGTCTCCCACTCTACTTGTTGCGGGGTTTGGAGATTTCTGAATCTCTAATGAAACCAACAGCACTTATTCCTCCTTCAGCTGTTGAGGAAGCTTTATTGTTTTCTGCCTTTTCCATTCTGCTGTTAATTTAATCTTTTTGAAATACAGATAGTTCCTTTTTACCAATATAGACAACACTGGATAAAAGTATACTAAATTAATCTATTAAGCATGAATTATTGTCCCAGCTTGGCTGAGTATGCTTTCAAGTAATACTGATTAAAAAAACAAAGTAAAGCACAGCTTTAAAAACTATCTTTGTGAAGGATGTTTTCTTTTCCAGGCTTCTCTTACACCTCAGTCAATCTGTATTGTAGCACAGTAATTAATACTCTCCGTGACACAGTGCCTTACTGGAGTGTCAGAATGAAATCACAGTGATCAGCAGTTGGACTGGCTGTTCACTTTTACCATCCTAGAGCAGTTCAGATCTCCCTCTGCTCCTGCAAAACAAAGATGAAATTGATGAAAAGATGCAGAGTAGGAGTGGCTGTTAGGAAAGGATCTAGAAGGACAGACCAAGGCCACTGGGCTGCATGAAGTATGAGCACAGTCTGTAACATTTCCTGTTCCCACACACATTGTCTTAGCAGACAAGCAAGACAAAGGAATTATGATTATCTCCACTTTACAGATGGAGAACTGAGTTAGTGAGAGATTAACTAGCTTGTCCAGGGTCACTTAGAGATCCTGACAGGTACAGAACTAGTACCAAGATTTTCTGAGTTCCTAAGGAAGGATTAATCTCTGAGAAATAGTGTCCTAAGCTATGTTTCTTAATAGAAGAATCTGGTTAAGAATTAAAGAATTAAAACATTACAAAAGTAAAAATGCTATTTCTTTACCTTTCAGTTTGATTAATGGATTTTTCACAACACTACAATAAAGCAAATTCCTTTTCTTATATAGAATATTTGAATTTTTTTTTTTTTTGTAAGAAAGTAATGATGGGGAGAAAAAAAAAATCCCCTTTTTTGATTAATTGGAGGTGGATGTTGTTTTGTCTTCTTTTCTGGCTAAAAATTTCTAGCTATGAAATAGACATACTTTAAAGTGTTAAGATCTGGCACGATGATGAGCCAACTAGCAAGAGACCATCCTTTATAGATAATGTATTAGTTGAAAAAATTTATTTTCTGGACCTTAATCCTCTGAGAAAAGCTGAAACCTTAGGGAAAAACTTCTACTGTTGGTTCATCCTCTTTGATCACTGGTCAGTACATGAACCTTATTTTAGAATGATATGATTAAAATAAGCTGTTTACAATGTTCTACATGTTCTATTATGGTTCAAATGCTAGTTTCTAAAGTTCTTGAAAGGAGTCTACATTAAAGCAGCATTCAAAAGATTGTAGGATTATTTTGTATTCTCTCTGAAGTGGAATGTGATTTGATCTTCATCAGCTGATTTATATGAATTATTTTTGAGTTGTTTTTGAGCATTTAATGAACTCACAGAGAGGTTATTGACCTTTCTTTAATTACATATTTATTTATTTATTTATTTATATAGTTGTATATACATTTTTTTCATTAATAAAACTTAAAAGCAAAGGCAAAATAAGTTAGATGGTGTGCACATCAAGACTTTTTGTGACTTCCTTTGCAGTGTAGTATTTCAAAGTAGAACAGTTGCAGAAAATAGGATGTTGTGATTTAACCCCAGCGCCACACAGCCCCTCACTCAAACCCTGCAGTGGAATGGGGGAAATGAATGAAGAGTAAAGGTGAAAAAGCTTATGGGTTGAAATAAAGGCAATTTAATAGGTAAAGCAAAAGCTGTGAGCACAAGCAAAGGAAAGAAAACAATTATTCCACAGCTTCCCATGGACAGGGAGGTGCTCAGCCATCCCCAGGAAAGCAGGGCTCCATCACATGTAACAGTGACTTGGGAAGACAAACGGCATCACTCTGAATGTCCCCTCTTCCTCCTTCTTCCCACACCTTTTAATGCTGAGCATGATGCCACAGGGCACTGGGATATCCCTTTGGTCAGTTGCAGTCCCAGCTGCGTGCCCCCCCAACTTCTTATGCATCCCCCAGTCTCCTCCCTGGTGAGGCAGGGTGAGACACACAAAAAGCCTTGGCTCTGTAAAAGCACTGCTCAGCAAAAACTAAAACATCCCTGTGTTATCAACCCTGTTTTCAGCGCAAATCCGAAACCCAACCTCATGCTATCTGGTGTGAAGAAAATTAACTTCAACCCAAGACAAAACTCACAGACAGGATCCCAACCAACCAGGGATGCTCAGTGAAGAATAATGACTATGGAATAATCTAAGGGTCAATTTTTAATTATTTTGTTAGAGGTTGGTGTAGTCTTATTAAAAACAGTTAAAATTTTGTTAAAATTACTAACACTTTCCTTATAAATTGTATTACTTTTGGGACAGCACCTTTATTGTTCATGAGAAGTGAGCATGTGGTTAAAGGGAAGTAGAACAGCACATTTTCTGCACCTTAGCTGTTGGGCTTTCCCTGTGTGATACAGAATTGTGTGGCAGTACTGAAGCTGGGGCAGAGGTCTGTGTTCCTTATTGCTATACTCAGGATAATTAGAGTGAGTTAAAACTAGGGAAAAGGGGAATACCATGTTAGCACAGCCAATCATTTTCGTAGCTGGGCAAGCATCTTTACATTGCTGCTCTTTACAATTTGCTTTCATTACAAGGAGTCAGTGTACATGCTCAGAGACTTGCCACAGGTTCCCAAAGATAAGAGCTGCAAGGTCCTGAATCTATCATTTTGCTTTAGATGCAGAGATAGTTATGTTGTCATTTTACTTAATAAGCACTTCATTTAAAAGTGTCATTTGGGACTTAGACTATACAGTCCCATATAGATAAAGATAACATTCAGAGGCAGGCCCTTAATGCAGGTTTCTTACCTCTCTACTCAAATCTAAATTGCTAAGTAATGCATACACATACCCAAAGACAGGCAGTGGGATTTGCTGTGCAGTGTGTCCAAAAACTAGGAAAGCTGCAAAACTCCATTGGCAATGTGTCTTCATACAAGATGCATGTCCTTGTTCCCTGCCTTTGGTACATGCCACCCAACCAAGCCACTTAGACATTTAGTGTGTTTAGATGCCTCCCATGGTCAGTGAAGAAAGTGTCTTCACTGGAATACAGCTCAGGTCTTCTCTTGTGAGATCTGGATTACCCCCAAGACCATCTGTAACTTCAGTGTCAGACTGTAGGTATTTGTGTATTCCCCAAACAGCCAGGAAGACAAAAACTGTGGCTGCAGCATGGGCTAACTGTATTATGACACAGGTTATTTTTACAGGTTTGTGTCAGAATATGGACTTGAGAGGAGCATTACTGCAAGTCTTATTCTCCTAAACTAATATAAGTTATATCAGAATAGTTGTGACACTATTTAGTTGTAAACTAAAAAGAACACCAGTCAAAAAGGCTGCGTGTTTTGAAGATTGTCACAAGTAGATTAAAGTCTCATCTCTCATGCAGTGACTTATATATGCCTATCATCTCTTCTCCTAGATCTTCTGCACAGATGGACTGCTGTATAGGCTTCATGAGATGCAAAAAAAAACTACAGAAATACATAAGTGTTTTGATTTACCTATAGCCTTCTCTCTTCTATTTCTAATCTAGAATTTAGTGGATTTATGATGTGTTGTATGTCATGTGTCTGATTTAATACAATTATTTCAATAGCCATTCTAGTGATTCCAATTTTGTTTCAGAAGTCTTGTGTTGATATGTTAGGATTAGGTTTTTCTTCTATTACCTCAGGAGTGCTTTGCTTCTGGAAATAAAATTAAAGACTTTAATTTTCTTTATCTTTGGTGAGACTAACCTCTATACACATTTTTTAATAGTGTTCTGCTTGGACAATGAGAACATTCCAAAATATATACATGGCATATTTCTTGGTTTTGTTTTGATATAGCCTATCACCTTAATTAGTGGGCAGTCTGTAGTAGGCTGCTATTTGTTCATTAAAATTCATGAAACAATCCTATGTTTCATGCATTTTCTCTTGCATAATTCTCATATATAGCATATATTTCTATATATACAGCATACACACACACTCAGAGTCACGGACTTCCAGGTCTCTGAAAAGCATAGTAAAGGCAACCAACTCACCTGTAATTGCTTATCAGTTTCTTTTTTATATTCTTTTTTTTTGGTTTTTTTTGGTTTTTTTTTTTCTTTTTTTCCTGTTTTCTTT
The DNA here is from genome assembly GCF_017590055.1 of Onychostruthus taczanowskii. Lineage (NCBI taxonomy): Eukaryota > Metazoa > Chordata > Aves > Passeriformes > Passeridae > Onychostruthus > Onychostruthus taczanowskii. The sequence goes on from NW_024499006.1 coordinate 292,077, forward strand.
CTGTAATTTGACTTCAGGGAGTTTGTTCATACATATTTGGCAAATACATGTGTTAGACGTATTACATTGCCATGACATTCATTTCTTTTTATTACTTCATTTTTATTCTGTAATACTGTAATTTGATTATTTTTCCATCTCTTTTTACTTTAAGAGTCCAAATTTATAGTATTAGTGTTTGACTTTTACGTTTCTTACATTGATATAAGCAAAGACCAGGCCTCCAGCTCTGCCAGGTTTTTCCAAACTTATACCTCCTTTTTGAGGTGAAGGGTAGCCCAAGAATAATTTCATTATGCGCATTTTTTCCACCACCTTTATTTTTCCACATCCAATGCAGGACATTTTTAAAGAATAGATAGTAAGCAGTAGACATTAATCTCAGCTGTGAAAGAAGATTCTTAACTTGAGTTGCCCATCTGTTGAGTTCCCCTGAGTAAGGCACCACCTCCAGATTTGGTCCTGACTAAGCAATATATATTGAAGATTCAAAGGCATTCTGTAATGCACTGACTATGGGATAGCATGCAATTGTATATAGTTTCTATTGAATCTCCAACTTCTTTCCCTGAGGAAAGAACAAGTTGTGGCAAGGAAGCAAAACCAGGTCTTTGGTATGGAGAGTACCCTGAGGGGGTGTTGGATTGCAGATTGTAGTGTCTGCTCGGAAGATGCACAAAAAACCCTGCCAAAACCAAACCTCAAACAAGAAACAAATTTGGCCAGCTAGGGCCATCCCTTCTGGGACAAGAACCATCCCTACAACACTGCCAGTGATTTAGGCAGCTGGCTGCCATGGCGGCAGCTCCAACTGAAGGCAAAACCATCTGTGTCCCAAAGAAGATGCAGGAAAAGAGCTCCATGGTGCTGCCCACCATACCATCACCCCTTCTTTTCCACAACAGCAACTTGCACAGATGAGTCAATGAGGCCTTGCATCCATGGCCACTCATCTCTAACCCAGCTGGGGGCCAGTTAGTGCTAGTGATAACAAGGGGCCTGTAGCACTCCATAGTACAGCTCTCATAGTTCAACATACAGTTTACTTCAACAATTTTGTTAAGTTTAACAGCTATAGATGAAAGTAATTTATACAAGTGAGTAATCTTTTCTGCTTAATGAGATAGACTGTTAGGTCCAGAGCTCAGGTCAGTGTTATTTGAGTTATTGTCATTTATTTTAAAATAGGACTTGATAAAAACAAACTATCATATGTGAAATTTACTACAAGAGTGTGAATGAACAGAAAAGCAGAAGAAATGCTAGGGTGCATTGGGAATTTCCCCACTACTGCAATGTTAAGCTGTGTAATTGGTTTATCTTGCGAAAAATGTCTAGAACATGAATGATAAAATTAGTGTTTTCTAAATAATACATGTTATCAGATCACAACTTCAGAGCTAAGACAAGGCTTTCTTTTATGCAGGGTGCTCTGATAATGTAAACTAGCAAACTTTAACCAGTTAACTTATAAAGAGCAGCAAATCCAGACTTATGTAGAATGCTCTCCTGGATTTACTATTTTCCTATGTAAAGTCAGTCTTCACTTTGAAATAGCCTCTTGCAGTTCTTTGTACCATTTGCCTGCTTCTTAGCTAAAAACCTACATTTTTTAAACAGCTTTGCTAATGACTTAGATGTTCATTCATTTCTGTAGCTCAGAGGAATTTTTTTTTTGGCCTCCATTAATATTACCTGGATATATATTATGGCAGTGGCTAAAAATACCAGGTAAATACATAAATCAATGCATACTGTGTAGTAAACAGAAAAATGTAATCCATATGCAGATTTAACCTGAAATAAGAAATTCTGTTTTATCTTTGATCTTGCTGTTGTTTGGTGTGTGTGCATACGTAATCCAGTCTTGGTGGGCTTGCAGATGTATTATCTAATGAGAAAACAACCAAACAATGAGAAAGAGAATTTTATTATTTATTTTATTTTTCAGACAGGAAATTAAAGAAATGGAAATATATGGAAGAATTGGACCCCTGGTGAGGTTTTTAGGTCTCTACCCAGTGACCTTAATCACAAGACTTCCTTCCTTCTCAGATATAATTATTACTATTTCCATCACGTATACTTTGGAAAGTTTTTCTTGTTTCCACATGAAATACTTATTTTCTAACCCTGAACTTTCCTTTTAAGCAAAATCAATGTAAAGTTATTGTTGCTTTTACAAATGCCAGGGAGAATTATTACCATCATAGGCAGCAGTAAAAGATATACTTTTGCCCTTGGTAGATTGAATTACTGAGAAATAACCTTATAATTACTGTATAAAACACCCTGTTTTAACACTGTTTCAATATCCATAAAGTTTTTGATTTATATTTCACATGCCATCATCAATGCACTAAATTTTTCATTGGTCTAAACTGGCATAATTACACTGACCTCTGTGGGACTCCACCTGTTGAATTGATGGCTCTTAAGAGCAATGTTATTTTTGGATGAATATTAGGAACAAAGAGAGAGAGAGAGAGAGAGAGATCTGATTTCATGGGCATTGATTTAAATAAGGAATGTAATTTTCTTGAAATCAAAGGAAATATTTTGGTATGCTAGCTGTATATCAGGTAAATCTGCTTTAAATTATGTCTTTGTCAGACCAGTGGGTCTGACAAAGCATTCTGATATTCCCTAGTATGGGATTCACAACTGAAAATGCCAAGGAAACCTTGAGTATAGGTGAACATGGCAAATGGACCTTTTTCCCTCCTTCCATGAAGATCTTGATTCAGATGTCTTAGCAACCTGCAATGCTCAGCAGTATAGTAGTCTTCAGGAAAAAGAAAGGAACCCCCCTTTTAGCACACTCAGTTGCTTTCTTGCTGCTACAGCTGAAAAACTGGTTCCTTGACCCATGCAAAAGTAGCCATTTCTGGTTTAGTTTAGACTACTGAGCTTGTTTGCCTCTTCTAGCTGGCTGATGATCACCAGGTCTTCTGCAGGTCATAGTCCTTGTCTGTCTCTCTGAGGTGAAACTAGGATTGTTACCTGCCTCCTGATTCCCATTGTTCAAAGAGGACACAATCCAACACAGAATAACTGCATCCTTGTTTTGTGTTCGGTTAATACATACTTAAAACAAGGCCAAGCCTTTTCTGCTCATCTTTCTTCTCTTGACATGATTTCTAATATGTGAGTGCCTTCTGTGGAATTTCTTTTTCAAGGGAACAGATTCAGCTTTAAGTTTGGAAAGCAAACAGCACATACCTTATATCTCAGAGGTAGAATTTGCTTTATTGCCTGTACAAGTATCCTGAATGTGATAGGCATAGTGAAAGAGTTCTGCCTTAATTGCACTCAGGCTAAGTTCCTTAGAGTTTCTGACATGTTGGAGGTACATTAGAACAGCAGCACTGTCTGACTAGGTTTTCTGCAAAAACATTTCTGACCCTTGACTTATCCCTTTTACTGACAGTATTACCAATAGCACCCTCCACTGACGGTGTCTGCAAAGAGGTCTGCATACTTCACCATTTCCAAAGGTATATTTTGGCAAATAGTTAGGTAGATGCATATGCTCCTCCCAACCCGAAATGAATGAGATTAAGAAAAGACATATAAGAATGATTTTTTGAAGTCAAGTATTTCCACTCAATTTATATAACACTCATATAACACTCACTGTGAGGGTGATCCATTTTACATTTTCTTTCAAGAAACCATTTTGGTCTGAAGTGAATGTTTCAAGTGACCTGAAATTTATTTATTTTCAATTTTTTCCCACTCCAGGTCTGCTGGGCTGTGTTTTGTTACTGGGGTTTTTTGGGGTTTTTTTTTTTTTGTTTGTTTTTTTGTTTTGTTTTGTTTTTAAGGGGGTGAATAGGGTGTTTCAGGGAAATTTTTCAGTCTACAAACAGAAAAATCCATTAGTTTCACAGCTGTAGGTGTCAATGTTTTAACTTATGACTTCAATGCTTCTCTAGTTTATAGAGCATAAATGCAAAAAAAAAAACCAAAAAACAAAACAGAACAAAAAACCTGAACCTCCCCCAAAAAAAAACAACACTAAAAACCCCCAAACAAACACACACACAAACAAACAAACAAAACCAGAAAACCTCACCCAGACCATTGGTGAGACTATTTGATTTAAATAAAATATCAGTGTGGTTAGCTAACTCTAGTATTTCAAGTGAAAGAATCATTCCCCCTCCCCCCTATTGCAGATTTGAATCCTAGAAGAAATTGAAGGGACTGATTCTTACAATAGTTTCTTTGTTTTAAATAATTGCAACTCTGCTGACCTCATTAAAATTAGGTGAGATTTATATTCAGGCAGAAAGAAATCAGAATCAGACCAAGAACTTGGAACTTATGTTATTTTTAGTACCAAAATAATCTCTTGTTTTGTAAAGCACAAGAATTGCTACAGGGCCCGTAAATATTTTGTGAATCTGGCCAACAGATAAAAGTAGAAAATACTTAGAACATGAAGAAATTCATGTGTCTGTCTATTGACAGTGCCTTATGGAAGAACAAGAGTCTAGGTACAATAAGGCAATAATGAATTTAATGAAAAAGCTACAGACATTCAGGTTGTAAGCTGAGCTGCTGTTGAAAGATAGTACATTAGTACATATTTTTGCCTGTATAGCAGAATTCTTTGGCTGAATGTGTATGAGTAGATTTCCATTGATAATAAATATGGAGGAAATTATTTATTGTAAATGGTAATTAGACTTTCCCCAGGCTATGAATCCAGCCAGTAGCAGATATTGAGTAATAGGCATTATTTTTGACATTCTGTCTCCATGCAAAAAAAATAAGAGAGGATGATAGGAGCTAAACTTTTTTTATGTCTTTGTTTAAAGTAAAGCAATATTACCATAGGCATAAATTAATAATGGTGTGTGATTTTATTTAATAACATGTATAAGATGGAGTATAAGGTCACACTGCTACTTTATCTACAAAAATAGAAAAATGTGTCACAAAAACACACTAGCTCAAACTCTCTCGAATTTACCCAGGACTGTATTAGGATTACATGCAGGCTATCTAAGCAGTTTTTGAAGGAATCAGCATCAGATTTTAACAAATTTGGAACTGATCCTTGCAGGAAAAAAATTTATACATTTTTTACTTGCAGTCATCACTCACATTCATCTGAGAGTTCTTCTGTTACCTCAAGCAATATGGAGCTATGCTTTTGTTATAAGAGGATCTCAGTTTCATATACCCTCTTGCCGTCAAATTATAGTGCCTAGCACAGTGACAATTGCAAAGACCTCAGAAAAAATACATTTCTAGCCCATATGTTTAATTATTTTCAAGTTTCATTTGCTGTTGGCAAGTTGATGTTATTTTGATTTTGCTCAGGTGAAATATATGAGTTTCAAATATGGCTTTGAAATTGATTAGGAATTAATATGGCAGCATTACAGATACAGTAGATTTACTGCTTCTTTTGTGGTTCAGTGTGAACTCCCATGCTGAAAACCTCTTGTGACCAGACTCAGAGTGACATGAACAAAGTAGCTGATACTAGAGATAAGAGATCAGAGAAAAGGAGTCAAATAGGTGAAAGCAGAAGGGGGTTCTATCACAGCAAAAAAATTTATACCCACTCCAAAAAGGAAAAACTCCGGAAGGAGTCACACGAAAGGTGAGATGTGGATGGATTATGAAAACAGCAAGAAAAGAAAGAAAAGAAAAGAAAAGAAAAGAAAAGAAAAGAAAAGAAAAGAAAAGAAAAGAAAAGAAAAGAAAAGAAAAGAAAAGAAAGCCAACCAAACAAATTAAAAAAGCTTTAAAGGCAGTTGGTACATTTAAAATATTCTCTATAGCTCTTATAAGAACATTAACAAAATTAAATTTGGAATTGTCCAACTGATGTTGAGCACAGACAAGCCCCACACTGCAGGCATGTGCTGCTTCTGGGGCAGGACTTACACTTCATTTTTGGGAGCAGGTTTCTTGATGACAGCAAATGGGACAGAAGGGCCTGGGAGGAGAGGATGTTCTCTGCGGAAAAGTTACACACATGGCTGCAGATGTAACATATGTTAGATGTGTGGCTGCATATTAACCCTTCCACCTTTCTCCTTCTATAGGAGCTGCATTGAGGGCACAATTTTTGGCAACTTAAATACACAACTAGTGTAAATTTACAGGTAACTTTATTTACAGAGCAGGACTGCTGGTGAAAAAGACAATATGTATTATAAACAGGAGCTTTAAATTGCAGTACTCAGTCTTGTGCTATCTAGTGTCTTCCACTATGTTTATCCTCAAAGTAAGCTATCTAAATATGAATGTGGCAGAGGGTTGCTACCATCTGAGATGCAATATGCTTACCTAGTGGTCATGCAAGGAGGTTCAGAGGTGTTTATTCATCTATCTTTAGAAAAGGAGTTGCAGCAGTAACCTTCCCACTGACAGACAGAAAAGGGTTAAAGAAAATCTCACTTCCAGTCCACCACTGGGCATTCAGAACTGTACTAAAGTAAAAAAAGAGTGTCCAGGGAAACTAACAGTATTGTGCTGAGGGATCCCCAACATCCTTTTTTGCATGCTTACTTCCCTTTTGTAGATTTTGACTCAGCTTACTTGTTTCAGTGGCTATGATTCACATCTCATATTTATTTAATTGGAAATGTTGTTTAACGTCAAGGTTTTCATAATGAATATTTTCTTCAATTTTATTCATACTTTCAGATCTCATTTTATATACCGAGGTTTCAGCAAAACTCAAATATCTAATTAAAAATCAGTGTCACAACTGATTTTGTATCTCATATGTTCTCCATAAAATCTGGAGAACAGAGAAAGCACTTCTCAAACACATTATATCAATTACGGTGTTTATGTCATTTTGACTTTGGGGTGAACTGATATAAACACAGAGAATTAAATCCTTCCAGCTTTCTAGATACCTGTATTAAGAACCAGATTCATATTTTGGACTGACTTGTACCTTTGACAACACTCCTGCTACTGCACTCAGGAGCCATTTGTATTGTCCTTCAACTTTGTATCGTGTATCAATGCGTCAAGTAAGGTCCAGTTTGGACCTGAAAGTAGTGAAAGGAAAAGTATTCCACATAGTTACAGTTTTAGATCCGATCTTGTTTACATTCAAATCAACAAAAATTCAAGGTAAGCACTTCGCTTACATGAAAACAAAATGATATGGTGATGCTATTACATTACAAATAAACCAAAGTATCCAGATGTATTTCCAGCTTCAAAAATTAGGATCTTTGCAGAGCAACTGACACAGAATTTTAAAAGAAGCTTTATATATATTCTCAGTTAACAATGTGTCCCTAAGTATTAAGTAGGATTTATTTTTCAAAGGGCAAAAGACAAGGTCTATACCTCGAAGTTTGTTTTTTAATACAAATATTTGAATAAACAGTTCCAGGCATACCTACAAAGACTGCGTATTGTATTGTAGAACAAGACTTTCAGAAATATTTTCTCAAATACTTAACATGAAGTGTCATATTAACATGGTGTGACCACACATTGCATTTTTAACATTTATATATGCAAATGGTCATATTTACACCTGCACATGCCATTCACAAATTCAAATTAAAGGCAAATAAATGCTTTAGATTAAGGAGATTAATTTGGTGTGTCTCACGGTTGACACACTTTCTACAGAGATTTCTGAGACCCAAGTGCTGGGCTGTTGTCCGAAAAGACAGATGGCAATTTCCTTTTGATAAGAGTCCAGGTTTTTAGCAATGAGGGAACCCTGATTTTTCTTGTAGGGAAAGCATCTTTCAGAAGCCAGATAAATCATTCTAAAATAGACAAACACAGGAACCAAGAAACTAATAAATGTGAAATGAACTGTGTTGCAGACCCTTTCAAAAGTTTAGAAAGCACTTTTTTGCTTTCATTCTTGCAACACACAGAAACTACTTCAGAAAACTAGAGAATACAGATAACTTTTTCAGTACTCTTTTATAAGTACTGATACAATTTATGATTATCAGAAATGCCAAATTTAATTTAGATGTTGTTTGTTTAGAGTATATATGCATCATGCATGAAAGAAACAGTTTCAAATATTTTAAAAACTATGCAAACACAAAAGTAACTCAGAAAAAATCAGATAAAACCAAATAAATCAGACAAAACCAAGATGCCTCTGTTTAACTGAAGTCTTTTTCAGTGGGTGCAATCTTAAATAGATCTGGAACATTTCAAACTTGTAAGTTGTAAATGTGGAGAGTCAGGAACCTACAAGACAGGAGTCTAGGGTCAGTCTGTAAGTACTGACCTGCTGCTAAAGTGGTCAGTCATTGCATTTTGTAGTTATTTGCATTTAAAGATATTAAATATATTTAAATATATTCACTCTTTTTGTAAACATATAAGACCCAGCCTCAGACATGCTGACACCTTCAATTTAGTATGTCTTGTAGGATTACACCTGATGAGGATCGCTTTCTTCTAGTTTCCTGTCTTTTCTTTTCTATCTGTCACTAATAGAGAAGAAATTAAATTGGCTAGGGTGGTGTCTGCTCACTATTAGCCTGATCTGTTTTTCATTATTCATGTCTCCATAAGTTTGGTCTGAGAGACCTGGGAATTATGTCTGCTCTTTATTTGCTTTGCCACGGCTCTATAAGAAATATGCCCTTTTAATTTTGCAGGTTTTTTTGTAGTTTTCAGACTGGTTCAAATTTGACCAGCAGCACCTTATTTACAAAGATATTTCAAGAAATTTTGTTCATCCTCTTCTATCCATGTCATATCAAGGCTCACATGAGCACTGCGTACTTCCAATCACCTCAGGTCGCGTAGCTTTGCATTGAATCAAGTCATGTCGCATCAGCGATACCACTATCAGTGCTTATTTCTGATAGAAAATTCAGCATAGATTTAGACAGCAAATAACTCAACCACAATAAATGCATATAATGAGCAGACTAAGTATCTGTGAGAACCAGATATTTTAAGTGTCTCTGTCAAGTTGGTGCTTTCAGATATTTCAATATCCATGTCTCTACACTGTATGCTGTACATAAATTTCTGATCCATATGCATATACTAAAATGTCTGTCCAAGCAGCCTATTTGGAACTCTTACCATCTACAACCATTTGCAAATTTAGATCTGTGCAGTTTTGAAATAAGCAGACGTTGTTGGAAGGGTCTGGATATTATAACTAAATTGCACATTTTGTAGGTTGATCATATCACAACAGTGTACAAAAACTAAATGTTGACAGATTTAATTTTTTTTTCATAATTTGGGATTTGCCCGCTGGGCCTGTTTTCAAATAGTTATGCATGATTAGGCTCTATGACAGCCACTTTATCAGACATTTTACCCTGATGCTCATTTACAAGTTATATGTTGTAATTATCCTATTATGTAAACAAAAAAAGGAGGGAGGGACAGAGGGAGGGAAAGATCAACATTAAAAAAAAAATTTAAGTGATAATTACAAAACCAGACAGAGTTTCCAAAATGTTTGCTCATGGCATCTGTTTGGATGAAATTAACATCTTTTGGTTTATGTTGCCTGTGTCTTCTCTCTTGACTTTCTTGGGATCTGCGTGTTCAGAGGATTTTTCAAAATGTGACTTAATTTTACTTAAAATCCTAAAAATAAATTAAATTGACAGAGCTCACTCACCGACAATTCTATATAAGTGCTAAGTGGTGATCTTGTTGATTATTATGATCAATTTGTTTTTTACTTATTGCTGGCATATCTACGTGCTTTCAAAGGATTCAATTGAAGCAGTCTTTCCAGTGTGGTTTTTTAAATTCCTTCTGGGACCATGAGATTTTATGTAAGTTCAGGGAGTTATCGACTGATACTAGGTATGTATACGTATTGAAAACAATTAGGAATATAAGCATTAACACTGTGTAAAGAATTTGCCAGAAGAGCTAATGGGGACTTTCAGGGAAATTGCACTTCTGTCTCAATTCACTCATGTTTAGAAATCAAGCATATGGGTATCTAGGTTGAAATGTTCTGCTTCTGTTATCAAGGTATTGAAAACACTTGAGTATTTTTGTTGCAATATATGGTTTCCAGTAACTGCCGTGCAGTGGTGTGGTGGGTTAGCAACGCCCACCCAGCCCCTCACTCACTGCCTCAGTGAGACGGGGCGGGGGGGCGGGGGCAAGCAGGATGAGAAAGCTCATGGGTCAAGAGGGTTTGCTTGCCAATCAGTGTTGGGGGCAAAACAGATTCAACTTGAGGAGAATCAACTTCAATATAGTGCCATTTAAGTGAGAAACAAAGACAAGTATTAAAACAATTTTTCTCCCCACTCTCCCATACTTCACTCTTTCACTCCTGACTTTTCTACCCACTCTCAGTGGGGAGCTATAGGCAGTTAGTTCCTCTCTCTAGCTCCTTTCTCTTCACACTTTCCTCCTGCTCCTGCACAGGTGCTCCAGGGACCACAGTTCTCATCAGGAAATTTCCATTTGCCTACTCTAGGGTCCTCCAAGGGCTGCAGTGGGGACTCTTTTTTCCTTTCTCTGACCTTGCTGTTCCCTTTGTTTTGTTCATTCCTTTTTTTTTATCTTCCTCCTCTGCAGCAGCTTCACTACCAAAACCTTTCCATCTACACCCAGTACAGATGATAATGTTAGTCACTGTAACAAAAAAGGTATCACAATATCCTCAGGAGACTGTGCTCAGTATGAAACAATCTTTTCCCTTAAGGTCCAGTGACTACTACACAAAATTTATCTCACAAGCCACTGAGAAAAAATGGGAATAAATCCCACTATAATTTAACCTATAATTCTTTCATCAGCTAAACACAATAAAATTCAGATAGATTATTGTCTAAAAATTCCTACAAAAACACATGCCATGCTGTTAAAAAAATTAATTTCTGTGGATAATACTTTCACTCATTACAGGTAGAAAAGAAAAATGTCATGTGTTTCTCACTGAGAGCCATTGCTGAATTCTTCTCAACTTAGAGAGATTTGTTTTCACTTGAAAAGCATGGGTTTGAGCAAATAATCTCAGCAGCTAATCTAGTAGTGTGATGCTCCCTACAGAAGAGTTTGTCAGAGAAGATAAGAGACTGAGGATCTGTTGGCCCCTAATCAAATATAATACTTTTTACACTAATTCCATCACTAGGAGATATCCAGAAATTTGATTTTTAACAGTCTTTCTGAAAAACACTAATACTATTTTATAAAATGAAGTTATGCCTGAAGTTACTCTGCAATATGTCCTTCAAATTCTCCATTGCTGCATTCAGATAGCAGCATGTCTTTAGGCAGCCTCCACCACAAGTGCTTTAGAAAACACATGAGATCTATATACTAGCATAGCATAAAGTGACTTTACCTTTCAGGTTACATGCCCATTTTTTCATGTGATGCTCTGACATCCTGAAATGTCTTGACTTTTTACTAGTAAAACTGTTTGGTTTTTCTCTTTACATTTGTTGACTGAATTATATTGTAATGACTAAAACTGGCTCTTTGATTTCTAGACCAGGAGACTGAAAGTTCAGTAGGACATGCCTTTTACAAAGGAAAGTACTTACCTTCTGTGTAGGTTATCAAATCTGATCTTGTATTCAACAATAGATGAATGCTTGATCCGTATCTCACAGCAACTCCTATGAAACACTAAGTTAGTTTTCAAAATAAAGAGGAAGATGGTATTATTCCAAAAGAAAAAAGCATTTGTGGCTCTCAAGAAAGCTGCTTGCAGCATTTGTTCTAACACATTTTTCTTCAAATTTGTTTTTTTTTTTGAAGACTATGTGTTAACCATAGAAACACTCACTTCACATGGCACAGTTTTAGGATCTTGTTAGTGCCTCTTTCATTCACCAGAATTTCTCAGATTTGTTTTATTTGTGTGAATTCTGTTTGCTGCACTGGAATGTCGTCTGTATTTACTGACTTAGAGTAGACAATGTTTATATGCTTTACATTTAATAGTTCAGCTTTGGAAATTCAGAAAAAATGTACTAAACCTACTCAGTTATTGAAGATTCTTCCTAATAAAATTTGCTTCCTCATATAATCATGTTATTAGCAGAGGTGTCATTAAGAGGGTTGGCCTGTCACTTTAAACAAAGATTTCTATTATCTAGTCTTATGGCTGGTGGTTTGGGTTGGAGAAGAAATTTGGGCACTGGAATTGACAGCTCTAAATTTCTCAGCCTTCCAAATTAAATCATTATTTAAATTCAGGAACAAAGTAAGAAGAGCCCTTTTTGATATTTTTCACAATGTATTTCCAATATTTCCAACATGCATTCTTAGGGATCCAACCTTCACTGAGAAATTGCATAAACCTCTCAAGTTAGAGATCTTACTTTTTGAATAAAAGAAAGACTCAAGTGTTATCTTGGTGTCCAGATGTAATGAAATGAGATGTATTTCTTCATCCCCAGTTTGCACACAAGATAAAAGGGGTCAATTGAATAGAGCATAACTTGCAGTCAACAGCTCCCCAACGGACTCAAAGAAAAATGCATCCCCTCCTTTTTAATCAGAGTTATGAATAGTTAGGGGTGGTCTCATATGCACTTTGAAGTCTCTTACCCTGCGATTTGGCCCGTTCCCTGTATTTTTTCCTGGAACATGGTACTATGCAGGGTACCTATGCATATCACAGCCTCTGCTGTCATTTTTAATAAGTAGCTTATCTCTGTGATGCAACTAAAAGCAATCCTGAGTGTCTCCAGGGTTTGTTGTAATTACATTTTATTGTTGTATTTGAAAATGTGCATTTTTTGAAAACCAGTGCAAGAAAAATGGAAAAGAGATTCTAGAAGGTGATAGTCTGATTTTTAGAAGGTTTTAACTTTTTGTAGTTTCCACATTCACAAGACTAATTTATGCTTCCCAAGCAGCTGATCTTACACACCTCTGAAGCCCTGAATATAGCAGCTAGTGTAGTTTATTAACTGATTTTGAGTAACTGTCAAAAGATTATCATTTATACCTGCAGTCAGATGCTGTAGGATCAGAGGTTCAGTAATGTGTGTGTTGCTAATAAGATTGTAAAGTCTTATACTCTTGCTGCTGCCCCTTTCTTCTCCAAGTATTTACAGCTATAAGAGAATTTCTTCAAGTCCCAGTACTGCCAACAAAGTGCTGTGTAAAAAAATGTAGCTTTTGCTAACTTCTGATTCAGACAGTAAAGAAATGGCACTGTTTTGAGCAGAAAACCAACTAGTTTGCTTATATTGTTCTCTGGCATTACACTGCCATGCTAGGGCACCACCACCCAAACGACTGAAGAGTGCATCAGCTACCTTTGCACTCACACCTTTGTGCAGTCAGTGGAATTTCTTGTAGCCTGCATTCAAGGACTGAGCTTCACTTTGGTCATTGCACTGGATCTCTTCACAGCTCAGCTCATCAGGACTGCAAATCAAGCATGCATTGCAGTTTTCCCCTTTTGTGTTTTATTCCTGCTTGATTTTCATGCCATGGAGTGCTGTGAACTGTTTTTAGAGATTCATATAACACTTTTTTCCAAATTATTCCTCCAAAATATTCCTCCAAACAATGTAATCTTTTCTGTCTGGCATTGCTACTAATCTTTATTTAGTTATTTATTTTACAATTTCTAGAGGGATTGGATATGCCCAAGGCACCCCTTTAAGCAACGCTTTATATCAAGGTTGCATTTATAAATACTTCATGAGAGGCTCATGAATGATTAATAGATGTTTTAATGTATGACCAATCAATTGTAGATTTTGCAATGTCCAACAGACAAGTAGGTTTCTTATAAGCATAGATTATAACCATATCTGACATCTTCTATTGATGGGCTTCTAAACGTCTATAACATACACACTACTCATATCTGTAACATGTTTAAAACATCTACTAATCACTGATGAATTTTTTATAACCTATTTTGAAGCAGAGCCTGTCTATGGAGTATATCCCTTACCACTGCTTGTGACTCTCCATTTCTAAAAGATAGATAATTTACTCATCATCTTAGGACTTAGAACTCCTACTAATTTCAGTTCAAACATAAAGCTTTTTTGAGTTAGCTCTAGCATTTTCATCTCAGTCTAAGAAAAAATGTCCCTAGACAATTATGTCCCTCAGACTTCTGGCTGCTCTACCCTGCTAATGCATATTTTGCAAGTTCTGCTATAATGCAATGATTCTTAGGAGGCAAAGCGACTCTAAAATGTATTTTCAGCCTTTTGAACTGAGTTTAATTGCTCTCAAGACAGCTGTCCGAGTGACGATGTTTCACAATGTTTTTAGTTTCTTTGCTGTTATCCCTGTGTGCTTGGTTCATTTGTCCTTTCTCAGAAAAGGATAAGAAAATAGAAACTTCACAATAAGCCAGTGGAAAAGCCATGTCCAAGACAACTTTTGATTCTGACAGAGGAGTACACATTTTGTATGCTTGATAAGCACAGGAGTTGATAGGACTGCTCCTCCATGGGATTCCCCTAGTCTTAAGGTGAAAGCCATGACCATGTTCTATGCTTTCTATGGTGCATTCAGGTAGAATTGACTAAAGCAGACAATATAAATTATTTCCTGAAAATGTATGAGTCCTAGAACTAATCATTCACATTTGAGAAGCAGCATGTTTCTTAGTATCATATTTTGCAAAGGAATTTTGACTTTTTACTTGAAATCTACTGACCTCCCTTACAAGGTTGAGTCTTCTAATGTGATTTATCTAGATATTGAAACCAATTATTTAATGATAAAAATTAAAAGGATTTGCAGATTTCTCTTGGGTTTGAGGTCATCAGTAAAATAGTTTCTGTTCTGAATGTCGCCAAGTAAACATTCCACTCCCAGGCCTGCACTAATCTTTCAGTGATTGCTCTTTACAGTAGTACTAAGCTGCTATACCTGTGGCATTAGCAACTTGAGCCTAAAGAAACACATCAAGCATAAGTCGATTTAAAGAAAATAGGGGAGAGAATATAGGGTTAAAAAAGGGAATTGTATTCTTCAACATCACATGGAATTTCCTCTTCCTTTTTTAAAACTGCTAATTTTCAAAGCCCCAGAAGTAAGAACCTCTCAAACTTCAGCCCTTGGAGCACACATTTTTTACACACAATTAAGTGGGTAAAAAACATTAAAATAACATAAATGTTACTGTGCTATCACTTTTGTATTATTCAGTTAGTATTATATATTTATCATGGGTTTTATCATTATCTTTTATTCCTTTTTTTTTCAGCTGGTTAATAATCCACTAGCAAGTCAAGCAGCAGCAGCTGCAGCAGCAGCAGCCATGGGCTCAATAGCAAACTCCCAGGCCTTTGGAAACGCCCTGTCCAGTCTTCAGGGGGTCACAGGCCAGCTCGTCACTAATGCACAAGGACAGGTGAGTAGAAGATGGAGCAAATTGTGAATACTGATGGCAGGCTGATCTTAGGACAAAAATCAGTTCCGCCTGTATGACAGCAATTTAAAAGTGCACATGTTGAAGATAAATAAATATTGATTTGCCAGACAAGGTAAGAAATGGAAAGTCTGAGAAACAGGGGGAAGTTAGGCACTCTTAAAGAGTGTTTTCAAGCTAGAAAAGGCTAAGGGTTTGGTTTATTTTGTTTCAGTCCTTTTAAAATATTTCAGTAGCGCAATACCACTTACTACTATTTTACCATTTCAAAAGTCTAGCAACCCTGTGATTTTTAACAAACATACCATCTGTCTTCTTCCACTTACATATGCCTAATAACAGACACCTTTACTGAAGTGGTACAGTGCTTCACTTTTTTCCATTTCTGTGATATTTCTGTATTGCATCGTTTCTTAAAGGCATTTAATGTTTCTAGTAAAGGAAAATAAATTGTAATGAAGTATCAGGAATGGAGTTATCTGAGTGGCTTCCTAATTTGTTTATTAACTATGTTAAGCAATTTGCAATGACTATGCCAGCCTGTAAATGTAAATTTGGAAGATTATTTAGGTGTAAAGAAAATTTTCCAAAAAGCAACTTGAACATTGTTTAAGAGTTAGTGTGTCTAAGAGAGAGATTGTGCATTACCTACATTTTGGAGCTGTTTGTTTGTTAAAAGTATTTTAGTTTCAGTCTTAGTATGATGCAGAAACATATGCATCTGAATTTATATATATAAAAATAATTCCTTTGGTGCACCATATTTAAGCGGCTCTCAGAGTGTGACCACTTTTATCCTTTATTGAATTTATTAGGACTAAAACTAACACAATTGTTTCTCTGCAACAGATCTGTGAATGTAACTGGTAACTGAGTCATTTGAATGTCATTATTCTAAATTCTACAAATTGGGCATACAGTGATACCCACAGTGTTTATGTGGATGTTAGGCCCTGAAAAACATTTATTGAAATGATGCAGCTTAGATGATATGTGAATCTAAAATCTAGTTTCTACTCTTACTGTTTACTAGTGAGGAGAAAAAAAGAAAAAGAGCAGCTCTTCTCCTGGTAATTTTCTGCAAGTTAATTGGAACAAGAGTGAGGTTTTTATTTTGGCCCATTAAAAAATAAAATTGAACACTTTACAGGACCTCCCCTGGTTTTTTTAAACAGGACATATAAACAGAGATGCTCCCTGAGCTTCACTATCACCATCCAAGTCCCAGGGAAAAAAATGCTGACCTTGTTATATTTACTGAGTGGGTGCAGAATTGTTCCATCACTACCCTGAGGGTTGAACGATGGAGCTTGTCAAAGTGAGACCTTATCTAATGAATCATCTTATCGCAGGTGCACACCACACATATTAAAGGAGGATTGTATGAACAATGTGCCCTCTACAATAACCTTTCAATGTCTACTTTAACCCTTGTTTCAATCCCTTTTCATCAAAGGATCATTTTATGCAGCCAGCTTTAAATGGAGGCTCTCAAAAGCCTATTAAGATTTCTGGAGGGATGGGGTATTGGTTTGGGAGAAAAGTTGGTTATAATACCTATAACTCATAGTCAGATCAGCTCCAACATAGAAGCCTGCTTGTTTCTATCTCCTCTGTGCTCCAGAAATGGTTCACACTCGCCACTTACATATGAAGCACTTGACACCAAGGATGTTCATCGTAAGAGCTGAAGTTATGATTGTAGACTAATTTCTTTATAGCTTTTCCTTTACATGTTCTCCACTGAAAACATAATCTATGTGTGACCATTCATTGTATCCCTAAAAAAACCCTACTACTAAGAAGATACCACTGAATGAATGTTTCACTCAGCCTGTCTGTTTATTCCAGACATAAAGTCAAGACCAATAATTCCACAGGTTGCAGAGAAAGAGAAAGGAAAGGAAGAATCTTCCCAATTGTCAGAATCAAATTACTGCATCTAGTTATCTGCCTAGGTTTTTTAAATAAGAGTTTTCTTTTTATTGCTTGTTTTTGCAAATGTTCCTTGGTTCATAATCAGTACTGCAGACCTTGCCACAATATAGATAAATATTGACAGTAAGTGTGTAATATAGCATACAGTTTTATAATATTCAGCATAAACTCATATTACTTAGAGACCACTTATCAGACTGCCTTAAAACAGGACTATTCAGTATAATTTATCTACATTCCAGAAAGTAAATTACATTCCCTTCAAATTAACAGAATTATAGTACCTAACCAAGAACTACAGGATGTTTTTTCAAAAGTGGGAACATAAACGAATAGTAATTTGAAATGCTGCATTTCTGAATAATCTGCTTGGAGTCACTAAAGAGCCAGATTTGCACCACGTGTTAAGAATTCCGCCCTTTAAAAATTTTCCCTTTCAAGGAATCACAAGTATGATATCCAAAACTCACTCCTGAAAATATAAAGCTAAATGAGTTACTAAAATGTTGATATGTGCAATCTTTGTAATTACATGTTGTTTCTGTTACAGAAATTCAGGGCTTGTAAATGTCCATCTGTCTAGCTAAATATATGGTGATCAGTAATCCCTGGAGACATTAAGCTCTAGGTCAAATCCAAGATCCTATGCCAAATTTAAGGGAAATGATCCTTTAAATGACATATGGCATGGCCTTAATTCCCAGTAGTCTAGGAGTGCTTACAAATACAGTTTAAAAAATCATATATATTAACAAAAATTTATATAACTTTTTAAAATTTAATTAATTATTGAATTCAGAGTTATAGCATGTTTATTTTTCATCTTTTGCTTTGGATGGCAATATAAACTGTATCACCAGACCTTCCCAAGATCAAACCAAGAGATCTAATCCATTGAAACAATATTATTAGATCACTAGATTAATTTGATATAGTACACGTAGAGGACTCTAAATCCAATTTTCATTTTCAGAGGCATATTATGAAGAGCTATTGGCCCATGTAACACTGCTTACATTCGGTTCGCCCTCAGCACTTTCCAGGAACTGTTTGCAGCACTGAGCTTTTATACCTTAAATTGGAGGGCCAGGGCAGCTGGTTTGCCAGATTGCACCCTGTCAGTAGATTTCAAAGAGAGACTGTCTACCTATTCAGCTTCAGCCTGCCTTACAGTAGCACCCTAGTGCCATTGCTGCCCTTGGATTCTTCAGAGGTTTAACCCAATATATCTTTTTTACACTGGTTTTGCAAATGAGTAAAAAATCAGGAGTTTTGTGTTGGTTTTGCTATGTTTATTGAGTATGTGAAATGTGTGCTTTGGAGGTTGTCATAATATTTTAAGGAAATGAGCCACAGAACTATGAAAACAAGGTTGATGAATATGGTTTCTTAATTATCATCAGTTGCATTCATATATGCCTCTTGACTTCAGCAGGATCAAATACATTTTAACTGTGGGTACTGAGTAAGTTTAGTTTCTCTTTTGAAAAGATGGGAATTGTCCAACATGAGAAAAATACCACTAAATTCAGCAGTTGCAAAATAACATTTTACCATAAAAGAAAAGAGAAACATGATAAGAGTTGGCATGATGAACTGCCTTGTGGGCAGTTCATCATGCCAGGCAGGCAATAGTCTGTTTCCTGTGAGATTATAAGGAAAATCTAAGTATGTATGGTGTAATTGTATTGTCCACACTTTAAGTGAACAGTGAATTAATTTGGATTGTTTCATTAAAATCTAAGAATTCCCCTGAAGTAACCCAGGCTTCATTGTGCCCCTGCCTTGCTCTTTAGATATGAATACCTTCTGTATAAGAAAAATCTTAAGCACAGGTCCACTCTGGTACTTAACAAAAAAATAACTAATTTTTGAGTATTGTAGTCCACAAGTAGCTGAGGAAACGAAATAGCGAGAGAGGCATTGTTGATGCAATTAGATAATAGGAGTACTTTGGTTCTCATTATTCTGATGAGAGGGTACACATTTGCTCTTTGAGCTTCTTGATGGTAAACGGTGCTAATGAGGCCTTATGGATTCCCTGCTCCTAACAAGCCTCTCAGCAGCACAAGTGATTACAATGGAGATAGATTTGATGGGATGCGCTCCCTTTTGTAGTATCTCAGCTGCTGACACTCTGCGACATAATCAGGTCACAGAGCCGGTCACAGCCATCAGCAAAAGCCATAGCTCTATTCCTCATTATTAAAGTGCATTATTCAGTTCCAGGCCTTCACAATACTGCCAAGGGCCTTTTTTTTCTTCCCCTTTTTTTGTTAAGCATCAGTTCTCAAATACAAGAGTTAATAAAATCATCAGCTAAAGAACTAGTAAATTAAAGAAATGGAAATAAAGTGCTCCCTTTCAAATTCATTGAAGGATCACAATTAAATAAGCAGAGAATTTCTCATCACCGCACACTGTACAGTACAATGTAATATGTCATGTGCAATAACAACAGGCATAGGATTTTAAAAAAAACAACACTGTGCTCATTGTGGACTGGCTTGGAAATTGCTGAAGTATCTTTTCTGGTAAAGGAAATTTCTGTCTTTTCAACTATTAAAGTCTACATGTAGGTACTATTATTTTCACTGTTTTCTGTAACTACTTTTTTTCTGAAGTAAGAACAGTTATGTGCAAACTAAGTTTATGATTCTAAGGAGAGCAGCTGTCTTGTCTTAGCTTAAGTGGCCAAGGCCACAATCTGGAAAATATTTAATAGGCTGCAGTACTAGAACCTCTTTGTTCCCACAGACAAGGCCATTACCTTCTTTTGGGGAGTGAGGTAATTATAAAATTGTGTGGAAAAAGGTGTTTGTAGCATTTGCTTTCTATTCCGATGATGTTCAGTTGGGGCTATCCCCATTCCAAAAGAAAATACTCTTTTAAAATCTAAGGCACATTTTAATGTAGTTTAGTTAAACATGTGAGAAAAAAATAGTGGAAAGCCGGAATTTGTTAGTTAGTTAGTTAGTTAGTTATTAACTTTTGTTTCAGCTAAATAGCAATAAGATATTCCAATACTGAAATGTATACCTTTGCAGGGATTTAAACCATTTCTGTTAAATCCCTGTAATATATATTAAATTACTATAGTATGATTTTGTGCATAGATAAAACCAAAGGATCTAATACATTGGATGGGTTTTTTTCTTGCTAGTGGGATTTTTTTTATTTGGTTTTTGGGGGGCTTTTTGTAGCTTTTTCTTCTTGGTCTTGCTCAACTCCCCAATTTTTCCTCCATTTTCCTTCTGGTAGAGTATGCTGTGATGAGCAAATGAGTATGTATACACAAAGTCACTAGTAAGACTTTCAATTCTCTAGAACCACACACGTAAGAATTTTTCAATATCCACACTTCAAAGTTCAGAGCAATTAGCAGTCATTTCCAAGAAATGTATAGAGACTTCTATGTGACCTAGTTTTCTTTTCAACACTAGCCATGAAAATTGGCAGCTACCCCTGGGACAGCAAGTTGTAATTCCTCCTACACTTAAAAGGAGGGTGTTGATTGTTTGTTGGTTTTGTTGTTTTTTTGGGGGGGGTTTTTTGTTGTTGTTGTTTCTGTTTTTTTCATTCTTCCAGAAGTTCTAGGAGGCTCAAAGTCCTGTAATGTGTAAGAATCTTAGAGTCTTCCTGATTATGTGCAATTCATGCTGTTCTTCAGGTGTTCAATGTCCATTAGCCTTTTCTCTTAACCTTCTTTTCTTTTTCTTGTTTTCACTTTCTCTTTCAGCTATGCAACTTTAATACATGGTAACCACTAAAATTTTAGGCCTCACAACATCCAAATGTTCACAAAATTCTTAATGATAATTGTTTAAGTAGTGACTACTAACAATATCTTCCTAGGGCTAAGACCTACAGAAATCTGAGTTGGTGGTATCAAAATGGCATATATTAAGGATATTTCATTAGAAACCTGCGACATTAAAAGAAACATATTTTGAGGACAGTGCTAGAGGGAGGGATTATAACAGTCTGATAATACCAGCATTTAAGAATGTTCCTTGGAAAACCCTTTACCAGGAGAATCTGTTTTGACAGACCTTCATATTAATGTATTGAATTTCTGCTGGGTGGAGTCTGACTCCCTATTTTCCCCCTCAAAGTTTCACTGTGCTGAATACATGCGGTTTTGTTGTTTGCAGGAAGAAAAGAGAAAAGGTCAGTTATAAGGGAAGATTTTTTTTTCCCATTGGTTTCCCTCCCCACAGCTATACATGGAGGAGGGTGTTTGTTTAATTACCTGCCATGTGAATTTGAATCAAAAGACAAATAATTCTTTTAACATATTTTTGCTGACTGTGTCTTTTTGCTGTACTATTTCTCTAATAATCAGTTGTATCCACAGTGGCATAAATGTAAAAATGCATGGACCAAGCTCTCTGGTCATGCAAATTGGTAGTTTCATGAAATGGAAATGGACTAAGGCAGAGTGAGTCAACTTAAACCAAGAACTGACTAGCCTTTTTTATCTATTTTTGGCAGTGATCACTGAAAAATGGAAAGGATAATTGTTTAATGAAACTTCTATCAGGCTTGGAAATTATCCACATCTATCCAGAAGAGCCACTGAAATGTCTTTTAACCTAACTTGCAAGAAATCTTACTTTTGCTACTAAATTTCACACTTCTGGTTGTAGCCTCTTGCCTGGATTTCTGCCTAAGGTACTGTGTCTTGGACACAGATCTTTTCAGAGGTGCCAAGTCTTATTTTCAAAAGCAACCTTCATACCTGTAAAAGTCTGAGTTTCCTTCAATCAGAGTTACGAGACTGAGTGCTTGAAGGCATGTCTATGCACTGTAACAGAGCATTGCAAGCAAATTGCCAGAGACAGTTCATTTATATGTGCATGTCTCAGTGCTGTACTAGCACAGATTGAAGAAACCAAAACTCTCGGTAGTATGTTGTTATGGCTGGACTAATTATTTCTGCTTCTCAAAAAGGTGACACAGGATCTAGTTCATTAGTTATTAGCTCTGGGGTCTTGCTAACACACTGTATTATGTGGAGTAAATATACTTTGAAGAGATCCTTAAAAGCCTGCAACATTTAGGCACTTTTGAAAATGTTACTAATCGACATTAATTATTTCAAGTCAGAAGTACTGGACATAACTGTCCTTTTGTCATTACCTTCTTAATTACTTTTGCATGGAGACAAAAACCAAACTTACTACTAGTTCCACCCTAACACCATTTTCCTGAATGCTAACCAAAAAAAAAAAAAAAAAGAACCTACCTTTCCTATAATCTGTTCATCTTAGCATCATGAGGTGGTTATAAGCATGAAAAATTTTCGTTGTTATCTCCAGTGACATACATCACAGTCAATGAAATCTTTCTGCTCTACAGAGGTTCTTACACTACTCTCCTTATCATCATATCTTATCACCTTCCAGTAAAGCATTAAGAAACGTGACTAGTGATAGTCACAAATTGGTCTTCCTTCCAGCAGAAACTTGTAGAACAGCACATTGCATGTTTGGTAAGGGCATTTGGCTTTGTCTGTCTTTGTTAGGAATTTTTTTTTGTTTGTTTGACTTCTAAAGTTTTGGTTTTGTTTGGATTTTAAAATCTTTATGAAGGGATTTCTTAGAGATGCATATTGCTTATATTTTCATCAGAGCAAGGCAGATAACAAAAAATGTATTAGCTTTTGCAGCAGCATGTGGTGAAGCCAAAGATAATAAACACAGGAATATTTCTCAATTCCTGTTGGAATCCATTCCAAGTATTTGACCTTCCCCTTAGAGCAAACTTTGCTGTGCACAGAGAAGGTTTGACTCTTGTTATCCTAAAAGACTGAATTTGGTCATTATATATTTCATCCAAAAGCTTTATCTAGCCTTTTAAATTCCTGGGAAGCAAACCACAGAAGAACTTGAAGGCAAAGACTTAAGTTTTCCTAATTACATTAAAAACTCTTTAACATGAGGTAAGCAAAGCAGCGGACAAAGTTGATTCATGTAGGTGGTACCAAGAAAAGGGCTTTCTGTTACTGACGTTCCCTAAACAGTGGAAGTGGTCAGGAATATTGCATCAGTTTAGGAGTTGACAAAATTGAGAAAAATTGAGGCCACATCATTGTCTGAACAGAGATGATGGAAATCCTCCTGTATGAGACTTGTATCAGAGTGGAATCTAAGACTATTCTTAGTTCTGGACTTCTTCTTATGAGGGAGTGCTGTGCAGGGTAGATTATAGATAGACTGTAGGAGAGCAGAGGCAATAGTGGACCAAATCTGAGAATCTGAGTTATCTTTCTAAATGTGCCTCATCATTTCTGAAAAAAAACTCAGGTCATAGTTCTTTGTGTAACCTGGTGCTTAGTCTTATTTAGATTTTATCTAACTTATCCTGTATATTGTATATGCTTTATCCTTGTGTCAGAGTTTTGCAATCTGCTGAATTAGCATTGATAATCAGAATAAACAAAACCAAAAGTGCTTGTTTGGGCAAAGGGAAAAAGAAAGTAGATCACTCTGTCAATAGTGCAATTAATGCAAAATGCTAAATATTTTTGGTCCTTGATTCACTGATAGAACACTCCTACTGTTTTGGTGAGGTTTGGAATTTCTTGAAAGTTACAAGTCTTCATGCGTCAGTGAAGGCCATTGTCTTTCTTATTGAGCTGCAGTCTTGACAATTGTATGTGTATATCTTAG
The DNA here is from genome assembly GCF_017590055.1 of Onychostruthus taczanowskii. Lineage (NCBI taxonomy): Eukaryota > Metazoa > Chordata > Aves > Passeriformes > Passeridae > Onychostruthus > Onychostruthus taczanowskii. The sequence continues at coordinate 316,017 of NW_024499006.1, forward strand.
AGATACAGGTGAGGAAAGATTTGGCACTCCCATGTTTGCTGTGCAATGGGTATTTTGTTTGAAATCTGGCCAGAATGAGAAGTCCAGATATTTTACCAATGTCTTCTGAAGAATCTGAAAAGTAAGAAATATGTCTTCCCCAAGTAGTGTTCACATAATGAAGAGAATATTGCAGAAATGCTTGATTGACTCATTTGGTAGTAAGCCATCCACTGAAATGTATTCATGCAGCATTCATAGTAACAACCTGCCAGATGCAGACCCATTACTTCTGCATGCAGATCCACAAGCTTCCAAATAGCACAATGAGCTGGATTTGTCCTGTAAGAGGAAGTATTCTCTGTCTTCTGATTTGCATCTAGATTATTGCAAAGAATTGTGTTATGCCTTCTTTTATGGGTTGATCTGTGAATAGTGACACGGAAAGTTCAAGCAGAAAAAAACTCACCTAACAGTCCACGAACAGTTGGTCTATTTTTCCTGAAGTATATCTTAGTTTGTCATTTTTTTTTCAGATGCTGACAGTGGTAGACTTCAGTGTGTGTACATGCAAATGGCCCAGATATCAAAAGGAAGAAAAAAGGGACTTTGAAATATCTATGCCAATGTATTAAATATATATGATTTTAAAAGTACAGTTTTCACTTGAACTTCCTTCTTTGCACATTAATTAAATATTATCTCTAGGCTAAGTATCTCTCATAGAAGACTAATGCATTATTGTCACATAATAATGGATGAGAATGACAGAATCTCTTTCCTTAAGTGCAAAGAAAAATTTATTAATGTAAAGAAAACACTCATAGCCCTTGAGCAACTCTTTTTCTGCTTCATAGAGAACCTTTCTATACTCCCCCCGTGTCTACCTTCATGCTAGAGATTCAAGGAAGCAATACCTATATCCTGCCAGTTCAAGAATCAATCCTCTTTTCAGGGGATAATTTAATATCAAGACATGATGTACCCAATATCTAAATATACATTCATTTTCATGTTTGACGCATCAAATGCTCTGACATAGCCAAGTTTCAAAATAAATGGCTTGTTTTAGAGGTTGGATATGTCATATTAGCATTCACCCAGATAGAGAGATAGATCAGAGAGTGATCAGGACATCAGGGAGACAGTTTAGAGATGAGAGAGGCCAGGTACACCTTGCAAAGTTAAAAAAAAAGCTAGCTAGCTAGAAAGGAAGAAATTGTATAAATAGGTCACTGCAGTCCAACTGAAAAGAAGTTTAATTTTAACTTGCTAGTCATCATCTCCAGAAGCCTAATCCACTCCCTTCTTTGAGGGCTGTTCATTTAGCAATGTCTTATTTGATAGCACAAATAGACAGACTGGAAGAAAAAACATGGTATCAGATTCATGCAGTGTACTAGCTTTGAGGGGGAATTAGCACCACTTGCCATGCTAAAATTTCCTTCTTCTTTCCTTCTCAATTCTTCTTATTAGCCTTAATTTGTTCTCATTTTTCTGGTTTTGGTCTCCTGGTTTCTTCTGTAAGTGGAAGCATAAACTCATGTGGAAACAAGAGTACGGGTAAACAGGTGTCTGGAGCCAATGTCAGAGACACATCCTCAGACACCTCAAGGTATTCAGCTTTCTAGTTTCTGTTCTACATCCTCTACCATTTTCTTTTCCTGACAATAGTTCTTTGCCTCGCTGTGTATCTAGGATTCAGTTAGTTAAACATAGGTCTTTAGTCCCATTTCAGACATGGCACAATATTACTCTAAGTATAAGTTGATCCAGAAAAATGTTCTTCCCTCTGTGTCTTATTGCCATATTCTGACAAAATCCTAAAACATTTCAAATAGAGCAAATATCAACATTCTTTTCAACTGAATTGCTTCCCACTTATGTGAATACATGCTTACCTGGAAATTTGTACTCATGTCCTCAGAAGAGATACAAGTACCCATAGGGAAATGAGATTATAAATATTTTAATTACCTCTTGAGTCATGCTTCTGTCTTTGGGGTCATTTGACTCTTCATTCTGGTGACAAAGGAAAATAAACTAAACCTTCTCCTCTTGGCATGGAAGATGATATACTGCTCTTTTATAGCTCAGATCTGTCTCAAGTGTAATTTGAGATGTGTGTAATCATGACTGTACAGAGGCCATAATTGTCTGCATACTATTAATTTAATCCCCATATTAATACATGAGGAATAAAATTGGGCCTGTAATTTTCTAGGGGTTTGGTTTCCCACAAAAAAATGTAAGTACTCTTGAATGACTGCAAAGTGAGAGTTAAAAGACACTGAATGTTAACATTACCTTTCACTACTAGTAAGTACTATATAGACAGGTACTATTGATAGCTCTGCATAAAGGATCAGAGTGAAGTAATTAGGAGTTCAAGAAAATTGAGGCTTGTTAATAGAATTGCAGGGAAAATATTTCCCAACATACGCCCACAGGATGGAATGGTCTGCATGTTTCCTGATGTCTGTCGTGTTGATGAACATCGCTTCCACAGACCCCTCCAAAGTGCCGGGAGGTGGCTTCCATTTTTAGGTATTTAAATTACATCTTCTGGGATTGGCACTATATATCTCTTAATTTTAACCGTACAGATACTGATGTATGGGTTTTGTGTTTACAGTCTCTTAAAATTATTATTAGCAACTACAATGCACCACTCTGTATGTTTAAATCTATATGATGTTCTGTTGGTTAGTCTATTTATACCCAGGAGAATGTGTCTCATTTCTCCAATGCATCAAAATGTCCCAGCTGTTGCACCTATTGCTCAGATACAGACACCTGTAGGAGACAGTCACCTATCTTTGATGTCAAGTAAACACATGAGTTTGAAAATGGTTGTTGTTTATGTTCATTGTTGAAACACACTCCTTTAGCTAAAGCAGAAGGTTTAAGAACAAATGCACAGAGAGTTTAGATAGATCATAATGTCATCGTCATCACCTTTGAATAAGATTAATATGTAATTGATATTAGCAAAAAAGCACCACATTCTTCTCTACCACATCTGAGAATTTTTGCCACAACAGAAAGACAAAAATCTTCCCAGAGACTAAGATTAAATATTTAATGACTGCTTAGAAAAAATAAGGTTTTGAATTTAATTTTTTGTTCACAAGGGTCCAAAGAGACTAACTGATTCTCAGTTCACCAGTTACAGAAAGTCATAGAAAGCCCTGATGCTCATCTGTGAAGTCTAAGAGCTGATTGAATATGTTCTGAAATTGCAATCACAAACTATGTTTTTGTAAGAGTAAAAAGGAGGTCTTAGAAATAAGTATAAAACAAATCTTGACAAGCTTTTTTGCCAACTTCTCAGGGTAATTTTTAAAAATATTAATATTATACTACTGACCTAAAAATACTGTTAGTAGTATACAGAAGTGTTTGTCTGTTCAGATAGGTTCATGCTTCTGTATATACAATGATGGATACTTAGAGCTTTGCTTACATGGAAGTCCTTAACCAACAATTATGTATGATGAGAAACACCCTGTGTGATGAGAAAAAATATCATGAGTAAATATGCTACAACAAAAGAATTATTTTCTGAATACAAATAAAAATGTATCTGTTAAATATTATTAAGTCGAGCTCAAATTCTCATAGCCTGATCCATCAATGGAAAGTGCCCCTCCTAAGGAGCACTTAATGCAGCAAGTTGTACCTTTGCCTTTTATTTCTCCTTAAAATCATATGCAGTGAAAAGAGGGAACAAACATGAATGATGCGTTCCTGATTCACTAAATCACTGTGGTCTCTGGCAAGAGCACAAATGTAAAAATGTTTAAATTGGCCTCATACTACCAAACAAATGATGCAAAAGGAGACCTCAAAGAGCACAGAGTGAGGGGAGATAAATGAGTACCATGTCAAGAAAGCAATTTCTCACTGAGTTTGCACAGAATAGAAATTTTACTTCCAAGGGATGGTTAGGGAATCTTTCTAATAAATCTTCAGTCCATAGTCATTGCTGTGTCTTTTTTTTTAAACTTACTTTTTTAAGAGTGGTATAAGTTATACCCTCACCAGTGAAATGTGTCAAGATATTACCAGTCGAGTTGAAGGAATTTAAGTGAATCATCTCTATCTCTGTGTTTATATTTATATTTGTAATAGACTAGGATGGTCAAACAGATTTTATTTTGTGCATGTGTTGAACATCTTTTCAACCAGTGAGGTCTTCTCAAAGCCTTGTCTTATTGTAATAGTAAGTTACAAGAGAAAAAATAAAGAAAAGTTGAGTCTCATTCCTGGAAAAAGTTTCAATTATATTGTTTTAATTTTAGGGATTTTTTTTTAAATTATTTTACCCTCCTTTTATCTACAGCTGAGATTGAGATGGTCAGTAAAAAGGCATTTTGTTTTCCAAATGACCTACAGACTGCAGGTCAATTTTGCTTGGCAGAGTTGTCTGTCTCTTTAGGCTCCTGATTTGAATTTCTTTTCCCTAATTTTGAACATATGAAAGGCAACTAAATCTAGTCAATGATATAAGTTTTTTTGTGTTTTCTGTCATCACTGAAACAAATAGACACTCTCAAAAGATAAAATGTAGGACCAATCTAAGGCATGCATTTTAAGTATCAATGAATTATCTTGCAGGGTTTTTTCACTCTCTACACTGAGTAATGAATGACAGTCTACAACTGGATTCTAATGCTAGGTGTTGAATATTATATCAATTGCATGCTTACAATATCACACAGTAGTTTTTTTTTTTTTTTAATGATACTTCAGTCTTTTTGGTAATGTCATCCTAAAGCTTACCATTGCAGTCACAGTAGTTTTAACTCAGATCCTGGGAGCAGCTGAGGATGGACATGCAGAACTTAGTTCTGGCTGGCCTGACTTATTTTTTTAATTGCTCTAGAGGAATTCTTCTTTTTTTTTTTTTTTTTTTTTTTTTTTTTTTTTTTTTACTTCCCTAATAAATAGAGACCAAGGTAATGGTATCTATCTGAATTATTTAAACCACACTTTACTGATACTTCAATTAAGTGATGGTTTGCACAGTGAAAGGGAGGACCTTTCTGTTGAGTATCTTTTCTTTCAAGTAAGATCAAGTATTTCATCTGCAGGATGATGTTATTTAAAAATCAGCTGTGCATAAATGAAGACATTACATCTCTGAGGTTTTCCTAGTTTAAAAAAAATCCCTTTGAATCTGTAGAAGCAGGGAAGATGTCTCTCTTTTTGACAGATTTCTTTTTACATTTCTTTGGCCATTTACTCTGCTGCTTTGGTTAGTACAGAAAAGTGATACATGAAATCTTCAGACTACAGACCAACATGAATGTATTTCCAGCACAGCTCCAACAATTAGATGTCACAAATACTGTGAACGAGTCTTATCATGTAAGAATTTCTGTCCTAAAAAATAATCTAAACTACACCATCATAATTATTGCCAGTTTTACCAAAATGCTTGATTTTACTCCATGATATTATGTATGCTTAGAAGGGGAGGCATATATTTTAACTTGAATACAAATGTTCTGCATTTGTTTAGAGATCCAACTTGAATGTTTTTACTGAATTCTCCTGATTTGTTACCACCAAAGAGTGTGTGTTATTCTATATTATGGATGGGGTCATTACTATCAAAGAAACCCCATAAGAAACAAGTGTCCTTTCTACCCAGGACTTGACCCACTGCACTTCAACATCTTCCATAGGACTTGCACTGAGCCTATGGGATACAATATAAGTTTTTTGCTACAGTGTCACTTTAGTAGCAACTCGGAGAAAGAAGTTTCTGCCTCTCCAGCCTCTGTTTTGCATGGCAGCTGCAGCATCTTGTCAATTAACTCTCTTAATTTGTTTCTGTTTCTTCACTATGACCTTTTGGTCTTGCCTGCTGCACAACACTATTTATTCAAAGCACTGGGTTTATATGAACTTTCTATCAAAATCATCCCCTTAGAAGGGAAGATATTTGATAAGGAGTTTCAATACTTGAACTTTTTTTTTTCTTTGTTATCTCTTGTGGCTCACAGTAGAACCTGAATCATCATAAAATTGCACCATAAGTTTGTGTTTTGTATGATGAACTTCTTTAAAAGAAGAAAAAAAGACCACAACACTCTCTACCTGACTGTATCGTTAAAAAATTGAAAACAAACAAAAAATAAACCCCAGCAACCCAAAAACCATGGTTATCATGGATAAGAACAACCTGTTCATCTCTTTAAAAAAAGATGGTGCAACTTTTTTAGGTATAAACTCATCAACATAATTCTAAAGCATTATGGTCTTTGTTGTGAGAAATAAGAAATCCTGTGGTGTCCCCCTAAAGAACATTAAAAAAGCATTACTGACAGGAAATTGAAAAAGTAATATATGTCTGAATGAATATGACAACTTTTTTCTGATAGAGCAGATAGATAAATGTCACATACAAGTTCAAAATGTATTTAATTTTGCCACTACAATGGATATTCTCTTCATAAAACATATATGAATAAGGTGTGAATCATAAAACTTGACTGTGATAAACAAATGCATATTTGTTAACTTTTTTTTTTCTTTTGAGATGCTAGTTCCTTTTTTGAGGTTATTTGTTGTTTACACGTCTTTACATTTTCATTTCTGAGTGAAGCAGCCTGGTTGACAAATCTTGTTCGCATTTAGCCTGGATAAACTTCCTTTTGAATCTGAGAAATGGATGAATTGGGGTTTGGGATTTTTTTGTTTTGTTTGGTGGGGGGGAGATGGGATTTGTTTAGTTGGGTTTGGGTTTTTTGGTTTGGGGTGGTTTTTTGAGGTTTCTTTTTTTTTTTGTGTGTGTGTGTGTTTTTTTTGGTTGTTGTTGTCATTTGGTTTCATTTGGTTTGGGTTTTTTGTGAGGTGATGGCAGGGAACGGGATATGAGGGAAGAAGGGAAGCTAGTAGATGCACCAACTCAACTATCATCACAGAATCAGAGAATATGCTGAGTTGGATGGGACCCACAAATACTGTTATTGTTTCAAGGGCAGTTAATATACTCAATTCCGTCTCAGAAACGAGCACAATTTCTTGACTTGTAAATTTAAAAATCTGTGATTACTCACAATTAAACTTTCCATATATGAATTATAGTATGGCATTTTCTCTTCACTCATCTCTTCATTCTTCTGCTGTAATTCCCATATGCCAGGAAATCTCCACTGTTGCTCCAAGATTAAACAAGGAGTTCTTTTGGAGGTTTCACATTACTGAGAGACTGAATTGTTAGGTTGTTTTTGGTTTTGTTTTTGTTTTTAATGTATTACAAAAACATTTGTAACTGCAATATGCATTTTGGCAATGTCTAAAGCTAAGTATAATTTTGCTGTTGCTTTTTTCTCTCGTTCACATCTACTTTATTCTCCTCTTGGAAGATTCCACCACTTTTAATTCTATTTAATATCTTTCTCTTTGGATTGTTAACAGGGAGACTCTTTAAATTAAGATAAAGCCTGAATGAAGGAAGCACCTCTCTGATGATCCTTACACTTTCATTTGCTAAACTTATCCATGGTTAGATTTTCTGGTTCTTTAGGTTAGATACTCAGTGCTTTAAAGAACCAGATAATAGTACATCACTCCATGAGGAACCTTCTTATTTCATTTCAATCTTTTCCACATTAAGGCATTACATACCAGAAGAGAGAGGTTGAATTAGGCTGGCGGGCTTGGCAGTGTTAGGTTTAAGGCTGGATTTGATGATCTCAAAGGTCTTCTCCAACCAGTATGATTCTGTGACTTTAAGGGTTGATTGGCAAAGCCAAGCTGTATAAGTGCTCTGAAATGATCCTGTGGAGGAACAGCTGGGGTTCCTACATGAGGGCTGTAGCTGTAACTGTGAATGATGTCTTCTGAACTTGCTAAGGATCTCATTATTCAGTGCAATTTACTGAGGTCCACTGACACCCCAGCAGCCACAGCTGCAAGAGTAGTATGGAAAACAACAGCTCTAGGGAAGCATTTAAAATAAATTCTAAACATAAGAGTCAGTTCTAGACTATCACTGCATTTTTTACTCCAGCTTTTGGCTACGATATTCAACATTTTACGCCATGTTTAAAATGTCATTAATGTATTTTCCTTATGTAAAGGAAGCATTTCAATACTGATGAAGTTAAAATAGCACCACCTTTGTTCTTCTCTCAGGAACCTGTAACCCAGTAAAAATTATCAGAAAGTACAGCAGTAGCATCCCACTTGAAAGTATTGATACAGTGCATCACACTCTTCAATCATCTTAACTAAGGAAATGTGAGACTATTATGTGATACAACAAATTAATTCTTTGATGACAAATAGGATTGTTGTTATTTTTTTTTTCTATTGTACCCCCATAATCATGAATGGAATACATAATCTCACTGGAACTCTGTGCTGAGGTCTTATTCTAACATACCAAAATAAAAAACAATGGCCTGCCCAAAATAACTGAATATATAAGTATAAGAGATATAAGACACATGACAACTACACAGATGGAGAAGGGATTCTGGAAACAACTGGTTTTCTGTCCTTACCATTGCCTTTCTCTAGAGTCAAAAAAGTAAAGAAGCCCCTCACATGCGTTGCTCTGCAGATCACGGTTGAAAAGGAAATATTTTTAGGACTGCTACAGAGAACACATGCAAGAATAGAAAATTGCCTGTGATCTACCTTCCACAGAACAGGGACTCAGGGATATGGACTCTGCTGACAGCAGAAGGGAAATATAAAGTAGTTCGAATTAATATAAAAATACAGAAACAAATTTCAATTTGCCTGTCTGTATCAGGAACATGTTGCTTCCACAGAGTAGCAATGTAGGTGCTGTAGACAGGATTATCAGGGCCACTGCTGCTTTTAATAAGAAAATCATACTTATTTAACTCTTCCTTAAGCAGACCTATGGACCATGCCTGAATGAACTGGTAATTAAGATACATGTTCTCCTCCCAGGTTCATAAACACTTGCTACATCTTCCCTGAATTTGAGAATCATTTCAAGAAAACCAGATGAGTGTATTTTCATCTTCAACATAAAATACCCTACTTTTCTGATAACTTGTATTTCTAACTCTTAGGTAGCCTTACAAAAATTACTTAAAGCTTGTAGGAATACTGGCAGGGAGATAAATAGTATTTATACTAACATATTATACGTGATTGAACAGAGACCTGGAATTTATCAAACTTTTCAAAGGTAAACTGATTGGCAGAGCAGTGTGCTGAACCAGAGGCCAGAACAAATTTTGCTGGGTAAGAAGGCCTGGCTTATATTTGGTTGGCAAATTTTCATTGGTACTAAAAACAGCAATCAACTCTGTGATGAATGCATAACAAAAGGAAGTTATATTTAATCTCAGGAAGGATTTTTATTCCTAGACATTCAGATCTAGAAACTTGGATTCATGACGATCTTCCATTCAAAAATTTACATGCAATCTATCTAAGCCTTCTTTCAGTGAGATTAATTTTTTCTCCTTGTCTTCAACCCCCACAAAATTGCACTGCATTGTAGCAAAACTCCACTTTATAGGCTGGATATCCACTATAGTAGTGATATCCACTATAGTAGAGAGATAATCCAGGATGGTTTGTTTGTTCCATCATAGTCATGCTGTGCTAAGCATTGTGCCTCACTCTCAGTAGGCAGAAAAGTTGCTTGTGAAAGAAATGCAAAACTGGAAAGTGCTTCAGGGGTACATTTGTGTACCACTTCACATTAACTCATCTCAGCCTTGCCCTGAGCTTTCATACACTATCACAATAAAAGTTATAACTCTTTATTAAGACCAACAGTTTGTGTTTTATTTAGCTAAAGTCTAGATGATCTAAAATCATAGAAACATCACCTAAGTAGGGCATGACTTTGTATTTAGACAGATGTCATCTTGTACAGGTGTTATGTTGAAATTATGGATTGAGAGACAACTACCATATCATCCATAGTCATGGCATCTGTGCGGCAAGCTCAGGATTTATAACAGTATTTGGAGAAATGTGATTGTCTAACAACAATGCTGAGTATCACTGCTACTGATTGATTACAATATATATTAACCTTCTTGCTATGAATTTTGGCTAAATCTGAAATGATTGAATTAATCAGCATGCACAATTAATTTCACCTTTAAGAATTACAGACAGATATCTGGTGATCTCTGATAAATATTTTGTATAGTGTAGGTAATCTGATAGTCAGATGATGTGAGAGGTTTTTTTGAGAATATATTGATGGCCTAGAAATTCTTTGACCTATAGTCTAATTAAAGAACTCTGGTCCTTAAGATTGCATCTGAAGACTATTTGATGGTTAGTGATTTGAATCCAGTTTCTCATGGAGTACCTAAGAAAATATCCATTGGTATTCAAAACAGACAAGTCAAGAACAGAATGAAATATCATTAAGTTTTCAAAGTAAGTTTCCCAAAATTTACTTTTGCTTCCTCAGAAAATTGCATCAATGAAAATTAAAAAGAAATCTAAGTCTTTGAAGTAGCCAAATTTGGCACACATTTGCAAGATCATAATACTTCTAGTGAAATAACTTTTCAGGAATGGTATTACAAGATAAACCAGTGACCACCTGCTGAAGTCAGTGCCATCTTCTTAATTGTCTGTGCAAAACAAGTTTACAGGAACAATCAAGGGAAAGAAATAAAAATATAATATCAGAAATAGTCCTGCTCATCCAGACACAGACATTGCCAGTAGTGTGCCATATCCCTTTTAAAAAACAGTAAGATTACAATTTGAAAAATTAAACCCACACTATTTCAGTGAGAACTGTTTGGCAGTGGAAGACGTTATCTTGTTCATATCTGTGCAAGGCTATGTCTCAATAGCAGCTCTTATTTAAAAACCACAGGATCATAGAGCAATTGCTAAACCCTGCCTCATTCTGGCTCCTCACCTCTCGATAGCATCTCTCTAGTAGGCTAGTCCAGTGCAGTACAGCACCAAGTAGCAAAGCTAGTTCCAAACAAGCTGATAATGTCACCATAGCATGGAAGCAAGTCAATCACATTGGCACACATTGTGCTGGACCTAGTTAGGCATGCTGAGAAATGGGAATTTGTTTCCTGAGCTGTCCTTGAATGGCTTAGTATGGCACATGATACAAAGTGTAGGCATGCCTACATTTTCTTGTGTTGTGTGTCCAGTATGTTAGATTCTGATGTGGCTGGAAGCAAGTCCACTCTTTATGCTCGGAGAGAGAAGTAGTAGGAAATAATGTTATTGCTCAAAAGAGACAATCCTTGTTCTAAAGGAATCTAAATCCAGTTTGTAATCTAAAGATACAAATTGATGTTTGGGTTAGCAGTTGCAGCCCAAAACAAAGCTTGAAAAGGTTGAGAAATTTTATTTCAGAGCAGAGATTTCTTTTCTCTGTAATGTTTGGTACTTAGCTGATATTGAAGCCTTCAGACAAGCCATAAACTCTTTTGTAGGTGACTATGAAAATTGCAACTTGCATGAAAAGAAAGTAGGGATGAATTAATATTATGAAAATATTTTCAATGTAATTAATTCTAGAAATTCACACTTTTGTCCCAGTTGCTATGTATTTAATTCCTAAGAAAATGAATACTATGACTTTTGGTTATCAAAAAGATTTACCAAAAAAACTCCAAAACCACATATACAGAAATGTGTTTGCTTGTACACACCCTAAAAGAATCTGCACAGCAATCAGAAAAGCTGTTTGTAGCTTGGGAGCCAAGCAGTAAAATGCTAAAAAACAGTTAGTTGTAAATTCTTTTAGAGATCATCAAATATTATTAGAAATTCTGGCTGTTTTTTCATAACAAATATGATAGTATTGGCTGTCCAGTTATAACATATCATGGATCTGTTGTCATAACAAACAAAAATATTGCTAAAATATTTATACTAGACATCCATCAAATTATTTTATATAATAAGTATTTTCATAAGAATCTCACTAGCTGATTTTCAGAAATATTTAGGACCTGCAAATCGAATTAATATCAACAGCTGCTTTGCTCATCTCAGAGAACTATGACTTCCAAGGGTCATGATGCCTGATTTAATTCTTGTTTTTAAAAGGAAGTTAAATCTGATAAGCAGATTGCTTAAAAGGAATAATTCAGCAGACACTCAACATAATTTTTAGTCTTTAATTTGATAATTGCATATATTTAGATTTTTCTAATGAGTAAATGTTGTGTTATTCAGAATGTTTGATAAAAAATATATTCTTTTTTATGACAGTACACATGCTCCTACTACGAGAATGTAATAGTATTTGCTTAAGAAAAAATTCACCACATAATTCCTATGGTGATGACAAATTCCTGTGTAGTTTGATGTTAGTATACAAACATTATTTTCTAAAAAAAAAAAACCACAGAAAACACAGAGAAAATCAAGCAGAATATTGGACTCAATGTTCCATTATGATGCCTACAAGCAATAACCTATCCAATATGTTGAATGATATGAGAACAATACTTAACCTGAAAATTACAATTCCTTACATAAAATGGTAACGCAGGAGTACAGTTTTACAGGTGCCTGTTTCCAGTATCACTGTTTGATGCCTTTTCTCAAAGTAGCATTTTGCTGTGCCATCTTTTGGACTTGTCATTAGGAAATACAATACAGGAAAGAAAATTTGTAAGCTCTGCATGAATTAGTACCACTTCTAATTTGAAAGACACAGGCAGCCATAGTTTCATCCTGTATGAGGTTCAAGAATCATATTGTCATTAGTCCAAAGAATGAGATGGAATAGCATTACTTTCAAAAGAAGTCTGTAAATTGTATTCCTTGTTTTCATGATTCCAGTTTTTCAGTGTGTAGACTGGGAGTAGATTGCATGTATGTGGTATAGTGCATATAAATATCTGGGGTTATTGATATTGGTAGAAAATAAGTGATTTGTATTTTTAAAAGTATCTGTGTCTATGTGTTTATAATTTATACACATACTGCATATATATATATATACATATACATGTATGTGATTAAGAAAGGGGAAGCGCACAGAGGCTAAAGAATCCTGTGCAGATTCACATCAGTATATCTTTTCCTCCGTAATTTTTTCCTTAGATTGTCTCCTTAAATAACTCCTGCTAATAAAGTGAGTGTGCAACATATCTCTGAACAAATGCAGCCTCTGAGTAAAGTTTGCAAAACTGTACAAAATCATAGAATCGTAGAAGGATCTGTCTTGGAGGAGACCTTAAAGATCATCTAGTTCCAACCCCCTGCCATGGGCAGAGACTGCTCTCACTAGACCAGGTTTCTCAAAGCCCCATCCAGCCTGGCCTTGAACACTTCCTGGGATGGGGCATCCACAGCTTTCCTGGGTGATCGGTTCTTACCACCTTCATAGGTGGTAAAAAAATTTCTTCCTAACATCTCATCTATACCTCCACTCTCTAGTTTGAAGCCATTACCTCTTGTCCTATCATGGATGCTTTGTCCTACATGCTTTTGTATAACAGTCCCTATCCAGTGTTTAGGCCCCCTTTATGTACTGGGGAGGATGCTGTAAATTCTTCCCAGAGAGTTCTCTTCTCCAGACTGAAGAGCCCCAACTCTTTCAGCCCACTTCATAGGAGAAATGCTCCAGCCCTCTGATCATCTTTTTGGCCTCCTCTGGACCTGTGAGTTCCCTGTCTTTCTTGTGCTGAAGACTACAGAGTTTCAGGCAGCATTCCATGTGGGCTTGATGAGGGCAGAGTAGAGGGAAGACATACACTTCCCCTGAAATCTTCTGATACAGCTCAGGATGCAGTTGGCCTTCAGGGCTGCAAGAACATGTTGCCAAGTCTCATCCACCAACACCCTCGTGTCTATGTGTATATGGTGGTTTGCCTCATCTTGCTGAACAATTTTGCTGTTGCTTCTTTCACTTTTCCCCTGTTTTTCTGTTTTCTTTGTATGTTGTTCTTCTGTTGTTCAAAACTGAATAATTAACTTCCAATATTTAAAGAGTTGTACCATTGATCAAATTGAAGAGATGTTTATTTTGATGATACTACTAAAAATACTTAATATTTCCTTTTTATAGTTGAAGACATTTTTTAGATGAAATATCACCATTTGCCATCTGTAAACCCTGCCTGACAGTAGAAACAATCTAGTGTAGTCGGTATTTGATTTTACTTACACTTCAGAGCTGTTGAATCACCCATTTGGCTACAGTTTCTAGTATTCCTTTGGTTGTGCTGGGAAAACAATGAAGCAGGGCACCATCCCTGTTTCTGATGAGAGGAAAAGGATAAGAAGTTAATAAAAAAACAGTTGCATACTTCATTTTAGAGTATCATGGTAACTTCACCTAATGTCAAGACACAATGGGTTTATTAGGAGCCACATGGAAAGACTCTCTGCTGGGATATCATCAATTAGTCTGTCAAAGAGTTATGCAAAATCTGGTTTTGTGTCTGCAGTGCTGCAATTAGACATCCCCAGAAGTTATGAGCAATCACTCAGCTTCCATCCACGGTTTCCACCTGTGTGTTGCAACAAAGTAAACCACAAAGACAATTAAATATGAAGGAAGGATAAGAATGGACTTTTTTTAATGTTATTCTTTCTTAAGAATTGCTTCTTCAAAGGATCAGATTTTTAAGAGATCATATGTTTCTATCTCATTTTTACAAAGAAATTTTACTGAGCATGTCTGAAATCTGTTTAAAGGTACAATACTGACTAAACTTCAGTTAATCAGTGATAGGACACTACCCTGCCATGGGGGGGTAATATTCACAGAAATTATTCATATATTGAGGGATTTAACCCTTCCGTGGTCAGCTCAATTACTTGGGATTTTACCTTCACTTTAATTGTGTGCTATTCTTTCACTGCAGTTTGCAGGACTATGTAGGCAAATACCATTGGGCCTACACCTGGTATGAAGGTGAAGGTTGACAAATTAATTTCATGTGCAAGCCAAACTGTACAATTGCAGAAATCATCTTGACAATGGTAGGTTCAAGTTGTATGATCTGAGACATCCGATGCCAGATATCTTGAAATCCTAGGGTGCTAAAATCACACTAAGAGATTAATCAGTAGAAAATATTCAGATGCTGTTAAAATCACCCCAGGTTTCTTTTAAAATTAGAAACAAACAACTGGCTTTTAAAATTTAGTTAATATTGGGAAGCAGAAAAATAATAAATTATTTTCTGCTAAAACTGTTCTCTAAGCAGCTTGATAAAATTGATGTATCAATTAATCCATGAACAAAAAGGAAAGAAACATACTGAATACTTGAAATTATAATCTGACTCCACCAAGGATTCTGGCAACACTCTGTCACTTGAAGAGGGCCAGAATTGCAGTCTTTGTGATTAGTAGAGGACGAAAACCGTGTCTCTACAAAAAAAGTTGAAGTCTGAATTTACATTAAATATCTCTGTACAGTTTCCACCTGCACTGCATTTTGTACCTCTGTGAGGAACCTGTGCATCATAAAGATACAACCTGGTATAATTTATTTGAATCAACAGTGCTATGCAGATTACTGTGCCTAACTCCCCAGAGAAGTATTGACCAGGCGATCCCTTGAATTAACCCTTGGGCTTTCAAAACTGTCTGATTGCTGTTTTGCATATACCACCTGTTTTGCAGCTCCTTTGTGAACAGTGCTTCCTTTCATTTGTATCATGTGTAAAAGGAATTGTAAAAGACACAAAAAACTCTCAAAACTTCTAAAATTACACTTTTGTAGCATGTTAACTTTTAGCGATGTGGTTTTTTTCCTTCAAGAACATCTTTGACAAGTGAGATTGTTTAAGAATTTGAGTCCAAGCATTGGCAGAGTAAGAAGGCTATTCTGCTTTGTCTCAGAGAAGACATAGCATTGTGGAATGTGTTCTCATTGTGGAAGTGTTCTCACTGTGGAATGTATTCTCACTGTGAAAGTGTTGGATGGGGCTTTAAGCAACGTGGTCTAGTGAAATACATCACTGCCCATGGCTGGGGAATTGAACTAGATGGTCTTTAAGAGGCCCTTTCCAACTCAAACCATTCTGTGTGGCTCTGTAAGTATCTTTTGGGATTAGTCCCTGTCACATGTTATTCCTGAACCATCTTTGAATATAATCTGAAGTAGCAGCATTTCCTAGAAAGGAGCAAGGCCTCCCGACTAGGGAAATCACTGACAGTTAAATAGTCTGTACTGTGGCACGCCAGTGCCTCAAGCCTGTGGCATGGCCTTGTTTTCTTTCTTGACAAAATTCAAAGGTATCAAAACCATAAATTTTCTTCAACTTGTACAATAATTTAAGAGGACAGATTAGCAAGGCCCAGGGTGAAATTTCATACCAAAATTAGAGGGAAGAGGGATGTGGTTCAGCATCACGTCAGTCACACAAGTTTTAAGGAAGGGATCAAGTTTTAGTACTCGTTATGTGTGAATCAGTGAGCAATTAGGATATTTAGGAGAGGGTACTCGGACAAGGGGGAACTTGAAAGGGGAAATCTGAATCCAATTTTATCTGCATGCAATGCAATCTGCATTGCTGCATGCAATAATAAGTAGCCCTGTTGTTTAAGTAGAGACAAGTGGATATCTTTTTCTTAGTCAGACAAGAATTTACTTTGGTAAAAAAAGAAATAAAATCTTCTTAAGTCTCAGTAATTTTCTGTTTCTAAATAAGATTCACCCTTGGGTCCTACAGTAACACCCCTGAGGGCATTTGGTCATTTGCCCTTCTGAAACATGTCTTCCATCTGTGTTTTTCCTGCTCCATTTCTGTCTGTGTGCATGTACAGCACGCCATGTACAGTATGGTGTGTGACACACATTAATACATATAGATAGCCTTCTGCATCTGACCTTACAAACTGTCCACTTCAGCACTGTCATTCTATGAAATGTCCAACTGTAGTACAAGAAATGCATTTTAAATGTGAATGCAAACATTTCTATTACTGATAACACCAACACAGCATTTTTTGCTTTGCTGGGATTAGGACCTTGATAGTCAAAGTTACATTGGAGTAATGACAGTACAAGGTTGTGTCCTTCACATGGCAAAGGAAGGGGAGGCCTTTGATATGTCTCTGCTGATAAAATTAAGAAGGATTATTTCTTGTGTTTGGTGAGATTATATTAAAAATGAAAGAATATATTTCCTACCCATAAATATGTTAGGTCACAAAATCTGGGAGATATTTATGTGTTGTGCTGCACTGCAGTTGTATTTCATTCATGCTGAAAGTCTGATTTTAGAAAACAATTAGAAATCTGATAATGATGTAAATAAATGCCTTTCTCCTCAGTGAATAGCCATCTTCTCACATGAATGGGAAAGCAGTTGCCATTCAGCTAGGGACTAAAATAAAATAAAATAAAATAAAATAAAATAAAATCATTGTGATCTGAAAAGAGAAACTCTCAGGAAATTTCAGCTTAGAAGGCTAACTCTGAATATGCTTCACCATGCTTCACTTTCATGCTCCATAAAATGGGGGTAATAATCTTTATTGATCTGTTTACCTTTTAGCAATACATTAAGAACTTAAATTGTATCTTTACAGTCTTTTGAACAGTCTTGATATATGCAGCTCTTACAATACAGCTTAGTATCTGGGCTTACCATTCTACCAGGTTCTCCCACAGAAGAGCTGTCCTGCTTTATGGTTCTCTGGTCTTCCCATGCTAAGGCCTTCTAACTGTGCAAATTTGGTAAATTGATGACAACTTCAGCACCCGCTGCTTGTTTCCTGAGGTGCCGTAGCCAGCAATGCACTCTTCTTGCTCCAGGAGTTAGTGTAGGTTGTCACCCAGTACTTCATGATTGAGCCTACCTAGAGGCACATCACTGGGTCTGACTGTTGAAGGAACAGTCACTCATTATGATCCTGTCACTCAATGTAGTCATATCTTAGCCTAATAATGGGAGAGGGTGATGACAGCCACCTGCCCCTACAGGTATGCCTCAATTACTTGGATATCTTTGCATGGTGCTTTTTTAAGAATAGATTTTTCGGGGTTGTTGTATGTCACCTCTGGTGAATTCAGTAGCCAGAGATCTTCACATATCTTTGTTACTCTTCACCATGCATTTCACACCTGTATTCATTTTATATCCACAGGAAGAGATTCAGCGGTGTTCTACTTTTGCACTCTCATAAAGCAACTTAGTGGTCTGCCCAAAAAGTTAACTGATATTTTCACTAAACAGTTATTTTAGACCTAATTTTACACTGTATTGGATGGGTTCCACTGATATATAAATTAATTGTTGAAATCAATAGGAATGTTATATGTTCTGTTTTATATATTTTTGGGGGGAATAAACTTGCTTTTGAATTCCATTAGGAATACTTCAGCCTATTTTTGTGAGGAAACTACTCTGTGTCTAGTGCTATGTATACATCTCTTTCTCTTTCCGTCCATTCAGCTATCCATACCTACTTAATGGTTTGTGAATCAGCTGATTAATTTCTATAAAATTTGTCAGAAAAAAGGGATCTAAAAAGATGACTGAGTTCCCAAGTGGAATGAGAACCAGCAGACAGACTGTGGAAAACTACAATATTTCTATCTCCACTGAAGAAAAAAATGGGATCATACTAGTGGGAGTCAAAATAGACAACACAGTGTGGTGAACACTGAGGATAAAGAGGAAGAAGCAAGGTTTCTGGAAAGGGCAGACTGGAAGTCTTATAATGGAGTAGGTGTTTTCAGGGAGGCTATGATAAAGAGAGAAGAGAAGGTGGAGGAAATAGAGATGTGCTATGCTTTTTTTATTTTTCCTGTTGCAACAATCTTGTGACTCCAGCTTCATAGGTTGCTGTTTGAAAAAAAAAAAGAAAGAAAAAGTTTGGGTTTAGACCCAAGTTTCATCAGAAGTTTATTTCAGATTCTCTAATACCTGTAAAAAGGATCTTATAACAGCATAACTTTTTCCAGCCTAGCAGCTTATTGACTGACAAGCTTTCTTACGCCATCTGTTTGACATCTCATCCTAATATTAGTTTTACAGGGACTTTCACATTTTAGGAAATCACTGTATTCTCAAGTCTGAGATGTCACAAGTGTCTCTTTCTGCAACTACTTGCCCCAGAAATGTTAGCTAATATATTTCATCTAACATCAGCCCTCCTGTTGTGTTGTACTTCATAGCTGTCATCCAAAACCAGCTGCATTTTTATGAACATATCTTACTAAGGCATGCCATGAAGGGTACCAGTATCCCTTTGTATCTTCCTTAGATCACATGGGAGTAAAAGGTGGTCATCTAGAGTACCAGGTATCAGAAAATCAAGTAAAACTACATAAGGCCCACTAGTAACCCATTATATGGATTATGTAGAAAGCAAGACAAAAAAGACTGATACTTTTATCTATCTCACTCTGTGTTAAAATGAATAGTGGAAACAAACCATTATCCAGAGCCCAGAGTGTGACCCAAGATTTGTTTCATACACTCTTAAGCCATAGCAGATTTGCCACAGGTGACAGTGGACAGTGGTAAAATGTACAGGTGATGTGACAAATTATTAGAAAGCCTTCAACACCCCAGTGAAGGAATGACTGTTTTCCACCCTCAGCCTGTCTTACCAGTCTCTCTGTGCTTTTATCACCTAAGTTTGATTCAACATGCCGAATATAAGGAATTACATGTGGCAAGTATATGTGGTATGCATGCATTCTCCCTGTGTTGTTTCTTCCAGATTATTGGAACAATCCCACTGATGCCTAATCCAGTCCCGTCCAGCCAGGCGGCAGGTGGAGCTCAGGGACTTCAGGTGCAGCCGATAACTCCACAGTTATTGACCAATGCCCAGGGTCAGATCATCGCCACTGTCATCGGCAACCAGATACTCCCAGTGATCAATACCCAGGGAATAACACTATCGCCGTTCAAACCAGGCCAGCAGGTAAATTGTCTGTAGCCTGAATGATTATCCAAACAGACACACAGAAATTTTCTGCTCCTCATGGACACTCTCATGGCCTCTCTAAAAACCCCTGCTTCTTTACCATTTTTAATAACAAAAATTAATTCTGTCCTGCATAGTGTATTACTGCATACTATATATGTAGTAATTAATAATGTCCTATTCTATAATTTACTTATACATTCAAGGATTATCCATTTATTCTTTTTCTTTTCTTTTCAAGGTCAGTATAGGACCAACTGAGATGTTTTCTGCAATGAAAATGCAGTAGGAATATGAGCCAGAGGAGATCCATCTGGTCTAAAGTTCAGTTCCTTAGTTAGTGGTCACCTAGCAGACTGGGGCTTGAAATTATTTGGAACATGCAAGGAAAACAAGGGAAAATATAAAATTAGATTTTCTCACTGGAAAATCAGACATGATTATGTATAATTGCATGGACAGAAAGTATTCTGTAGAAATTATTACTCAGTGTAAGGTTGCAAGTAGTTGACAGACAAGGATGGATCCAGTGACCACACTGAGGTCCAAAAACACTTCTGTAGCTCTTCTTATAGCACTCTAGAGTCAAATCCATTAGTTATGCCTACATCTGTAGTGCAAGAATTGTAGTCCTACCTTTTATCTCTGAAAGAGGGGAAGTTGAGGACAGAAAACACATCAAATGTGATTACCAAAGAGGTACTTAAGAAATATCTCTCACTTAAATATTCAGCTTAGCATTCCTATTGTTGGTAGTGCTTGTTTGTCATTCCTGCTGACACCTCCCAGCACAGAGTATCTTCTTGTGTGTTGCTGAGTATCGCAGGCCACCTGAATTCCAAACTGATGATTTTATCTAAATTTTATCAAATTTAGAATTAGAGAACCAACCAAAGGATTTCTAACACCACTTTTTTGTTTGTTCAGAAAACATTTCACATCCCATTGATTATCTGTTTTTTCCCCATCCTATCCTCTGTAGTATGTAGCATGAGCATTTTTCAAAGCACTTATCATTATTTAACTCTATTTTCTTTAACGGGAGTGTAGTTGCAGTACTGGCAAATGCTTTTGCAATGGTTGCATATACACAGTTTCAAACAAAGCTGGATGGATCTGAGGACTGCGTGTTCTCCACCACAGGAAAGCCTGACATTAAAATATGAAACTCAGCAGTTCACATTTGGTTTCCTGGGGGTGTGTGGGATGGGGTTTTTTTTGAGCCAGTCCCCTGAAGGGATTAGATCTTTTCCTCCATTATGGGAGGAAAATCATAGCAATCCTGAGATCCCATTTGAAACTCATGAAATTTAGGAGTACTAAGGACCTGTATTATTGCCTGAGACAGTCTCACATGCAGGGCAACTCACCTTCTGAGTTCTGCAGCAAAGCAACTTCTTCCAGGAATTGTCTGCCAGTCAGTGGGCAGAGAGCATACAGAGGTGTAACATTTTCTGCACATCTCATGGCACTGGGCTCACAAAAATGGACGAACTCAAAAGCTGGAGCTTGCTGAATGAGCAGGGGTGCAAAGTAGAGAGCACTGTTTAGCCACATCATGCTGTACTGTACTTGTTAGCCCAACCTGTGTGCTCATGTGCAGGGATCAGCTGGCAAAAATATCAGTCTGCAGAGAACAGATTATGTCCCAGAGACAAAGATGCTCCCCATTAAGCTGGTCTGCCCAGCAGTGCCATGGATGTAGAAAACATTACTTTGCCAATACTGTTTTCACTGGGTTCAGCCTCTGCCTCTTTCTTACATGGAGTCGTGAGGTCTCAGGTGTTGCAAGAAGGGCCACCATCTCCTTACCTTGAATCAGCCTTTCTTGAAATTTGAGACACTATTTTTGATCATGGAGGGAAAAAAATATAGTGTAAATACTATATGAAAAAATATATCGTTTTAGGTTATCGTTTTTATAGGAGCCACAGAAAATTATTTCTATGTATTTGTGCTCCCTCTACTGGCTCTTCTGGTTTTACTGAAAGAAGTCAGAGAAAATTTTGTCATGAATTTCAGTGGGAGCACAAAAGATGCATGAGAGCTAGATTCCTCATAGGAGTACTGCTGATGGACAGTGAAAAAAAATTGAGCTAGTGCTATACAATTTGTTTTATCATTTGGAAAGTTAATAGATTTACTCAAAGGTTAAGGAGATCCTGGGTTTATTTTTTTGCCTGGGTAGAGACTTAGACTAACTGTAGCATTTGGCTAATGATAACATATTAAGTCCTAAGGTTTAAAATATCATTTTCAAAAGAATTGAGTGCGTGCTTCAAATCAGAGGGCTCAGCAGGAATTCAAAATATTTTTGAAAATGGTCACACAGTATTTGGTGTCTTCTAACTTGATGAAGGAAGCTTCAGCAGGGGGAGAGATTACAACACAAGTTTAGGGAAAGTTTTTAGCATGTCTTGAAGAAATAAATAATGTAGTAAAAATGTTCCAGTTACAGATAGTCCTAGTTTAGCTTTCAACTTGTCACTTCCTTGGAATCTTAAGTACTGAAGGAGAAAAAGAGCAATGATACTGAGCTGCAGCTTGTTAGCTGAGTCACAATAATTGAACCTTTGTAAACTGTTCCAGTTGCTAAGTAATGCATACTAGTACTTACTTTTTCCCTGATGACTGAAAACTTAAATGCCTCAATATTGTTGTTAGTCAGCGTTACTTAGGTAGACTGTATGTGTTATTTATTCATACAACTTTTTCAGACTTGACAGACTAAAACTTCAATGTCTCCTAATGGAAATGAGTTCATAGAATACTTACATGCTGTGTAAAGCAGTGTTTCTTTTTCTGCACTGTAAATAGGTTGTTTTTCAATGTACACAAGCAAGTCTGATGTAGTCCTGTTCTTCCTGAATTTGAGTATAAATAGATTGTTTTAATTTATGTTCTTTAAACCACAGTAGGTATTGTTCCTCTTCAAATTACACCAAGTAGGTAAAACTTCAGATATTTTACTATTTTCCAACATTTTATTAATATAAGGAGCACCAAGAATTCTCCTAGAACCTGCAATGGCTTTCTAAAGCAGGTGGTTCTTTGCACTCCTGTTTTATTCAGTATCCTTTTTATCCCTGTTCATAAACAAGGGGGGTTTTGCCTTTAATAATTTTTGCTTAGCCATTTTCACACTCTTCAAGACTTTTGATCAGAACCGACTCACATGGTCACAGGAAGTATGCATCCCTGTTTTACATAACATTATATTATTTTCAGCATTATTTTCTTTCATTATCTCAATACAGCCTAACATCCTGCTTTTTTCTATCTCTGTTCATGGAAGAGTTTTACTTAATAAGCAGATGTATCCATCATTATATATATTTTGTACCCTGATTATTAGCATGTGTAGAACTAAAATCATTCCTTTTGATGTGAATCACTTTGCACTGATCCACTACCTGTCAAAAGGCTCCTCTGGCCTGCTCCAAACAGGATTTGTAAGTTTTTCATGGTATTCTGTACTAACTGAAGAAATTCATGTGTTCTTCCTGTAGATTCCACTTTACTATTATTCACCATTTGCTGGCTGCTAAAATATTTCAAAAATTTGGTATAAATCCATTACTTTCTACTTGTAGTCTCCTTTCTTGAACAAAAAATAATAAAATTATTCTCTAATTTCATGTTTCTTGCTTTATAAGCTCTTCGTATCCCATATAGAAGGCTACCTTGTAACTTTATCTCCTGCACTTCCTCCATGCCTCTCAAGAGGAATTTTGTCAAAATATAGGTTGCATGGCTAAGGGTTCATTCTTTTTGAGAAAAGATGTATTTGTTGTAAAAATTTATTTGCATTGTCATTCCTTATCAGATCTGAAAAATTTGTTTCAAGGTGTTCTTTCATATCACTAACAACACAACCTTAACACCAGCACAGCTGAACTTGAACCATGAACTGCAGTCTTATAAAATTTAGGAAAATGTGCACCTTGCTTAAGTTAGAGACAGAGCAGTTAGGTATCTGGTGTAAGCTAGTTAACTGGATTTCCTGTACAGACATAGAAAAGGAGACATATGCATGTCCAGTGTGAAATGAATAGGGCAGGAGATCTTTTTCTTTTTCAATACCTTTATTTAAAAAAATCAGCTCAGGTGGGGAAGAACCAACGGGTCGCGCCCATGCCGCCGCTGCTCCCAGGAGTGGCACAGAGCAGGAGGATGATGCAGCTGTGTCCGCTGCTGTGCAGGCAGAGCTGGGGTTTCTGTTTTCGTGAGAGAATAGGAGATTCCACCTCCTTTTCAGTCTGACATTCGAGGTCCCCTTTCTAATCGACTTTCTCTCGGTTAGGGTGAGAGGTAAAAAGGATCTTAGCAGACGGGATTTAAGTTCCTGACCTTTAGACATCACTTAGATCTCTTAATTCCATGTTGGGTCATTGTTTTAGGGGTTTTTCTTGCAAGATTTGGTGAGGGGCTTCCTCATTTGCATACTAGCTCTGACGTCACCTCTCCCCCCTTCCCTTCCCCCCCCCGGCTGCTACCTGCAGCCTCAGGTGTCAATCCTCCGGGAAGCAGCGGGGGGACAATTGAGCTGATTTCTAACCATTAACAGGTAACTGAAGAAAATCTATTAACAACACGTGATTACAACCTGAAGTTATTAACAATAGCAATTAGTTTAACTTGTTAACTCTGCAACTTAAAAAAATGGACAACTTTTCTGCTCATAACAAGTGGAAAACTCAAGATATCAAAATAGAAAAGTTTTTGGATAGGTTGAATCTCTAATAGGTATCTTAACATATCCACTGTTTCCACTGATATGAGAGATAAGGTAGCTATTTGAGGACTTTCAAATAATTCTACGGTGAGCAAAATTGACTGAGAAGAATCCCGCTGGCAATGATAAGTGGGGTTCAAACACATTTTTGTTTAGGAATTTCCTAAACGGCTTTCCTAATAATTGGTGTTTTCATAACTATTTTCTTTCACATACAGAAGCAACTTCTGGACATTCTATTGTTCTCTGGTGTACCACATAAAGTGGGTTTCCATCTCACTTTTGCCTGGCTCTTTCTTTCTACATATTAGATTCATTAAGTCAGGACTGTAGTCCCAGTTGTCCTCAATCTTGTATCTACAATGCTTGACAGAATTTTTCATACTTCATCATGTCTTAGAGCATGACAACTTTGGGCTTCTCTCAATTCTAACACAGTAAAATGAGCTACTAGGCAGCATTTTCCTACATTTTCAGCTCCTCATCTTTGTTGTCATTGGCTATCATGCTCCAGATTAGCTGTTGAAAAGACGTAGATGCCTCTCAGATGGGTCTGTGGTGACTCTTGTACATCTGCTTGCCAAATTTCATGTTAGATGTTCCCTTTCTATAGTCTCAACCTGCCACAAACACCCTACCATCCTGTTATTACAACTCCATGCAATCCCTTGTTATTCTCTCCCATTTAAATCTAACCAGCTCTCAATCATTTCCTCTCTACAATGCTCCTATGGCTTTGATGCTGTCTTGTTTTATGAGAAATGCACTCTTCTTTCTCTGTTTCAATATAGTCACTAAACTGTGTTGTCTCAATCTGACTTTGTTTTTCTTTTGCTTCTTATATGACTTTCAGTGATGAGGGTGACAATTTTTCTCACTTCTTTCTCTTTTCCTTTACCATCATCATTGCATAATTCTATTTCATCTGTGGATAAATTGCCAGAATTTTGAAAGTCAAGATTACTTGACTACTTACTACTACAAGGGACTACATCAGACTTTCCTTGCCACAGCGTGACACTTGACTTGTAACTTCCATCTTTTCCTGTCCAGTTTTCTTTGTGGCATCAGCAGCTGCAGGAGAAGGATATCTCAAAAACAGTTGATATAACTGCACCAAACCATTGGGAATAGGATGATGTCACTACATTACCTGTCATTCTAAGCAACTGAGGCACAGAAAGCATGCAGTGCTGTTCACTGTAGGAATATGAGGGTTACCTTTGAATTATGCACTTACACATTTAAAACAGTTACTATAATACTATTGCAATATTTACATTATTAATTAACATTATTAAGTGATTAATAATGATTAATAATGATATTAAATATAAGTATAATATAATTAGTTATTATAATTATAATTAGTGATTAATGTATTGTCAATAATATTGTTGTTATATTGACATTATATCCTTCCTGATAGGGATAAAAAATTACTTATGCACCTGATTTGCATATAAAATTAAATATTCTACTGATGTCCAGCTATATTCCCAAACTTATTGAACAAGTTGAAAGACCTTCAATTACAGTGTGCTTTGAAAGTAGTTGTGATTCAATAGAAAGGCTTTGAAAGATCTTCAGCAGATGGTGTCAAAGTCCTGCCCCAGTTATGTCCACAGCAGTTTTCATTTTGGGCAGAGTATGTACATAGCCAGTGTGAAGCTAGGGATGTTTTCTACATTAGTTTCCAAATGTAGCTGTTCTGTCAGTCTAAGCAGTATGTACAAACACCTTTTATACTGTATGTACTATACTATACTGTACTGTACTGGGAGAGAGAATGCTTATTAGGTATCAAATATCTTTCATATTCAGAAACTTATACTGGAGTAACCTAAATTAGGGTGAGGGGGTACAGTATTTGTGACATACTCTGACACAGTCAACTGACTGTGGAAGGGATTTGGCATGAAGGATAGGGGTATGTGTATTAACTTGTTCTTTCCAAGTTTGGAAGATTGCTAGGGTATTTAAGGAAACACCTTTGAAGCCCATGCTCATGCCGTATGAGTAGGTTTAAAAACAGACTTCATCTGCCATTGTGCTCTTGAATCATGTGGTGTCCTCAGCATGCCATTACGCTTTCTCAAAATCAAATGTATTTTAGGAAATGTATACAGAACAGAGAACTCCATTTGCAAGAAAAAAAGAAGCATGAAACACTTAAACTACTACTACTTTAAGGCATTATCATGCAATTTCAAAGTGTTTGTGACTGTCTTTTTATATCAAGATATTTATTTTTTCAGATTTTTATGGACTTTAGTCTTTACAAGAACTAATGTCCATATTTCCTGGGATGAACTAGCTGACATCAGAAAAAATTGAAAACCTTTAACATAAAGAGGATTGCTTAAGATGCATTTCTTGTTCTTTGTACCACTCCTTTTAGTTTCATCTCTTCTGCCCCTTTTGTTATACTTGTCTATTTCACCTCTGTCTTCTCTAATTTGTTGTGTTTCCTCATCTCTCGGATTTCCTTTTCACTGCATCATAGAAAAATAGCACTGGAAAGGACCTGAAGAGGTCATGTAGTTCGTCTCCTCCCACTAGGCAGGATCAGTTGTCCCTGTATCATTCTTGACAGATGTTTATCTAGCTTGTTCTTAAAAATCTTTAGTGATGGAGGTTTCCTGACATCCCTAGGCAACCTAGGCACTTTCCGTTGACACTCTAAAGTTCTTCCTGATGCCTGACCCTAGCTTCCCTTACTGCAATTTAAGTTCATTCTTTTCTTCTCCTTTCCATTAAGTCCATATTTCGCCCTTGCTGTTTGTCCAGACTCTCTGTAAAACCAAGTAGCAGCTCCATTATGATACAGGACAATATTCTGTCCAAAATTTTCTAGATTTCCACTTAGTTTCTTTCTTTTTCCTTATTTTATGCTAAATACCTGGTTACCCTATCACTTTTATGCAGATTTCTGGATGCAGAGAACAACATCCCTGATGTCATAAGACCTTTAACTCAGAACATCCCAAGCACAGGAATACACTACATGCATAATTTAAGAACAAAATTCAGTCTTACAGACCTAACTAATTCTTTACCTCTGCATTTATGAGTCAATACTACCTTCACTATTGACAGTAAAGAAATACAAATAAGGCCCTTTGCAGTTTTCAGTTTATTCTTATAAAGTATTATGATGCACTTTTCCCTTCTCGTATTCCCTTCATCCCTCTAGCTGTAGTGTGCATACACATATTCCTGCCAGATACGAATCACGGTTCCATGCAGTCATCATTCTGGCATGTCTACTATATCCACTTACAAAGAATGGCACTTTCAGCAACTGTTTCTGTAATTCCTGTGCCTCCTTCTGTCTTTGGATGGAAAATGCACAACAGTCATAAACATAATTCATATCATACATATGTGTCCAAAATTGAGAAAAGTCAGCTATTGTAAGTACAAATTGATTCTGTCATCTAGAATCTAATTCATAATCTAATCGTTGCCTCTCCTTAAGGCTATTTCTGGAGTGGAAATTATAGTGTATGAAAATAGAGAGTATTTTAATGCAATTTCATAAATAACAATCATTGTTTTTTAAGCAGGACATTTACAGCTTAACATCATCTGCTGTAAAGCAGAGGGTATGCTGGAAATTATGTAGGGAGTTAAAGATGGAATCCTTCCTCAGTCTTTGCTCAGGTCTTAAGGTGATTCTTCAGCCTCTTCAACCCCATTGCTCGCTTCTCCTTCACAAGCAGTGAGTTAGAAACCAACCTCTAATTATCTCTTATGTATTGCTGTTACCTTACCTAAGGTTACGGTGAATCCAAACTTCCCTAGCCATATTCCTTTTTGCCCAGCTAAATTATGAGAATTTCTTATATTTGTTTAAATATTTCTGGACCTTCAACAAGAAAGTTGCCAAGCTTCTGGGTATTCCAGTTACTTTAAAAATATATGCATAGTACAAAATGTGCAATGACTCAAACACTTTCTAGACTCAACCATCATATTGTGTACCTGCTGCATAGTGACTTTGTGCATGCCTTGATGCAGAGCTGAAAAATGCAGAGTGCCCTCTCATTCTAGAGCTTCCTGGAGGTATCAGTTTTACTGTGCAAGTGCTCAGTTGTTGAACTGTTAAGTGACTGTATGTTGTAACATAGCTGGAAAATGTTGGGCTTGCTTTCTTCCTGAGAAATGCTGATGGGAAATGGTGTAGAAGCATTAAAAAAATTATGGGTGGAAGGTCAAGGCTCCACAGTCCAACCTGCTATTCACAGGTGGAGTAGCTACTCCAGTTTTTTATTAATTTGGTCCTAACTACTGTCATAGAAACCCACAGATTCCACCAGTAATCTATGCCAGTGTTTCACTGCCACATTAGATAGCTTTTCCCAACATCTAATTTGAACCTTTCAGATAACTAGGCCCATTTTAAAATGAATAAAGGAATATTTAAATGAATATTTAAACAAATATAAGAATAATTATGTCCTCTTTTCATTAGTTATGCCTATATTCAAAGCAGGCATCATATCCCACTTGGTCTTCCCTCCTTTAGATTAAACATGACCAGCTCATTACAGGTGCCTTCATAGGCCTCAGTAAACTCCCAGGCTTTCAGCCATTCTAATTATTTAACTCTAGTTGGTCCAGATTTTAATGCATTTTAGCACCTAGCTGTGGCACCCTGCTCTGCAGAGGTCTTTCCAGGGCTCAGCAGAAAAGATGCCCTTCACAAGCACTGCAGACATCACTCCCACTAACATGGCTTGGTACGGGAACTGCCTTTACTTCACTTTTGCAGCACCACAGGTTTGCAGCCAGTATGTTCAAAGCACAGAAACATTTTGATTCCTAATCCTGTAATCCAACCTGACAAAATTTCCTCCCAGCATGTCATCAGCATGTAAATTCAGTAAAGGTATTCTCTGCTCTGTCATCCAAGTCATTAAGAAAATATTGAGTAGTGCAGAATGAGGACAGACTTCTGTGAAGCACCATGCATGTGCACTTTTTTCCACAGATACTTCATCCTCACTTTTGCTTTCCAAATACTTTGGCATTCATTCTTCAGCAATTTCACCTAAACTATGCTTCCTTAGACTATAAAGAATGTCACATGAGGGAGTGTCAAGATACTTGTAAAGTCAAACCACCTACTGCTTTTTCCCTGTCCACAAGGCCAATTACCCTGTCTTAGAGGGAGATCAGATTAGTTTGACACAGTTTGTTTCTAGCAATCCAAGTTTTCTGTCACTACCTTGTTTTCTTGCAAGTGCTTACAAATTGTTTGATTATTTTCTTCAGTACTTTTCTATGGTTGAAGTTTAGTTGACTGGACTATAATTTTGCAGATCTTTCTCTTTAAAGATAGCTGCTGCATTTGTTCTTCCATTCTCGCAGATAAGCACTAGCATCTCTTAGACTGTTCCACATAGTGTGAAAGCATCTAACTCATGTAAATACAGTACTTGTCTTCCCTTGCCTGTGCTTAAATCTTTAGTTTTGCCAGAGATTCCCTCAGACAACAGACCCAGACACCAAACACCTGCCTGTTTCTGAAAGCTGCAGTCTGGATGTGATGTGGATATAATGCATGGATGCATGGCCAGGCAGTCCACTTCTTCAGTGTACAGAAGAGGCCAGCCATTATAGTGGGATGTTTCCCTAAGAGAAGATATTATAAAAGTACTATCTGAGTTGGAAATTCTCTGTAGATAAAATCCAGCTGTTAGAGAATTTTTTAAAGATGCTCATTCCTTGCATGAGTTTGAAAACTGGAAGCCTTTTAATCAGCTTCTCAACAGTTATCCCCTTGATAAAGTGCCTGTTGTATTTTTTAAATGTACTTGAGAAAAAAATCCTAGATATAACAAAATGCTCTTTTTATTAATCCACAAAGAAATCAGAATACACTAAAACTGGCCAGATAAATAATTATATTTAATTATATAAATTTTAAGTATAAAATAATTATACTTATAAAATATAGTATAAAATAATTATACTTAATTATATCACTTTAATATTTATTAAAGGTTAAATCAAAGTTTCTTCCTTCATTTTCTGTTATATTATTCCATGTAGAAGGTAGAAAAGTTGAATTTTTTTTCCATTCTTAACAGACTCTAACAGGAATATTGTCATTAAAAAAGTTCATATATATTCCACAAAAAGTGTTATCTTGAATGTGAACAGATACCTTTATCTACAGTTTTATACAATTTGTTGTCTACATAGCATCAGACATTTCTATGTGTGCTGAGATGATAATACATATAATTTGAGTGTTACTAACAAATGTAGCTCCTTTACTAAAGTAATTTTTTCAGTTAGATATCAAAAGAGAAAACCTCATACTCCTTGGCATTCAAGAAATAGATTTTAATTACTGACTTCAAGCAAGGCCACATAGGCCTTTATCTTTTCCCTTGTAGAAAATGCAGATAACAGCTGCAGTGAAGTGAAGCCTTTTTAGAATATGTTTATAGTCTTCTTTGATCAATATCAAGAATCAACATAAAATAAAGGTATAATAAGCAGCAGTCACCAGAGTGTATCAGACCTGTATTACTATATTCTTATGCTCTGAAAAGACTGTACTGGACTACTAGAATCCAATTCAAAACTGTACAGTCCATTGTGTGCCTTTATTTTGTAGAGAGACTGTCCTTTGAATTTTCTGAGAGGTTTATGTGAAAATCAGTACCAGAGAATGTTCCT
Organism: Onychostruthus taczanowskii; assembly: GCF_017590055.1. Classification (NCBI taxonomy): domain Eukaryota; kingdom Metazoa; phylum Chordata; class Aves; order Passeriformes; family Passeridae; genus Onychostruthus; species Onychostruthus taczanowskii. The sequence continues at coordinate 347,287 of NW_024499006.1, forward strand.
AGATTTCAACGCCACATGAAAGCATATTATAGGCAGAATGGATTGATGGCTCTTTCCATTCCCCTAGTAAACAAAGACTACACTCTTGTAATCTTTGTTTAAAAATTTAGAAAGTCAATTCAGGTATCATTTGCATCTACCATACTTACTAGATTTTTCATGTGTCTTAGTGGATACAATCTTGATGTGGATGGAGCTCAGAAGTTTTTGTGTGTGTTTTAGTCAAAGACAACTTATCCGTTCCCGTGATTTTTGCTTGTTTGCCAGGTATGATGTCATAAAACAAATCACTGATTCCTGTAGAAAAGGGATTTTGGCTCAGTTTATATCCTCTTCCCCATTCCCACTCTTCTTGGCCCTGGTCCTGCAGTATGAAAGGACCTCTGTGAAACAATCCTGATTTCTATGAGAATCCATGTAGGGAACAAAAGTCTGGTTTCATGAGTCAGAAAACAGGTAAGGAGATATATTTAATAAATCAGAATCCTGCTGTAAATGTCATAGGTCTCTTGTCACCCATTTCAAAAAAAGTATTTTCCTTCTAATTAGACAATATTCTAAACAGCTCAGATTGCTGCAACATTGTCACTTGAATAAAGCCCATTGTATTTAACACTCCAATGTGATTTGCTCCCCAGAAGTAGATGGGTGAGATGGTGCATTGCAAGTTTCCTATTACTGCTTCACTTTCTAAATACCTATTTTTACATTTTAACATGTAGCTCCATCAGCCTTCCCAGACGCAAGTGGGACAAGCAGCTTCACAATCCAATCTCCTGCATTTGGCTCACAGTCAAGCATCTATATCTCAAAGCCCAGTGCGTCAGGCTTCCTCTTCTTCCTCCTCATCCTCCTCCTCTTCAGCTTTGAGTGTTGGCCAGTTAGTCAGCAGTAAGTATTGCTCCCTGGCTTTCCTTAATTCTTCCTTCCGTTTGTTCTCCTCGCTGCTGAGTTTTCCAATCTGCTTTCCCTCCTTTTGTTTTTTTTTTTAATATAATAGATTGTATATTGCGAAATAGCTGACTCTCACCCATGAGAATTACTAAGTGTTTTCATGGATGGGGCTTAAGGTAAACATGCCTTGAGAAATTTAATCAATGTTGAAAATGGTCATAAAAATGATAGCAGCCATTAATTGACTCATGACGACAATTGCTATAACTGAAATGTAGTTTATATTTTTTGGAAGTTAGAAGTATTTTAATCAGTCAGTATAATTAATTACATTTCTCAGAATTTGGTTGGCAAAAAGGTAGTCCTACTTTTGGTTAAGCTGCTTGTTTTTTTGCTTGATTGATATAACAAACCATTTTAAAAACCCTAATACTGCACAAATCCAGAGTGAGAGATTTTCTTGCCAGAAAAAGCTTGCAGCACTTAAACAAGAATGAACTTTAACACGTCGAGGAGAAGGGAGAAGCACACTGCAGTGAAATAACTGAGTTCCAGTGTTAGAATTATAACAGCTGACCTGAACAGCACTTTCTTCCAGATTGCACAGTTGAGAGTCTTTGCTATTACCTTATCAGCATTGACTTGGTCTTCACATAGCAAAAACCACAGACTGACAGTATACATAAGAAGCACTAACAGTTTTTGCACATCTGCAAAAATACAATTGATTTGTATGACCTTTTTCTGTGATACTCCATGTACATATTCTAAGTAATCAAACACTATAACTTATGCCATATTGGTAGTAAAAAATACGTGACTGATACAAGCTTATGAGGAGCTTGGAGAAACTGTCATGCAAGGAAAGATGTGAAAAAATCTTGGTTAAATTATTTCAAAGACCATTTACATGGAGAAATTACTAGTAGAGCCATAGTGGTAAAATTATGCTGATGTAACTCACAGTGGGAATACTTTTGTTCTGGAATGAAAATATCTGCATATAGATATAGGTATAATTATAATGCTATTGCACTGTCACTAGTAAATTTTCTCATGTAGACATGCTTGTAGAAGGAAGACAAAGAAGAGGTTTTACATTACAAATACATAAAATATACCTCTAGTCCACGTGGGCAAATTGAATAAAATAGCTGGTGCAGAGTAAGTTATTGTTCAATAGCTAGTCTAGAATAGCTCCTCTTTTGGACATTCTTATTTAAAATAAAGGCAATATGGAAGAAGCTCGTTTAAGATTACAGGATAAATCCATCCAATGTTAGAAAATACTTGAAAAATAGTTGTTTGTTCAACTGCATGCAATTCTTCTTAGAAGATGTATTTCATTATAAAAATATATTGTTGTGATTAAAATCATGCAATCATGATTTTTTTTTTCTCATCTTTCTCTCAGTGCATTCCCAGTGGAATTGTCCTAGGGTTGTATCAGAATCACTAACACAACAGGTGGGCTGTTGTCCCACGGTTTACCTGATTCACTAATCTGCTCCCCAGTTTGCATAACGTTTGAGGTAGGAAGGTGTAGAGGAGTGAAGGATGGTCTTGTGTGAGGCAATAGAGGACTGAGGAGCTGAAGCCTTCTGTCTGCTATGTAATTCAAGTGCAAGGCAGGCAAATCACTTAAAAGAGATTTTTCACAAGTGCTCCCTCAATATACAGCTTGAGACTCCGGACTTTAATTTACAGAAGAACCCAGTACTCATAGTTGCAATTTTAAGTGCACTTTCATAGTGGAACTGTATCAAGAACCATTTACAGACAGTCTAAAAAATCATTTCCTACTTGACCTAGATTGGGTACCCAAAACTGCTTCTTCCCTTAATATCTGTCCACTTCTCTGTGAATGAGAAGGGGAAGACCCTCATCTTGTAGAAACACAAGAAAATAAACTAAGATTTTAAAGAAACCAGAAGAGCTCAAGAGGAGATGTCTTTAGTGAAGAGCTTTAATAGAGGTCTGGGGCTGCACACTGAACAAGTAAAAAGGCAATACATCAATCAGTTCATCTGTAATGAAGGACAGTTCATCTTGTGCACTGAATGAGGCACATGAAAAAGAACTGATAATCCAGGGCTCAAAGACTATGGTACACTGTGTTGTTGGCTGCTCTAACTCCAGCATTTTGTAACTTCTGAATGTTAATTTGTGCATCTCTGAGGATGTTCTTTTAGCTTCATTTTTTGAATGGATAAATTTCAAGGTTGTTTCAAAAGCAGAATAGTAATGTAAATCAGTCATATGGCAAGATAATCTTTATGTTCATAGTGGGAAATAGGAGATGTGTTGAATGGATGGAAAAGCTGATAGTTCTGTTATCACCTTGTTGGTTCAGCTCTGAAATAAGCATGCTGTGCTTAGGGATTTGGCTGACAGTAGAGTATGAGGCACAGGAATATCTATTTGGGCACAACTGGGAGATAGATTAATGAACATAGAACTTTTACTTGATCCTCTCAGGCTTGACTCCATCCACTACTTGTCTTGTTCTAGTCCTGTTAATTCTTCACACTGTTCTCCACACACAATCTACTCCCTTTGCCTCCATGCTTTTGTTCCTCTAGTTTTCGCCCTGCAGTCCTTTCGTCACAGTCCATCATTACCCAACTTCTCTTCCCATGTCATTTCCCACTCAGTCACTGTCTCCAGACCATATCTGTACCTTTTCACCAACCTTTTTATTAGGTAGTTTCTGTCCTCCTTTATATTGTTTTATCACTACTGACACCTCTTTTTCCTTTTTTCCTGTCCTCTATCACAGTGAGTGGCACTCTGCACAGTCAGGCCCTCTCTCCCTCCAGTCCAAATTCTAATCCCTGCTCTTTAATAATCTTCAAGTCTATTTTTTTCTTCTATCTTATCTTTCTCTTTAAACTCAAGGTTAATTTTTGCCCCCTCTGCATCCAAATCCTGCTGATGCTACTACCACCCTCCCTAGCAGCCATCAGAAGAAGAGTGTGAAAAGTGATCACAAAGAGCGTCAAGTCAGTGTCCATGTCTTTACTGTGGTCCTGTCAAAAAGAGCTACAGGCATAGGAAACTTTTCATACAATCAGACTGATGGTTGAAGGAGTTGCACTTGGAAGTTAACTCAAATTTTCCAAAAGAAAATGTTATTGATAGGGATCTCCTGAACAAAATTCCACGTTAAACATAAATAAAAAACTTGTGGAGCTGTTTTGATTTTATGCTTCCAGCTTCATTCAGTCTCTGCTGTTCAAGACCAACAGAATGAGTAGCATGAGGGGCAGATCAACTCACATCTGCCATTTACATAGTAACATTACATATATAGAAGCAAACCAGTCATCTCAATTATCCCTAAAAGCAATCCAGCATACTACTGAGAGCATGTAGCCACCACAAACTGGAGCTAGCACTGTATGCCTAAGCCTGCTTGAGCTGCCACATCAGGAATGGTGTTGTAGGGCACAACAGAAATACCTACTGTCTTCTAGTAATGTGGAAAGAGCCTGCAAGAAAGAGGAAAATATGGTCAGTTCAGTAAGGTAAGATCAAACCATCTGTGTAATGAAACATGAAAAATCAGAGGGGATCCTTTATAGCTTTTCCTTCTCAGTGATAAACCAGTGGTAGATACTGTTTGGACCAATAGTCTTAAATTACCTTCATGAGTTTGAAAATTGTTTCATGTGACTGAAAAGCCATTTACACAAAACCATGGCTGCACATGAGAATGTAGATAGGAAGTCATCCTTGTTTTACTTCTTTACAGAATCTTTTCGGTTTCCAGATACAGATCACTGAAGGGCAGGAGCACCTCTCTGTCAAGCCTGTGACCTTCCTAGCATCCCAGCTCCCACACTGGCTGCAGACCTTTGTATGAAAGGCCTACAATTGAAATGCAGTGTCTGAAAGTCTATTTAAAGTCTTTTAGTGGGATGAGACAGGCAATGTTTCCACAAAGAGAACATACGGTGGAAAAGTTAAAGAAATGAGCAGAGGGATGCATTTGAGAAGAGGAAATGGGAAAAAAAGGGAGGAATAAAGATGTAGAATTGAATGAAGAGAAAATAAAGAAGACAAAAGAGAATACAAATAGGATTAGACAATACAAAGAAATCATACAGAAGGGACAGGAAGAGTTGAGATGAATCTTGCAGTCCTTACTTAGACAGAACTTATTTAAAAATATTTCTTATTTGGAAATAACTCCAATTTTTTATTTGAAATAACCCAACAAAAACAATCAAACAAGTCAGTGTTTCTGAGAGAAGTCCTTATGCATGAGGGCAAGAAACAACTTGTGGCCTCCTGAATCTATCTTTGATTTCTTTATTCCTCCTGAGTTAGGAATATTGCTCTCCTTTCCTAATTTCTTACAAAACTGTAGTCCAGATCTCTGGCAGAGGTCCTGAAGCTGAGTACCTTGGCAGAGATTTGCTATAGTCCAGAAATAGTTGCTAAATATAGCAAAGTTCATGTAAAACTAGTAACATTTAGCCACTTGTTCAGTTAATCAAATGGCATAGAGCATCCAAACTTCAGCAAATAATGATTTGGAGCAAGCTTCTGCACGCTGACTGCAAAGAGAGTAACTCTTTCACAAGACATTGCTTCACATGAGAGAAATTATTGAAGTACAAGGAGAATAAGAACTCTATTAACTGTACTGGGTTTATTTATTAAATAAACCCATGTTCCTTGGGTTTATTAGTTTTACTTTTCATTCTAGTAATATTTTCTGTATGATTTTGCTTTTTTTTTCTTTAACATATTTCCTAATTTCAAAGAAGTTTCTTTACCTTTTGTTTTTAATTTCTCTTTCTCTTTTTATTTCTTGTCTTTTTTTCCCCTCTATGTTGTTGTCTTCTTTATAGCTTTTCCTTTTTCTCTCATTATCATCCCTTCACCCTTAACCAGCCACAAGTGATAATTATTTTGGAGACAAAGCGTAGGAGTTATTTCCAAATAAAAATATTTTTAAAATAAGTTCTGTCTAAGCAAGGACTGCAAGATTCATCTCAACTCTTCCTGTCCCTTCTGTATGATTTCTTTGTATTGTCTAATCCTATTTGTATTCTCTTTTGTCTTCTTTATTTTCTCTTCATTCAATTCTACATCTTTATTCCTCCCTTTTTTTCCATTTCATTTTCCTCTTCTCAAATGCATCCCTCTGCTCATTTCTTTAACTTTTCCACCATATGTTCTCTTTGTGGAAATCACTGGTTTCCCCTTGTGCTCTGAGACTTGTGCCTCCATGACGTTCCTTTCTTCCTCCCAAATTCATTTTACTGTCATCTCTTACTGTGAAATTAAAATGGCTCCCATAAACAAATTATTATTCTTTTTTTTCCCCTGAGCTCCACTCTGTTTTCCATTATCAATGTTTTTTCCTGCCTTTCTTATCCAATTTACTTTCCACTGGACCTCCTCAGCCAGCTATTTCTCCTCCACTCTGACTGGGGAAATCATCCTCCTGTAATCCCTCTTGTGGCAGAACTCTGTGCAACAGAAATTTGGTTTCTCCTTAAGGGTGCACTGATTTCTCTGTAGCAGCTCTTTCCCCTAACTACTAAAATCACAGCATATTTTCACTCAACAACAAACTCACGCAGGATTTTCAGAAGAATTCAAAGGTGGTAGAAGTATTCCCTTCAGTAGGAAAAAACAGATTTCTATGCAGGAGAGTCTGTGAATTTAATTTCTTCCATACCGCTCATCTGTCTTCCCCATCCACCAGGATGGCTGGTGGAATTTTAGCTGTCTTCCTTTTTTGTTATATGCACCCATATCCTCTGAAATGGTCCAAGACAACCCTCTGACCTTTCTCCAGCACCTAGCAGTTTCACAGGCAGCCTCTGTTTTCTCAGGCAATAATGTAAACATGGAGTCTTGAAATCCATTACCATAGATCCCAAACACTCAATGGGTTTGGTATTCTCTGTTTACCTGTTGTCACTGGACAGCCTTCCCTGGGATATGCATTTAATTGAAAAAGAGCCAGCTTATTTACTGTCTTCAATAAACTACTCTTCCTAAAATGTGAAGTGCACTATATCAACTGTTTTGAAAGCTCAGAACTTGTTACAACAAAGTCCCTAATCTGTTTGAATATTTTTATGAATATGTATGTTTAGACCACACAGTCTAAGACTGTATTGATGACATTTTAATGCACTAGTGTAAATCAGAGAAATAATGGTGCCAATAGAATGATCTTCATAGCACTATTTTTATTTTAGGGAGGTGACAGAAGACAAAATCTGTGGATTTCAAAGGGCTTTGAATCACATCCAAAGTAGAAGTGGTTCCAATTTCACACAAATGCTATTTTCCCTTGAGTTCAAGATAAAACATTTCAGTGTTTCAGTCCATCTGTTAGTACTTTCCTGTTGCCGAAGATGCTATGAGAGAATGAAGCCTTTTTCTCAACAGATATTCCACTGTATACTATATTCTACTCCCATATTACTGAAGGGCATAACAGATTTTTTTTTCTCATCTCAAGGAGAGCTCAGCCTAATATTTCCCTCATCCAAGTGCCGCAAACAGGAACAGTCTTTCCATGATGCTCACTGTTGCAACAATGCCAGATCATTCTAGATCCAGCAGAACTTGGCAGAATTTCTCTATAATTTCTCTACAATTCATTTTCTCACTTCCCTTTTTATTCCCAACAGGAGTTGGGGAAGATTACAGGTGCCATAGTTTGTACTTTGGAAGTTCTCTGGCAACTGAATTATCCTTTGTTACATTCCTAACACCTTTAGTCAGAGACCTTAAATTAACAGAAGGAAAGAGGTGAGGAAAGTGACCATTTTAGTGTACTTTGCTCAGGGGAATTTTTGAGGTCAGTATAATTTATGATATTTAGTATAAAGACCTAAAGTCAGGTAAGTCTGCAACTCCATTCTGTGTCTCTGAAATTCAGAATTGGTATGCTAAATGGACGATCTGTTCTAAGCAGGAAAATTCCATTCTTCTAAAGGCAATTACTTTATAAACTTCAGTGGCCACTGTCAAAGCACTTACTCCTAAATCAAACAATATGCACCCTAGCTTTGTACTGAGTGCATGGGTGTGCAGGTGACCACAAGTACAGCAGTGAGAACAACAGAGATGATTCTGAGTGTGGAGTATCATTGAAACAAGGTTCAGCCTGTGTGCATGTTTATCTGTATGCATAGTTCATGTGGTCCCTGGTTGCATACACAAGAATTTTAAAAATATTATTGCCATTTGTGCTTCTTACACTCAAGTAACAGGGTAAATTTATATATCAGAAAACCCTTTTCCCTCTGTCTATTACTGGACAAAAGGATTTTTTCATAGGATATTTCCATCACTAGGAAATTTTACACAAGCTTATAAACCCCTGAAAATAAAAACTTTGCTGCTGTAATGCTGATAAGCCCTCTCTAGAGCCATACTAGCCGGAGCCATTCTCATATAAGGTTCAGAATGGTAATGTAGTCTAGCACTGTCCTTGGACAACTGCTTGCATTTACAGAAATTGAGGGGTTATTGTACTGCAAACTTTTCACCTCGGGGTCTGACGAATGAGGTGAAGAACAATAGAGATGTCTCACTGGGAGAATGGCTTCACTACATGCAGGATTGCACAACACTTTGAAATCTTCTACCATCCCAGTCCCATGCTGTCTCTGACTTGGCAAACACTTTCATTTAGTCAGGGATCAGTAGCTTAGGAGGGGGTGGGGGGTGGAAGTTCCATTCTCCAGCTGTTGTGTCATTTCCCTTGATAAGTCCTAAATTGACCGAGTTATCCAGCTCCAAAGGAGCTTTTCTGTGGTAGACATGCTTTATTATGTGCCCTTTCAGGGACAAAGGCTTCTGTGTCAGTAAACTGCTATAGAGAGGAAGGACAGATTTATTCTCACAGCATCATAAGCATTATCTTCTGAGAGGCTAATGTAAAAATAAAAAACTGTGCAGCATTACCATCCAAAACCAGTGTTGCTGCTCCTTGATAATCGACCTGATGGGAGGCAGAAAAGGAAGCTTGAAAGGCTGCTTCTCAGAACGGCAAATTTTAAAAGACGATTATTAAATTAGGGAGGTTTTAAAGGCAGAATTTTTTTTAGGCTTGTTCATTTGTTGGGTTATTTTGGACATTCATGTGTCAGTTGAGGTTGGGTATTGTGTAAAAGGGAAGAAATAGTTGTGAATCTCCTTATTTGGCATTAACTTTAGGTAAAGTACAAAGACTTGATTTCAAGTTAAAAATCCAAGCAGCTCATACATATATAGCCCTCCCCACAGACGGGATAAATTTATTAACACCAACCATCACGCTATGTGATAAAAAGGGAAAACAAGGAACATGACTCCTCAATCCAGAGAACACCTTGCAAGGCATAAATGGTAGCAAGGAGCCCAGGCACACCCTCCCTCAAAGGTGAGCTGGCCTTTGCCAGGAGTTCAGCAAAGGCATATCTTTGGAAATCTTCCACCTGCAGACAACTACAGCCCAGTCAGCATCTTAGCAATCTGAACACACCTGACAAGGCAAGTCTGTTTCTGTTTGGGAAAGAAGAGAAAGGGGTCAGTACTAAAAAATTGAACTTGAAAGTTTTGGCGATGAAAATGGCTGTAAGTCTGTTCCACTGGTATGTGATGCAAAGAACTGACTCGATTAAAAAATATCTCAACAGATCCTCAGACAGCCACTGGAGAAGTGGATGGGGTAAATCTGGAAGAAATACGAGAATTTGCCAAAGCTTTTAAAATCCGGCGCCTGTCCCTTGGCCTGACACAGACTCAAGTTGGCCAAGCCCTGAGCGCCACTGAAGGCCCAGCCTATAGCCAATCTGCCATCTGCAGGTAACAAGTTACATCATAAACTTCTTTCTTTGTCCTTAATAATGATCCTGCTTGTGAGGAGCATGTTGTGTTTGAGTCTCATAACTTTAGAGTGTATTATTTAACCTGATATTTAAATGTTGTTATCTGACACATAAATTGTTCTTATTGTGTACCTTTAGTGTGATTTTGGTCTCTTTTTTATTCCTCGTTTTCTAAACAAGTGAGAAACAATGTTCCTGGCATAGAGACTTAATTCCATAGATGAGTTGGAGATCCTGCTGATGCTCGATAAGCACCAGCTGACCCTCTTCATACTGTGCCATTTTCTACAGATAGGGTTACTGAACAAATATTTCATGGCTGCATCCCTGCTAAGTTAAACCTGTATTACTGTGGTTAGCACTTCACATAGGGGATGTTAATGATGATTTACCTAGGCAACACAGAAGGGGAAAAAATAGCTTTCCTGCTATCTTGCAAACCAGCAGCTATTCATCTTTTGTCACCCAAATATTTACTGAAAAAAACAGACAAACCTATGTATGCAAAGCAGAAGCAGAAATCTGTCCTAATCATAAGAAATAATAATATGGTCTTGACAGAGTTAAAGTAGAAGTAAACACCTTTATGCATGTATGTGTATTACAGCAATCCTATGTTTATGCATGAGGTAACAAACGCACTTAGGTAACAGCTTTTTCCTCTTGGGCAATGCCTTATAGTCCTCCATCAATGAAAGCCAATAAACCTACTCTAAGCTCATTTAAGTGGATTTTGTTCTTGGTGATCCATGAAATGCTCTGTCTTTTTATCTGCTCTTTATACTTTTAATGTATTCCCCATAGAATGGAAGTGTACTTTTCCTGCAGTTAAAGACTAAGGTTATAAATAACATCAGTATGGGGTAGTGTGCTTGCAGCTCACATTTTGCTCAATGATTTTCCATAAAACCCATTGATTGTTGTTAAATACAAAAAGCTCCATAGGATCCTCTCACTTCTATGGTCTCCCCTACTGTTTTTTCTTATAAGATACCTCCCTGTTGAAAATAACCTTTATTCAGTCTATACAAGGATACTACTGCTGGGAAATTTGTTTCAAGACTTGTATGTCATTATAACAAACATGTCCTGCAGTAACAGCACTAACAAACAATGGCAATGATATGAATGCTATTGCTCCTTATTGCTAAGGATTAATTTTGATTTTGTATTATTTTTTTAAATTTCTTTGTGGTCAGTTGGTAAATAGTGCCTAAAATTGGTGGAGTTTTTAGCAACTGGAAATGTTTTGTAGCCTTAAGTTGCTGTTTGTCTTGGTATACTTTAAAGGAAGACATTGCTGTTTCCTTTACTTTTGCCTAGTTCACTCTCTTCTCATTTTCTCAATTTACCTCACACTTTGAGGAAAGCACTGGGGATGGTGAGACCTTTTACAGAGGGTTCCTTGGAGGAGGAAGTTGCTCAGAAAATAAGATTGGGTGCAAGAGCTTGTCCCAAATACTTGCAAGATTACAAGTTTTTTTAATTTCCTTTGCCCGCCTCAGATGGACACCATTTTGGGATGTAATTACGTGCTGTGTCTGTGCATTTTTCACTAAGCTGCTTCAGTCGCACCATGTGTTCCTCAGAAATGGTAGATTTAACTTTTTTTTCAATTGTAACAAAGGAGTTTCAGTATGAACTCCAGGTCAGTGGAAGGGGCAGTAAGGCAAGCAGTTTGAACAACCAGCTCAAAAAGAAAAGTAGAATCTCCTGGTGGCCTATGCAGGTCATATGAGCAATATACCATCTTGATATGTTCTGCATGCAAATAGCAGCATTTTCTTTAATTTAATACAATACATTCTAAAATATATCCTTCAGCTTGAAATATCACTGGACACCAAGGAATGACATCTTGCAATCAATACCACATTAAGATGTCAGGCACTAGTTACAATGTCTTTGGAGTATCATTATCTGAAATTATTCTTTGTCTTATTCTTTGTGAGAAGTGCTTTGTTTCATGCTGGAATATTTTTTGCTGCCTCCACGTGCTGAATGGAGACACTAAAAATGTCCAGCTCCAGCCACCAAGTTTCTTGGCATAAATGGATTGATTTAGTTCCTCTCATCTCCAGAGCACTCTGTGGTTAGTGGTGGTGGTGCTTCAGCACCACCTGGGCTGGAGAGCGCAGCAGAGACATCCAGTTATTGTTGCCTTTCTGCAGCACCCTCAATGTGCAGAGTGGTCAGAGCAAAGTGGGAAAATACAAATAGATGGCACCAAAGAACTTGGGTTAAGACTTTTTTAATAGCAAAAGAGGATAAACTCAGTAAATGAAAGAAACAAATACTTATAGGACTTGAAATGTGAACTCTGCTCTTTGCTTGCTTTTGAAAGAATTAAAGCTTTGTGTGGCTGCTTTTCCAGATGTTTTATAATACTTGTAAAATCTGGTTTGGCAAAAGACTTTTGATGGCAAAATGATATATAGAAGACCTCATTTACAGGAAATGATATCATTCTGGTACACTTTGCAGAAATCCCACAATAAACTCAGCTTGGTGCCACAGCGTATTAGTGGACCGTTATGCTGGGTTTCATCTGGAAAACATGAGTCTGTCTTTGCACATTGTGGGGACAGCAAGATAATTGCAAAGTGTCCAGCTGTTTCAGCTGAACACCACCGTGGCTAGGGGAATTTTTTTCCCAATCCAGAAAAGGGATATAACATTAACTTACAAACAGTGAAAATTGCTGAAAAATGGAAAGGAAACCTGATATTCAGAGACAAGTATTTGCCATTGGTTTTTATTATTAAAGCTGTGATGTTTAGATAACATGGGATGGGAGAGATAACAAAAGGATTAAGCACAAAGAAAAGATGATAAAAGCAATGCTTTTGATATCATTTCCTGTAATTAGACTTAGTCTCCAGGGTTTTGAAGGTCATCAGAAATATGAAAATGTGATTCTTAACCTGTATTATTTAGTGTACTTAGAATTTTGTTGTAGTGCTCATTTTGTGTTAGCTTAAATCTCTAGCTATATATACATATCTATATCTATGTATAGATATACCTATCTGACAATTTTCATAATCTACTGTAAATTACCTCTGCCAGTCAATTAGTCAGGCAGGCAGGAAGTCCCACCTGGCAGAGCATCAGTGTAAGACTCTTCTTTCTCAATTTTCCCTCAGACACACCATCCTGAGAAGCCACTTTTTCCTACCACAGGAAGCCCAAGAGAACACTATAGCTAGCAGTCTGACAGCCAAACTGAACCCTGGCCTTTTGTATCCTGCCAGGTTTGAAAAGCTGGACATCACCCCTAAAAGTGCCCAGAAGATAAAGCCGGTGCTTGAGCGGTGGATGGCTGAGGCTGAGGCCCGCCATCGAGCAGGGATGCAGAACCTTACCGAGTTTATTGGGAGTGAACCATCCAAAAAGCGCAAGAGGCGTACCTCATTCACGCCACAAGCCCTTGAAATCTTGAATGCCCACTTTGAGAAGAACACGCATCCCTCTGGGCAAGAAATGACAGAGATTGCAGAGAAACTGAACTATGACCGGGAAGTAGTTAGAGTTTGGTTCTGCAATAAGAGGCAAGCACTGAAGAACACAATTAAACGTTTGAAACAACATGAGCCTGCAACAGCAGTTCCTATGGAGCCTTTAACAGACTCTCTGGAAGAAAACTCCTAAAAACAAAACAAAAAAAGCCAAATCACAAAGAAAAAAAAACCCACACCAACTGAAATGTGTCCATTTGAACTCTGTGAAAATACCTATTCATCACCCTTGTAAGTAAAAGACTGAGAAAACTACAAGAAGGACAGAACAGTTTATAAATGTCCATGGGTTTTCCTATTTAAAAAAAAAAAAAAAAAAAAAAAAACCAAAAAAACCTTAAACAAAAAAAATTACACAACACTTAAGAGTGTGTGTGGTAGAATTAGTTCCCAAAAAAACCTGAAAAAGCCAGTTTTTTTTAAATGGACTTAAAGTAAACCAAATAACTGCTAAATTTTTTCTGTATATTATGGAAATATTAATACATTTTAAGGAAAAATAAAACAAACAGCAACAAAAAAAAAAAAAGAAAAAAGAAAGGAAGAAAAAAAGAAAAAAAGAAAAAAAAAACTTTTATGTTTAAAAGAGAATACAAGCCTGCCACCTGGAGGAGTGATTGTAGCCTTTCAGGTATCAAGTGCTGATTCACTATGAAATCTATTAACCAAAGTCAGAAACATGGCATTGCAAACTAGATTGTTAGTCTACTCTTTCATGAGTGTAAAATTGTGTTAACCAATTTTTACATTTGTATTTTGCAAAGAGTAATACAGGATTAATTTCTCTCATCCTTGTTTGTACCCCCTGCAGGTGTGTACAAAGCCATTCCGTAGTAGTCACCTCACTTTCTTTTCTTTTATTCAAAAATTTTGAAACCTCCTAATGTTTGTGTGCCAAAAATAAGTACTTTTTATTGTGATTTGTGGGGTTTGGTATTTCTCTTCTAAGGGTGTATGTCTTGGTTTGCATTTCTTTTTCTGGTTTTTTTTTTCCTGGTTCTATTTGCTGCCTCCTCCCTTCCATCTCATTCCCCACCCTTTCCCCAAGCCCCTCAAACCCAGTACTGTTTGAAGAATTTTTTTAAAAAGTGAAATCTGAACAGTTTTATATGCTGGAATGCAATGAGGACAAAGAAGGATTAGGATTGTATCTGATGGACTTTCAAGCCCACACTGAACATTGTGCTTTTTGTCAAATGTGTAGCTTGAGATTTCTCTGTCCTTTGGCTGTGAACCTGGAGAGGTTACCAAAACTCATTTTGTAGTATAACTATAAACTGCACACTTGGTACAGCACTGCATCTATCTTATGGTTCCATTTGAAGCAATTTCTCTCCAAAGCCTGCTAGACAAAGAAATTTCTTGAGGTTCTGATGAAAACAAATGGACAGGCTGAGAAGTGATGAGGAAGTTTTGATCATTACATCACTATGGACAATTTTGATGGTAGTGTTTTGTTCCTTCTGGCTTTTGCTAATGCCATATTGAATGCTTGCCCTGTTGACTTCTTTAGTAGGAGGATGTGTTTCTGCAGGTGTTTGCGGTGGCCACTGGCTAGACAAAGCAATTGGGACATAGAGAAAAATACTGAATGTCTCTTGATAATATAAGGTAGGTCACCTGCAATATGATTCAGGTGAACTGATTTTTCTTTAAAGACAGTTTATCTCTGTGGCTTCTTTTCTGATTGGACAAGCATCTACTAAAATACTGTGGACCTACAAGCATAGCAAGGCTCAGAGGCGGAGAAAGGTGTGGCAGGTTCTTGATGGGGTGTGGTCTGACCACATCAAGACCATCAAGATGATCCTGTGAAGGTCATCTGCAATCTTCATCTTCTGCTCAGTTATGCTCAAGCCTTTGGGATTCAGTTCACCATTAGGGTAGAAGCTGCATCTTTATCAGGTCTTCCCAAAAGATAACATCAGATAATTGGTTCAGCTCACTGTAGAGATGGTAAAATTCTGCTGGTATAACTCCTGATTGCATTCCTTGACCTCAAAATGTTTGTGCTGGATTTTTGGTGGTCTGCCTAGGACGTGGAAGGAAGTTCCTGAAGTGCTGGAGTCTTCAAATAACACCTCTCTTACTAAAGAGTTTTCAAAAACTCCAGGCTATATCCAAAATTTAGTGAAAGAAAAAGACTTTCATTGATTTCCCTGTGCTTTGAATCTGGCCCTCAGTATTTTATTAATGGAATTTGCCTTGTAAAGTGGGGTATTTATTGCATGGTTGGTGGAGCTTTAACATTTCAGAGACCATCATCTGGGCCAGAAGCTGCTTCTAAATGGGAGCACTCTCAAAGGTCAGTGTGTTGGAGCACACTGAGGATCCAGTACTCCAGGATGAGCTCATGTCCAGCAAATGGATTTTAGACTTTATGCTTCAGCAGGGTATGTTTAGGATATTTTCGGTCTTGCTTTTATGAGGAGGAGAGTGACGATTGTTATTGACTCTTTTCAACTGTTGATATATAAATGATGGTTGGGGAAAAAAACACCTCAGTAACCACTGGCAAATTGTGAGGGACAAAATAGATGCTTTATCCAAGCTGAGCGTGTAAATTGAAGAGTCTCACAGCAACACACACAGCAACATCTGCGCCTCTGGGTTTTCTTTATACCCTCTCTCTCCACAGACAGCTAGATCCTCATAAATATCTATGTAGTCTATACCAAACAGCCCTAAAGTTGTCACCACAGTTCAATAAATCATATTTGGAAGCAGTTACTCCTGAAATCCTACCCATGTCTCCAGAACACTCCTAATTGCCCAGTCATTAATGTCACATACACAATTACCTGTTCAGTCATCCTTAAGACCATACCCTCCTCCACTCCATCCCCACCATCAACAGCCTGGGAACAAAACCATCAACAATTCATTGCCTCAAAACTAAATTTCCAATTCTCCCAGGGACTGCTCTAAATTCTGTGAAGAAAAATCCCCCAAGAAAAACAAGTTAACTAAACACTATATGAAAGATACTAAATGTTTAAAAATATGCTGGCAGCAGTTATATAAGCTCTTTTCTGTTCCAAAGTACATATTGGAAGGATATAACTAGGACAGTGAAAATGTAAAATAAATATAAATTGCCAGCATGGAAGAAAAAATAATGTTCATCCCACAGTCTTAAAATCATTCATGTGCAGTACTTTTTTTTTACAGTTTTCTAATTTTGTATTATGTTTTGTAAATTATTTATAAAGTGTTGTAATGCTTCTCATATTAATTTTTTTATACACAAATTTTGCTATGAGGCATAAATGGTGCCTGATCAGATTCTTAGGAAGATAAATTATATGTGAGTCACACATCTTTGGGAGGGCCATAAATATTTTGTTTTATTATGTTACTGGCAACATTTCTGGTTCCCATTTGTAGACAATTTTCTTGAACTGATAACATTTGAATACCTTTCAATTTTGCATGTGACTAAAAGATAGGCTGCTACCAGCAAATGAAACAAAAGTCTCTTTGGTCATATGTGAAGGTTTAATGGTTTTCCACTTTGTTGATAATTATATATATATATATATATATAAAATATATTATTTGAATAATGAACCAAGGGTTCACTTACTCTTCTAATTTTGTCTTTTTATGTTTTTCACTAAAAAGCTATTTTGGACAGTTGAAGAAATCAAATGCATTCAAATGGTTCCAATTTCTTTACAATATTACTGAAAAAAATTTTTAAAAAGCCAAAAAAGAAAAAAAATATAAAAAAGAGAGAGAACAAGGAAGCAAAAAGGAGCTAGGAAGGAACAAGTAGAGGCGTATCAAAGAACTCAAGCTATAACCAAAAAGAAATATGTAAAATGCCTTTGCTCGTCTTCTCAATGCTGGACCAAAGCTCAATGTATGTAGGTATATGCACATTGTATAGATATGGCTAAATGTTGCTGACAATCTTGCAATACTAAACTGTTACTATTTTAAAAAAAATACAAAAATAAAACTGTTAATCAGTGTTTTACCTCAGCACTCTACTTGTACCCAGTTATTGACCAACATTCAAATAAGAAGATAAGAGAGGAAATTGATTTCCATGTCAATGTTTGACTGTAAAATCTGTTTGGAAAACATTTTGTAATGAGCTTTTTGTCATGTGGTTTGCTTGTTTCCAACTTGAGACTATGTGGGGCACATTTGTTTATTAATTGTTAAAAAGTGATATTATTACTATTATTATTATTAATTATTATTATTACTTTTTTTTTTTGTCCTATGTGCTATAATCTACAGAATGGTCACCAGGGTCACTTACGAAGCACTGCAAAGAGATGTTTTTTCCATGCATGGAGCATGCAGGGGGAAAGATGGCAGTACAAAATGGACTGTATTGTGTTGTTTAAAAATATGAATAAATAAAAAAGGAGTGGATATGGTGGACTTGTGACCAAGAAAACAAACTGGATATTTAAAAGCTCCTTACTACTCTGACTTTGAAACCAAAGCTGATTTATCTGCACAGGTTGCTTAACATGAAAAAAATAAAAAAAAACTGACAAAAACTGTACTTAATCTAGAGCAATATCTGTATGGTCAGTAAAGCTGCACTTTGTGTATTTCTTAACAGCTTCAGATCTGTCACTTTTAATTTGTACCATAAAAAATAAAGAATTGTTTGACATGAAAAATAAGCTCCTTTCATGTGTTTGTCTTAAATCTCATGCATTATTCACATTATCCAGGCTCATGTAATTTCAAATCAGTTCAATACAAAAATAGTTAGATGCTTGAAAAAAGGAAGAGAGAAAATCCATTTGCACTGTGGAGCATAACTTTATCTGCAAAACTAAACACTGTTTCTGTACCCAGAGTGGGTGCATGCATTGGCCATGTCTTATTTTCTCTACAGGTATTGCAGAGTAGAGGCTCTCCCTCAGGAGTACTCTGGAACCCCCAGGTGAGTATGTGTTATCCCCCAGGCCAAAGGAAGTAAAGTACAGATGGACACCAAGGCCAGTGTACCCCCCATGCTTCCATCCACACTCCCATAACAAAGGTCTGGTAAGTGATGGGAGTGTCTTAGAGAGGCTGGGTCAGCATTTAGTGACTTCTCTTGCATTTTTGCAGAGCACATACGGTTCATTATTCAATTCTTTCTGTAATTATGATATTAGGTCACAGAAATGCCTGGTTTTCAGGCCACTTCTCTTGAGTCATATTGAGTTCTGTCAAAATACAGGATTCTTAAATATCAGCATATTTAAGAAATTAATCAGTTGTATTATAAAGGGTTTTTTGGAAAAAAACAGCCTTCAAATAAAAGCTCTGACAATCTTAGAATATTATGTTTGTGTCTTGGGAACAAAATTTTTACTAAGACTTTTTTCTTTGCTTTTGTTTAATATTGTTTTACTTTTCCAATATCATGTGTTAAATAATCAAAACCAAAAGAAAGTATCTATTTGCATAGAAAAACAGAGAGCATTTGGAATGTTTATTTATTGTGATTTTTTTTCTAGATCAGAATTTCCCTTTTATATACAATTTTTCTCTATTTTATGAGGTACATAAGAAAGAGAACAAAAAAGGTAGCTTTTTTGTAGACATGATGATAGAAATTTCATAAACAAGGCAAAGATTGCATCAGCTCCTCTAGGCATCATGTCTCCATACCATGGTCTAACAGTCACTTCAAGCACGTCATTCATCTACTTATACAACGCAAGAGTGTGGAGGACGACCCTTTGTGCTTTCATATCAACTACTAAAAGTTGAACAACACGTATTTTTTCATTCCATTGTGATGAAGCAGCAAGCAAACATTGATTAGAGCCTTTTTACTCCAAGTCTATTTAAAAATGTAAAACTTCTTTTCATCGTACTATAGGTATTTTAGCTGTCTAATAGACACATGAACCTACCTGGCCATTACAGTCCAAATAATCTGGATCTATCAAGTTGCAAGAAATGGTGACTTTGCAAATTTAATCAATTAAGTTCCTATTGATAACTGAAATCTCAAAATAGATCCAAACTTAAAGCTACTGAATACTGACTGTAAGACTTCACACTCCTTACAGACTGCTTAAAAATCAAATTTCTAGAAATTGAATATGACAGGATTTCAGAGCTCCTTAAGAGCATCATAAAGGACAAGGAGTTTTAAAAGCACATTGCTTTCCATGCTTCTCTTTTGTACTTCCAGAAAGAAAGAAAGAAAGAAAGAAAGAAAGAAAGAAAGAAAGAAAGAAAGAAAGAAAGAAAACACCTAAAATACAAAAACCCCAACATATTTGCAATACTCTTAATAAACAAGGAGCTATATCTGTGCCCTGTCTTTCCTTAAGACAGGTGTGATGGGAGGAAAGATGGCAGTAAGGTCAGAGAACTACACAGAAGTTGTAGAACACAGGTTTTTATACAGTCTCTTCCCCTATGTAGCTGCTTTAGCACTGATCACAACCTAAATCTATACCTGTTAAAAAACCTTTTAGTATTAGCAGGGCTTTGATAAGCAAAGATTCTCTTCTGCTGGCTTAAATTTCAATCAAACAAGCACTCAGGAAGCAAAACAGAGTTATCAAGAAGGAAGATTCCAAGAGAGTTTGTTTTTTAAGTTGGGAATACAGAGGGTTAATCAGTCCCATACAAGATTATGCAGTTCTTGAAAATATTTGAAAACTAAAGACTTGAAAGATTTATTTTTTTTTTCCTTCTCTCTCCATCTGCTCTACTGACCTGGATGTTTGTTTTTTCTCTCACTCACAGTCCTTTACTATTGCATTTTGCCACACTATGGACAGACAACATTGGTCAGGACTGAGAAAAGTCACCAGGTAGCCCACCAGCCATTACTGTGGTCTTCAATCCAGACCCCAATAGCCCTGGTTTCTCTAAAACACCAGCAACAGCCTTGTATAATCTACCACAGCAGCTGCAGGGAGGTAATGTAGCAGCTCAAGTAGTAACAAGTCTTTCATTTTATTGGACTCTGAACTTCTTGTATAATCAGTGGCCTCTTATCAAAACATTTCTCAGACCGAAAGCTCTGTGTGTGATCACAAGCACACTCAGTGTGGGTGGGTCTTGGGTCAGGCCAGAGACTCATACACAAATCAAAGGTCAGAAAAAATGGCTGTGGTGGTAATAAAACTGTGGTAGGGACTATACGAGTGGGTCAGTCCTAAAAGACTCCAAGATTCTGCTTTTGTGGTGTGGCCTAAAATCCAGCCTCTACCATCACAGCATCAATCAGCTTGTCAGGGATGGAGTGACTCCCTTCTTTTCAGACATCACATAATGTTGGTTTTCTGCTAATGAGATCCTGGTTTCAATGAAGAAAAATCCATGCTCCATCCAATTTATCCATCAATAACACCAACAGGAAGATATCCAACCCTGTATGTTCTCTGTCATTGATGGCCCCAGAAAAGTTCCTCAAATGGTTCCAGAATACTGAAGGTCTTAGAAGATGGTAAGATGGTGGCACTGCACAAATCTGAATTGTGTGACAATTTGCAATCCATCTTGGTGGAACCAGAATTGTCCCAGAAGCATGGATTTCCTGGAGGCAGCGTGTAACCTCTGCCTCACTTGTTTTTAAAATTCACTGAAGAACTTGTACTTACATTCAGTCATTTTGGTTAGGTTTTAGTCATAGAATCATAGAATGGTTTGAGTTGGAAGAGACCTTAAAGTTCATCTAGGTCCAACTCCTTGCCATGGGAATTACTACACCAGATTGCTCAGACCCTCCTCCAATCCAGGTCTTGTACACTTCCAAGGATGTGGCATCCACAGCTCCTCTGGGCTCTTTGTTCCAGTATCTTACTATTCTCACAGGAAAGAGTTTCTTTCTAATATCTAATTTAACCCTACTCTCTCTCAACTTAAATCCCTTGTCACCACATGCTCTTGTAAAAGGTACCTCTCATGTCTTTTAGGCTCCCTTCAAGGAGCAATTAAATCACCACAAAGCCTTCTCTTCTCCAGGCTGAACAACCCTGGTCCTCAGCCTTTCCTCATAGGAGAGGTGTTCCATCCCTCTGATCAGCTTGGCCTATTGGCCTCCTCTGGACTTGCTCCAACAGGTTGATATCCTTTCTGTCCTAGGGACCCCAGAGCTGGATGCAGCACTCCAAGTTGGGTCTCACAAGAGCAGAGCAGAGGGACAGAACCACCTGCCTTGACCTCCTAGCCACACTGCTTTTTATGGTTGGCTCTCTGTACTGTGAGTGCACATGTCTGAGCCATGTCCAGCCTCTCATGCAGCAGCACCCCCAGGTCCTTCTCAGGAGGGCTGCTCTTGGTCCGTTCATCCTCCAGCCTGTCTTGATACAAGGGGTTGCCCCAACAGCTCTTTGCACTTGGTCTTTTCCTCATGAGATTCCCATGGGACCACTTGAGCTTGCCCAGGTCCCTCTGGATGGCATCCCATCCTTCACGTATGGCAGCTGCACCACCCAGCTTGGGGTAATCTGCAAATTTGCTGAGGGTACGCTTGATCCCTTTGTCCATGTCCTTAATGAAGATGTCAAATAACAAAGGTCCCAATACCTGCTGAAGGACACCATTTATCACTGATGTCCATTGGTATCTGAGCCACTGACCACTGCCCTCTGGATGCGACTATCCAAATAATTCCTTGTCTGTATAACGGTCCACTCATCAAACACATCTCTCTCCAATTTATGGTGAAGGATGTTGAGACAGTGTCAAAGGCTTTATAGAAGTCCAAACAGATGACATCTGTATCCCTTCCCTTGTTTACTGATCCATCAGTCACTCCATTGGAGAAGGCCACTAGGTTGGTCAGGCAGGACTCGCCCTTGGTGAAGCTGTGCTGGCTGTCCTGAATCACCTCCATGTCCTCCATGAGCCTTAACACAGCTTCCAGAATGATCTGCTCCATGATCTTCCCAGGCACAGAGGTGAAGCTGTCATGTTGGTAATTCCCAGAGTCATACTTTCTACTCTTTTCAAAGATGGGTAAAATATTTCCCTTTTTCCAGTCACCTGGGATTTCCCTGACTGCCATGACTTTTCAAATATCATGGAGAATCAGCCAATTCCAAGTAATGCTATTAATTTTTAATACCTTGTGTCCTCATAAACTCTTGCTACCTTTCCCTAAAACATATTAATTTGTCTTTTAACTGTTAACTGAAAGAAAAGAACACAAAACTCTGAAGATCCTTTAATTTCTTTTTGCAAAGAAGGCACTTGGTGTTTTTTACCATTTTGCCTCTGTCCTTTTGACATTTTCAGCCCAATTATATGTTCTTAAACAGAGGAGCATGAAACTTTCTCCAAAATTACCCTTCAATTCATTTAGGTTAAAAGCAGCTGAAGTGGCTATCTCTTCAAAAGCAGCAGCTATTTTCAGTTACTGGTTGTGCAATCTAAAAAGTCTGATCTTGTAAGTTCATAATGTGCGTAACTTTATTCGCCCAGCTAGTGTTAGTGATGCTTTGATGCTACCTTCATGGATACATTTAGTGACATGTGTAAGTCTTCACAGGATTGGACCTACCCTCAGCATTTGTGAATCAATACTCTTATTTATCACTTTTTCTCACTCATTCTTCAGTAAATCTTGGTGTGCCCTTTATTATTTTTGAAACACAAACAACTCAGAAGGGACTGTATCTCAACAGGAAATGTATGAGCATGTCTCTTCTAAAATTAATACAGCTCTTTCTAGCTCAGCAGTTGACTGCCAAAAACAGTGCTGCAGATAATCTGGAAGGTAACATGAGGGAAATATTGAGGGGAACATTGAGAGGAATAAATGCAAGAGCATGAGCCATTACTTATTTTTAAATACTCTCTATTGTTTCATTTCATTTAAGATCCTTCCTTCTGAAGGTACCCTAACAAATTTCTATACTGACCACTAATAAGGAGAACTTACAGCAACACCATTTTGTGTCTGTGGTATAACTAATCCCAAGCATGTGCACCAGCAACCTGACCCTAAGAATTATCAGCTCATCTGGGGATCAAAACTCGCCAGGTGGCCTGTATATCCAGAGTGAGGAACACAGAGAGCAGGGATCCAAAATCCACATTGGTATAAGCACTTTACACGTCATGATACATTCACAGAAATTATTCAATAGGCAATATATATAATAAAGACCTGAAAAGGAAAGAAATTAATTTGTTTTAAACAAAAATAAAACAAAACAAACAAAAAACCCAACACAAACAAAAAACAAAACAAACAAACAAAAGAACCCACGAAGAATAAAAGGCAGAACTGACAGACCATGTCTCTTCCTAAGATGTGTTGGAACAGCCATACACTGCACTAAAATCCTGCCAATCGCTTGGTATCAGCTGAGCATACACTCACTGTATATCAAGGTTCTGAGAAGTCTGTATTATTTACAACATACTCTCCTCTGCTGTGGCTAAAGGTGTGATATCAAAAGCAGTCATGTGGCCCCAGATATTAGCTGAAGATGAGAATTTGACATATTATTTCTATGTCTGGAAATGGGTTGAATTTCACACTAAAACTGAAACCTGACTGTCCTGAGCAAGTTATATTTTATAAAAATATAAATATTGAGCCTAAGATTATTTTACTTAATGTAAAGTAATATGAATAACATTCTTAAGGCTAATTTTAAATACTCTTTAATATGCAATCATTCCTGGTTTTTAGAGGGTGGGAAGGTAATGTTGATTTTCAAATAATCACATATTATATTATTATAGTTATTGCTATAGTTATTATTGTTTATGTGCAGACTTGGTTTTTCCTGTTTTAATTATATTACTCAATTAATTTAATACATAATTATTTAATATGTAAAAATGAATGTGCTTATATGCAAAGCCAGCATCTCTTGTTTAGTTCAATCATATATCAGCAAGCTAGATGTATTAAAAGGTTTACATAGCCATGTTATCTTGGTATCATAAAGAAACAACTCATTGCATGCTTGTTTCTTTATCTGTTTAGATTTCATACAGTTTTAACCTCAATGTTTTAAAAGACTGGCCAGTTTCAAACAAATCTGACATAAGGGAGATAGCTAAGTACAGATTTAATGAAAATAGCCTAGGGAAAAAAACAGGTAGATCAGACTCCCAGGTGAGAAAAAGGCTGCAGTAAGTACTTGTAAGTAAGCTCCCCTCCAGATTATGTTCAGCAGTGTTTTTGGCAGTCAACTGCCAAGCCAGAAATAGATATATTAATTTTAGGAGAAACTGCACATACCTGTCCTGTTGAGATACAGTCCCTTCAGCTGTCTCTACAGTTTGTTTCAAAAATAATAAAGGGCACATCAAGATTTACTGATGAATGAGCGAGAAAAAGTGATAAAAAAGAGTATCGATTCACAAATGCTGAGGGTAAGTCCAATCCTGTGAAGACTTACACATGTCACTGAATGTATCCATGAAGGTAGCACCAAAGCATCATTAACACTAGCTGGGTGAATAAAGTTATGCACATTATGAAATTGAGTAAGTAAACCTTACTGAACATCTGAGAGAATCAACTTGGAAAAGTATAAAAATAGTCCTATTAAAAACCCCAGCTGTAGGAAGAAATATCACTGAGCTCACAAGCCACCAGGAGATGCATATCCTGGGAAACAAGATTTCATTTGTCTTAGTGCTTGAAGTTCTTCATAGTTTTGATGTGATTCACAAGACCAGCTGCTGATGTCTTGGAACAGGCATGCTGATGTCTTGGAACAGGCATGCCAGAAAGGACCAGTGTTAGTCTCACGTCTCACGTCCTTCCTTTCACAAAGCTGTCTCTTAAATTTTTCAGAGAAGTTAACTTTTCAGGGGTTCAAAGCTTTCCCAGAACAACATGTATATAGGCCTCGACTTACTGTAAAACTGTTCCTTACTGTGGAGAGGTACTGTCTTTAAAGGAAAGCAGTCTGTCATTTCAATTTCCAATACAGCAGATATATTATTATAATTTAGAATGAAGAAAATCTCTAGCCAAAAAAAGCATTCAATTCCTCTTTTACTGGGAAGGTGATTAAAAGGAAGGGGGAGAGGAAAATAGCATCCCTGTAGATAATGGTTATGAGGTATTGTATTGGAAATTCTATTCTTGTGGTTCAGGTATTACACAATAAAATAGGCTACTTTTGAACACAGGTGAGAAATAAACACAAGTTTTCACTCATTAACAAAATCTGTAGCAGGTTTAAGGCTATTTGTGTTTGCTATTATCATCAAGCAACCTATTTAAAGTGGGGAGAGATGCGCAAATGTACAAGAGTATAGGTTTACCTTAAGTAGCTTTGTTTCTTCCCTGATGGAGTTTTGATTCCAGAAGTGTAAAGGATTTGGACTTTTTTTCCAAAGCTTTCCTCTTGTTTCAAATGCTCATCTGCTTTCAAAGAAGCTCTGAGGCTCACTGCAGCACCTGTTCCATAAAATGAGTTAGAGAAGTCCAGAAAAGTCTACACCCAGTTAAGTTTGTTAGAATGAAGATTTCTCATGTTTGACAATGAGGATTATTTCTCTCAGAAAACACCCCTCCAAGGAGAAAACATGTCCTGCTACAAAGCACTGTGCCAGCCAGACATTCTGCAAGGCTAAACCACACCAAGCTTAGAGCCATCTCTCTTCTCTGGGGTAGCATCTTTAGGGGCTGTCTGGTGATAAATCCTGTAGCTGGGTAATGCAGTAGACCTGCAATGCACGTGCCTAAAGCACGTGGTTCCTGGCTCCTGAGGCCTGAGGACCTTTCATGACCATCCTTATCCTTCAGCACCCTTCAGTATGCCACCATGGGACATATGAATAAGGAAGCAAAATCATTGCTCAGCCACAGACACTGAGGAGCTGGAAAGTGCAGCATAGGTGACCAACCAGCCTTCAGAATGGAAAAAACTGATGAAATAAAGAGTTTAGGAAGTAATACAACTACTTGGGCAAAAATCTAATCCTGAAGACCTTTTCTTATGTAAAGCAATTTTTAAGTATAGTCCAGATAATCAACATGTATTTATTTTCCCCTTTCTTTGGTCAGTCCTAGTAACTTTCCTTGGGGCTTTCCAGTGTTTCAACCATTGCTTTTCTTCACCTCTGATGTTTAAAGCACAGTCAGAACAGAGTTAAAGATTATAAACCTAACTGTCAGGTGCAATTTACAGTCTTCCCCAAAATCCTCATATCCAGATCCACTAGGCAGCACATTTCAGGGGACGATCATCCATAACTTTCTCTTGGCATAGGCAAATGTGCTCTACAAACAGCAGGATTGTCTGCTGTGCCTCTTTCTCATCCCTACCCCCAAGGGCTGAAAAATGTCTCTTTATATCTTCCAGTAGATAATCTCTTCTTATAATGCATTATCTCATTTTAGTTGGGATGACCTCAACAAACACGTAATTTTCAAACATTTTAAGCCGACTCACTTCTCTATGACCACAACTGGCTGAAAGGCAATCACACAAGCTGCTCCAATGGCAAAGGTGCAAGAAGAATGGAACAAGAAAAAGGCTGAGTACAGAAATATCATGTATGAGGACAGGTGTATCCAAACCCCCACCCCATCCACATCCACAAAAAGCAGATAACTTTTCACTGCCTCAAAGTTTCATCAGGTCCTTTAGAGAGGGACCTTATGACTGTGCTTTGAATTTTCTGCTTGCTCACATCATCTCAGTAATATTTAAATTTTTTTCTTCCTTTAGCAACATGAAGAATATACCATATCTGTTCAGAAGGAAAACTATTTTGTTTTGAGGACTTGCTGGAAATGTCTGTATTTTTGCTAATGAACCTAAGAGAATTTCCCTTAGATAAGGAATTGTGTGAGGAAAAAAAGGAACTGAAATGCGCTCTTCTTTCATATAAGTACTGAAGTAGTTTAGGCTTTTTTAACATTTTTTATATGTCTTTTTATATGCCTTCTTTGTCTCTCAATCTCTTAAATTCCAATTTAAGCTGCCATTGGGATGAAGAAGAAAAATTAAAATTAATAATTCTTAATTCACAAGGTAAGGTGGTCCTAGATATAAGCATGGCTGAGTCAAGAGCCAGCTGCTGACCACCTAGTACACTCCCTGCTCCCACGCTGGGAAGAAATTTATTGCATGTGAGAAGTGTCAGACTGGCAGAAAATTCTAGACCCATGTTTCTCATTGATGCAGTATAGCACATATAACAAAAGAGAAAAAAAATAATCAAGCTCTATACCCCTACCTAGACCTTGTACTTCCTCTTGAGACTCCTGACAGAGTCAGGACAGAGTGCAAGCTACTACTGATGTAACAACAATTTTCCTGTGACAGATACCACTCTGCTTTGAGCCTGATTCATCATCAACAATTCACCTCACATAGGACACCAAATGGTGTCTCTCATGTGAAAACAACTTGTAAACTAATAATAAGAGGAAAAGATATTTAATAATTGATAATGAAATGGAGAAAAATCTGTGACCTTGGCAGGAAGCATTCTATGTCTTATTAGCCAGAGCCAGTCATCCATCCCCCTTAAATCCATTTCCTGAATGTATTGCATCTCTTGAATTTCTACTGCTCTGACATGAAACCGTGAACATCACATTTCTGCAGTTCATTCTCTTGCAGTCTAAATCCAGCAGATTTTTCTCCTCTTTTTTTTTTCCTACATATAGATATATATACTTCTCTAACTTTTCACAGAACTATAGCTGTAGAAATATTTGTGGGTTGAATGATTTTATTGATCTTGGTAGCCTCAGATTGCACAGTGCCTTAGCACAACTGGAGTTTATGGACTACTGGCATGAAGTATATATTTTAGAGTCCTCCTTAGAAGCTAGAGAAAAAATGAGAGCCATATTATTCCTTCTACAGGTTTTATGGTAGAAAAAAGTGCATTGTAGACAATGATTACACAGTACGTTGTGCAAAAATCATTGCCAGGCACCAAAAACTCACCTCCTATACAGTGTTGCTGGCAGCACAACAAACACTCTACACCAGGCTTTTTATAAGAAATATTAATCTTTCCTCCTGGAGTTACCCACTGTTAATGCACTCTCATAGTAAGGTTGTATGTTTAAGTCATTCAGCAGTCCTCACATTTTTAATAAACTATTTTTCAAGTATATTCTGGCCAAACCAAATGGAAGTATATTTCCTTTCTGCATCTTCTAGAGCCCTTTGGAAGAGATGCAAGATAAACCACATTTACCATGTATGTTCATGTGAATACATAGTCACACAAATGCTAATGTTTATGTGATACATGTATTTCTGCATTTATATATGCACACACAAACGTGCCATAGATATGGAGACAGATGCATAAAACTCTTCATCTGTAGCTTTTGTAGATGCATTCATTGCTGAATGAACGCTTGACCCATTTAATCTTTGTCTAAAGAAATGCCTTCCTCTGCTATTTTTGGTTTCAGTTTTAAAGCACTCACTCCAGAATTAGAACTGGGGAGATTTCAGGCTTCATCAAAAGGCTAGCATTTACTTGTCTCCAGAACAAGAGCAGCCTGTAACCCAAAATAAACCTTCCTAACTATTTTCTTAATGTGCCTGGGTATTTTAAGGGCTCAGAAGCAGCAGTAGTACCAGCAGCAGCAGCAAAAGTTAAGTATTTTTGATGATTCCATTCCTTATACCACACTGCTAATTATTTTGGAAGAGGTTTTTCCCTTTTCATCATTCATTCTACACAAATATGGATTGATTTTTTTTTCTGCCATTGCCTGCAGCAAAGTGAAATGCACACATAAAATAACCATTAAAAAAAGTGTCTAACAACTTTTTTCAAAGTGTTTTCTTACACATCCTCGTGGAAGAAAAATCACAGAGATTTGTTGTCAGGGGTGTGTGGAATGTTGAAAGAGGAGAGGAGATAGGATATTTGTACACCTGCCTAGATTCAGAAGGGGTTTAAATTAATAAAATTTCTCATGTTTTGTGAAAAAAGACTGTAAGTAATTTCAATGGTAGGAAGTAATTAATGGGACTTGAATGAAAACTAGGAAAAAATATTTCTTTGTATATGTGTTGGAACTCATTTGTGAATTTTGTTTAGTGACCTTTCTGTGTTTGCTTTCTAAAGACATTTGGGGATTTTTGCTGCAGTGCCATCCTTATTGTCCAAGTCTAAAACCCAATCACTCACACTAAGTCTTCAGTGGCAGATTCACTATATTCACTAGCTAGTTTGAGAGATTTTACTTAAAGCACAAATAAGATAATTAGTGGAAGCATCTTCCTGGAATGTAAAAGAAGCCAGATGCATATTCAGACTTTGAATTGAAGAGGGGTTTGGGTTCCTTTCAGATATAGTGAGTGGATGAGTCCAGTTCAGTAGTGAACTGCAAGTTATGATATGAAATGGATAAAATTCAGATATAAATTATCCTGTCAAGACAGTCTGTAACTTCTGGAAATGACTCAAACAAATCTGCACAGTTTCTGAATGATACACACTGATGGCTATTCTCCACTACCCAGTAGAATCTTAAAAAATAGAGCTATTTACATGAAAATCCGTAAATTACTTAGCTCTAGGAACATCGACATTTTTCATCCAAACAGCCAGCTGGAAGGTTGTACAGAGGCATTAGAACTCTTTTTCTTTTGCATTTTGGCAGGGCACTCCTGAAAAAAAAGTCCATGTACCTGTTTGCCTCTGCTTCCCATAAGGGCAGATTGCCCTGTTATCTTTCTCCAAAAGTTTGACAACAGCTTCCTTACCACCCGTCTGACCAGGCCAGTACCGGGCAGACCCCTGCAGCCCTCACACCCCATCTCCACCCGGAGCACCAGTGACTGCAGCCCCCTCAGCTCACCTTGAGGCATTTACAGTTTCCCCCCTCTTCCCAAGAGAAGTGTCCTGGGGGGACTTTATGGTGCTTGTATCCCGTTCATCTGTTTAGCCCAGAAATAAGTTTTGCACCTTTGAGACTGGTTCTGAGAGTGAAGGGGGAGAGAAGAAGCATGCAGTTTGTTTTCAGAAGCTGCACTCCCTCCTCCACGCTCCTGCTCCTGGACTGTCCTGTCTGCAGATGGACAGACAGCAGGACAGAGCTCTCCTTTGCTTTTAGTTAGTTTTTAGCTGGCTGAGGCAGAGAAGTTCCCTGGACTGTGGTTTTTCTTTTTCTTGGACCTGTTTAAACCTGCTCTGGACTGAGCACCCAGAGGAGCACCGGCAGCTCACACCTGCAGCCCACCAGGCCGGGCCTGGGCCGCGGCATTTCCACCACCAGAGGGACTGATCAGAGACTGAGGGAGCCGAGCTGCAGCCCACAAAGGGGGCTTTTCTGAGTTTGTAATCTCCTTTGGAGCAGCAAGATTGGCAATATTGTTTAATATTGTTCATTTTTTTTGTGCTGGTGAATGCTTTGCCTGGTAAATAAATAGGTTTTTTTCCACTTTTCTCCAAGGAAATATTTTCCCAAATATTGGGAAGGGGCCACTTAGAAGTTTTCTCCCAAATTTGCCCTAAACCAGGAGAAGAAGCCACTATAATCTTGGACCAGATGGCTCCTCTTGGCACCATAAATAACATTCAGATGAACACAAAGTGAGCTGAAACAGGTCTTCAGGGGCTGAACGTTTGACAAACCAAAGCATGCATCTACTGATTGTCTTTGTCAGCTCTCAGTAGACAATGTTTTAACATTTACCGGTAACTGAACTCTGCCATTTCCAATACATTTACAGTAATAATCTCTCTCATCATTAATTCTACAGACTTCTGTAGATGTTAAAATGCTGCTGACATTTAAAGCATGACAAGTCTAATACATGCAACCAACATAGATGTCTTCATAGTGGAAAATTAGGTTCCACACTGCTGACAATTACTCTGATATCTTACAATTAGCATTTGCCTTGGTAAGCAACATGTATCTGTGCACACTCAGAAAACTGAAGAACCAGTTTTAAAGTCACTTTGCTGCAATTTCTGAGCAACAGAGTATTGAAAACTAGTAGCTGTATTGGGAGGTGCAGATAGAGCAAGGATGGACCATCCTAGAGAAAACCTAAAGACTTAGCAAGACAGCAGATGGGGTTCAGGCATCAATGGACTTTCTTTCTTCAAGGGGAAAATTCTGACAGCATTTTCAGGGTTTATCAGTTTGATTTGGAGGTTATTTTCTCAAAGATGTGGACTTGTGCAAACCAGTATAGTTAATGCCCCAACAGCACCAACAGACCTTACTGTCCCTGCCCCTGCCTGCAAGCCCATTTCAGCCCAGGCAGGGCTATCAGTCCCTGTCTCAGGAGTGCTGACATCCAGCTCCCCACAGTCCTGCCCTGGCACTGAGCTGGCCAATGTCCTGGCATGGCCTCATATCTCTTACCACTACAAACCTGCCAGACAACTTGATATGAACCCAGCTTCCCAGCCCCCCTAAGCCTGCCCTGCTCACACATCCCAGGGATGACGGCACCAGTTCCTGGCCAGCAAATTTCCCTTCCAGTCTCTTAAGAACCTGCTATGGCTACCCCCTGACAGGTACTATGCAATGTCAGCTTTTCTTTGGGAGCTTTGGTTTTTTTTTCCTCTCTCTTGGAGAGAAGCAGTCTGCCAGTATTTCACCTGCATCTTGGAGACTGAAACCATCTGAATGCTCTGAGGTTCTTATTTTACAGTAAGAGCAAGAAACCTTTACTTTCACTGGCTTGTCATGGCTGTATACTGAGATATACCTGTATTGTTATACTCAGGATCAAGACTAGCAAAAAGGCCTTAATAACTCACCACACGCTGACATGAGGGTAACTCTGGAATGCATATTCCCAGTCTACTGCAAATATGAAATCAAGATCATTAGCACAGCCCTCTGTTGTGGAGGTCATGGGCAGACCCCCAGCAGAAATATTTGCAGCAGCTTAAGATCTTGATTACCCAAGAGCTGTTTCACAGCACCTTTTTCCTTGCTTTCTCTTTTGTGTTGCACCCACCACACCATCATCAAAGGAAAGAAAAATATCTTTCAGCAGTCACACAGCCCATGACTCTGGGTTTAAGCAGATGGTAAGGCAGTACAAGCTGAGCACCTCTGAAAGCTTACAGCTTCTAAAAAGAGCTCACTTCTACTGCCTTTAGTACCTTTCCCTGGCTGTTCAGTACTTCACTCTGTTACCAGCTCTGATGCTCATCTAACTTCCCTCCAAACTCACCTAGCTAATTGATCCAGGAGGAAATACAATGGATTGAGGGTACCTCAGTCAGTTTTCCACTGAATTATTAAATTGAATTTGGCTAACTATGCTACCAGGGAAGTATCACAGCCAAAACAAAGCACAGGGAAATGAGACTACTCTCTTTTTGTTGCTGCAAACTTCTGGATAAGCTGCTATTTATTCTCTAATTACACACTAAGGTGCCAGACCTACCACTGATATGACTAAGGTGTAAGTTCATATTATATACTTCTAAGGGCCTCCAAAACAGGAGATGGAAAATAGGCACTTGATGCAATTAACCATTAAAATATCCCAACTAACTTCATGGGACTCTGACCTTTCAATCATGCTAGGATGAAGCTAGTGCATTTTATTCCACCTCTGCTACAAACTCAATGCCAGTCCCAAGTCAGCAGTGCTGATGACATACAAGGATTTGTGCCTGCACTCCTGAGCCCACAGCTGTGGTGTATTAAGTCATGAGAAACAACAGTTCTTACTCTGCAGAAAGGAATTCTCAAGACAAGGGAATGACAATGGACTGGGTAAATAAAAGAATGAAATGTGAGGTAGAAAGAGACTAGCAGGAGAAGTCAGAAGGGAGAGTAAACATTTGGAGCTATTTGGCAGCCTATTTTTTAAATTCTTTCTTTTGCCTACACTGTGAGGACTTATTTTACAGGTTAGTAATGTTAATTAGCAATCAGAGTTACTAATAAGTTATCTTGAATTACTAGAGTATGTATGAGGATAAATTGTAAGGTAATTGTAGACTTATGCCACACCACACCTTTACTAAACTGGTCATGACCACTTCATCTTTCCACAATATTTCTTTACATGTATCATGTTATTAATTATTCCATTGCAAGTATTTCTTTCAGGTATGATACCATGTCACAATTCTTCAGCAACAATGGAATATCACAGTGCAATTCAGACTGCCTTGCAGCTGCAAGGTGACCAAACTCATTAAATAGATATTATTCTAAATAAATGACTCATTTTTGAGTGTGTGACACAAAGCAAGAAAAGAAAATTGAAAGGATGCATACAAAACAGTGTAGTCTATTTTTCTGATCTTTTCTTTTCCCTAACTGCCTACTGTATGGAATATGCCACATGGTATATCTAATGCTCATTCTATCCTTATCTAGGGGTGATTGATAATAAGTCAATAATAGAGTTTATCAAGTAGAGCACCTTAAATTAAGCTCTGAAGTCCAAATGCAGGTGTCTTACTGTGGCTTCTGGGTGAAAGTGGAAAACGGTTGGTCCTTCACTACTCATTTCAAGACGAGTTGTTGGGGACTCAACCTGCTTTTAAATTAAAGTAAGGGTCCTAAATGTGATTTATTTTTTTAGCAACACCTTGCTCCCCTTATCATAAAGATTGGTGCTAGTTGAACATTCTAGGTGCTGTGTGCAATACCCTGAATAAACACATGGTTCCTTGAAGTAAAGAATATTAGACTACTGACTCTGAGGTGTCCAAATTTTTCCAAAGTGTCTGTACTCTGCACAGATACATTTCAACACTCAAATCTGAAAACAAGTAAGAACTCTTCACAAAATACATAATACCTAATCATGCCCACACTTCAAAGTGCAGCAACAGGAGGCTAAGAAATTTACAGAGATAGTAATTCTGATGAACAAGAAATTTATTTTTCCTGTTAAGCTCTGTTAATTTTAAAGGCTTAGAGAAGACCTTGCCATCTATTGATGGCGTAGAGGTCAAGGAATTATTAGCAGTAGTCATATTTTGAGAATTGGGAGACCTCAGTTTTGATATTTTCTCTGCCTGTACCTGCAGCATCTCTTCTCTGTCAGTGACATACTGTTGCTTCCAAGTTTATGTGGAGACTTTGTCCACATGAAAGCATCCATACACCACTAAGGCCATGTAATTTCCACAGGCCTACTGTGGAAATTACATCAGAGGCTCATGTATAACATGGTGCTCTGTAAGGGCTTCAAGTACTATTGCTACCCTTGTCAATCAAAGCAAGACAATAACTAGAATATGTTTGTACCACATGGCTAGAGTCCTGACACAGGTCTCTAAGCAAATGATAATACAAATAAATAATAGTGGACAGAAGGCTTCTGAAAAGGAAGACTCACCCTTTAAGGGACAAGAAATCTGAAGAAAACAGGAGGTCAAGTCCTGGACAGGTATTTAAAATTCTATTAGTATTTTTATGGCTGGAGATTTGATTGATTTTTTATTTTATTTGTCCTCTTTCCATTGGCTTTTTATCAAAATGAAATCTAATCACAGTCAGTTACCAGAGCTCAGCTGACAGATGGTAACTTGTTAAGGCATGGTTATATGATTGTGTTCATCATCTGCCCCAGTCTGTACCAGAGCCAGTAGCCCTCATCTGGTCTCAAAAGCTTTATTAATGTAACTCAATTTGTCCCAGATATCACTCTGGACACTTCTTTACCCCCACAGTGAGACATCATCTTCTCTAAGGTTAAGTTAATAACTGACCAACTAAATAGCACTCCTTAAGCCAATTAAGTTTTGTCTTGAAGGATGAAAGATAAATTAGTTTAGAAATAGTTTTGTTGCACTGACACTAAGCAAATCACTACACTTTTCTGTGTATATAAAGTTTAAGTACAACTGAAGAACTGTCAAGGTATAGTGATTCAAAATTGCATTGTCCTTCAATCAAGCCACAGCACCAGGCTGAGTGCATGCTCCTGTAAAGTAAAATACAACAGTTTAAATCTCCCTTTGTTAATTAACCTACAGAGTAAACTGTTTCATTAAAATGTAAACCACTATATGTTACCTTGAAGTCAGATTGACCTAAGACTGTGGTCAGTTGGCACTTCTCAGCTGATAGGGACAATTGGTTAAACCCCTCAGTCTTTCAAAGTGGCTTCACATGCTAAGTGCATTAACCATTTCCATATATTAACCACTTGAATGTTAAAAGGCATTTCAATTTGAAAACTTTTCATGGTTCTAATAAGCTTGATTCTTTTTCAGTCTGTCTAAAAGCACTAGAATTCACCCTTTGGAAGAGATGCACAAATGGATGTGTCTTTGATGTGTTTAGAGCTGCAAAAGTTTGATATTTTCAATTAAAACAAGTGCTATTTACTTCTATACTTACGGATAATAGAGCACTTTTGACTTTTACCAAGTGTGTGTTATTAAAGCACTTCGCTAATGTACAAAGACACTTTCATAAAACAAGGAAGAAAAGAAACAGTCCTCTTTCAAAATGTCTCTGGAAAATTAGATGAAAGTAGGAAAAAAACTTGCAAGAGAGTTCTTTAACAATAAGAGAGCTATCTTCAACTGTTCCTGTGTATGATTTCAGCCATCATCTTTATGCCTAGAAGCACTTTTATAAACATTTGTAACAATTTAAACATATTCTATCACTCAAAACTTTTCACTCAAGGGTTCTTCACCCTAACCTTTTTGATGAGGCCAGAAAACACACATCTTGTCGTTTCCAAGGTATTCCTGAAATAATACAATGGAGAAAGAATATGTTATTGTTAGTGTTCAGGAACAACTATTATTGATTTATTACTTAATATCATTATTGAAATTGTATATGGACCTCTTATTTCTGTGTACCTCAGTTTATTTATTTTCCACAAACATCTCCTGTATTATCCTCTGGAATTACAGTTTTTAGGAATTTAGGTCCTGATTGAGCTAGGCAGTCTCTTCTAAAGACATTTTTATCTTCTACACATTTTCTTCTCTTTTGAGTTTAGAACTGACAATGACAGAGATTCATCAATCAGAAATTTGCAGAGTCATATCTGCAACAGACTACTATCTGGAATGAAATGTCTAAAAATGCAATTACTATATTATGGTTTTTGTAGCCAAACTGAACGAAGAACTAGTGTGTTTTTTTCCAAACCTTCTCCCATTATGCCAAGAAAGGTTTTTATATCTCTTTTATTCAAAATAAAGCTGAAAGGTTATTTTATGGAGGAAAAAAATTATTTCCAACAAAATACCTCTAAAATTGTGATTGTCTCTGAAATGGCAAAGAAAAAAAAGTATTATTTTTCAGGTCATATAGCAATGTTTTCAGTAATGAAGCATTTCTAATGGAGAAATCATCAGCAGAGATGTTATTTTTCTGTAAAGATCTTTGTGCAAGATGCTTAAAATCTTTTCCATTTCAGTTTCAGAATAAGGCAAAAGGATGGGCATCTTACGCACTGTCTCTTAAATATATGTATTGCTTCTCATCTCTGAGAAAGAAGTTTTAACCTGGGAATGACGATACACTGCATTATTTCACTTCTGCATTGTACCTTCAAAAACAAAACGACCCATCTTTGTTTTCTGTAAAAAATCAGCATCTTATGACTTCTTCACTGCTTGTCCCATCAATCCTGCTGTCTCTAAATGATTTCTCACTCTTCATTGGTTTGTGTATTACTGTTTCATAATGATAATTTTTCTTTTTTTTTTTTTTCTTGTTGGTGTAAATAGTCAAAGAAATAGAAGAAGCAGCTGGAACAGGGTGTAGTACAGAGCATGTAGAGAAGCATTAACAAAGAAGTTTTTCTTGCAGGAGAACTAAACAGCAAAGTTTAGCCATTGGCAGCTGGATTTCTGAGGCCAGAGTCAAAAAACACTTTCTTTGTAAAGGATGCCTTTTTTCTTTTTTTTTTTCTTTTTTTTTTTTTTTTGTACAGTAAAATATCAACTCATAAAAGCATCAGGTGCAACAAGAGATGCTATTATGGTTTTTGTGTTATTAGCATCCAAGAGTGCTGGGGGTGAACAAAAGGTGCAAGAGCAGCAGGGGACTGTTGCCATAAACAGGATTTCACAGAGTCATACGTCTTTCAGAGACATCTCCACTTACATTCCTTCTAAAGTTAGCATTATTTCTCCATTCTAAATAATCAGAAATAAAACATCAGACAGTAAAGACTCCCTCAGTGACTAACTGTGTTGTTTGGGTCTTTTCTTTCTCCCACTTCTCACTCCCCCCACCTTCCACTACTTTGCAGAAAGAAAAGACACTAAAAGTTCCTTCTGTGAGTTGCCAAGGTGCTCCCAGCCCATTGTGCAGAATCATTGTCAGGTTAAATTAGGGAGTACAGACTCCATGAGTGTAAAAAAATCAATACTTGATGGAAGATTGCTCCCCGGAAAATCTGTTTTGATTCTAGGATTAATTCGCAACCAAAGGCTTCTGCAAAATGACATGCCATTAGTCAGAAAATGAACACATTCTGCCCTTGAAATTGGATGGAAATATGTCAGGTGATTGACCTATTCATTCTCTTCGCTCTCTGGGCAGAGAGAGTAGGTGTGGTAGCTGTGAATTAGGCCCCCAAACCAGGTCCA
Organism: Onychostruthus taczanowskii; assembly: GCF_017590055.1. Classification (NCBI taxonomy): domain Eukaryota; kingdom Metazoa; phylum Chordata; class Aves; order Passeriformes; family Passeridae; genus Onychostruthus; species Onychostruthus taczanowskii. The sequence goes on from NW_024499006.1 coordinate 385,001, forward strand.
TTTTCAAGCACTAAAAAAAAAAAAAAGAGAAAAAATAGTCCAATGTGAATTGCAAGTATTCTCTAGGCCATTGTTGTAAAGCTATTGCAAATGCATTCCGTGAAGGTAAATGCATTTGTCTGGAAGGCCTGACTCTCTTGTGTTTTCTAAATCTCAGAATAAACCACACTAAAAATCTTAAAATAAAGCAGGGATTTTTTTCTTCTGAAAAAAAGGCTTGCAATATTAATGACAGTGTAAATTGTTTGCCATATAGAAAGTAATATTCCACCCCCCTTCCTTTGCTTAGCACTTTCTTCCACAAAAACTTTCATGAGGCAAACCCAGCACCTGAGCCACACTACCTGATCTGTGTTCAGGCCTCTTGAACAGTCCCGGTGGCAATCACAGCGTTCAGCCAGGAGCCATGGAAGTGGCCCTTGCGCAGGCTTCCTGGTGCTGTGCAGCCAGTGTGCTTCCTTGTCTTGCTAGGTGCCAAGATCTAGGACAAAAGTGCATTTTAATTTTTGTATTTATACATTCTGAGCCTGAACTGTGTCTGCTTACACTGTTGAAACATGCTGAATATGAGGAACAGAAAGCTCATGAGAGGAAATATTTGTATTTATTTATCTTGTGTGGAATTGCCAAGATGAATCTAACCTCTTGATAGACAGTGGGTTTCCAGTGGAGAAAGAAGTTATGCGTAGCATTGTTAGACCTTGTACTTGGAATGTGGGGAGGCACTGTATCACTCTTGGTGACCAGACTGGTGTGTGCTGACATTGGAGAAGTTGCTCCCAACCATACTAATGATTGCAAAATTGCCATGGAGATGCAGCTGTTTCAGAAAGAAGTGACCACCAGAGTTTTATTTTTGTAACCACTCCAGAAAACATTACCAGCATGTACATCATACTAGGATTCAAGTGATCTGGAGTTTTGCTTGAAAATCTAGAGAGCCAATTATTAGGAGAAAATGCATGCCTAAGTAGAATGGAAGCAACAAACAAAATAATCAAAAGGTATATTATCACTGACTGCATACTCATTAGCAGCCTAATCCATCATACTTCTAACTGCTGGCCTACCAGGGAACTCATTCTCTAAAATATGAACACTCTGTCTGTAATCCCCCACCAAAAATGGCTCTAATGTAATTTCTGAGAATTTTGGCCCTGAAATTCTGCACCTACTATCTCCCATTTTAATTGTGAATCAGTATCTCTTGACTTTCTCATAAAGATCTACAATAAGAGTTGAATTTACAAAAAGTTGTAATTTTTCTGTCCGGTTCCAGTGTTTCTTTCATTCAAACCTTGAATATAACATGTTGTGTAAATAGTAAGTCATTGATGGTCCATGTGTGATTACCTGGAGTTAGTGAGCATGTACTTCTTCTACATGAGGCCAATCTAAGCTTTTCAACATGGCCATTAATATCGACAGGGGAAAAAACTCCTTTCCAAACAGTGCCACAGGAGTGGCTAGGGATGATGATACCTGGAATGCCCAACTAATCTTTATTTCACTAATAATTTCACAGTCTAAGTGTCTTCAAACAAAAATTTAGAATTCCCAAACTGAGTTTAAAATCAGCAGGGGACATGTCTCTCCCCAGATTACCATTATCTTCACTATTCTATTGAATGGGCACCAGACTAATACTCTAACCTTCTGGTCAAGCATAGAGGATCCTGTCAGACATGTTACACAGAAATAATTATTATTTCTGTTTGGTGGGAACCCTGGAGATCTAAAACCATCAACACAACAAAAAGGAATGATGACTTATGTTAATATTACAGAGTAAGACCAATTGTTTCCCCCAGAATGTGTCCTAATCACGCAAGGAGATCCAATCTTAATCCAAAATGTCAATGCAGACACCATTTCATTTGAAGAAATATTAGAATCTGATTCTTCAGCCTTTTTCTCATTTAAAAGCAAAGTGTCATGTTTCCTTGTCTCAGAGAGACAGCAACCTCACAGAAACAGATTCATATCATGCTAAGACAGGAACTGTTCTCCAAAGTTCCCTTCGTCTACCTATTAGTTTCAGAAGGGATCTTACAAGATTATCTTAGACCAGATACAAATGCCAAAGTGCTAATACCATTAAAATTAACCCCATTCTTCAAGCCTATATCCATACACCTGCAGAAGAAATATCAAAATGACCATTTCTTAGATAAGACATTGAAAGGTTTTCATAATTAAAGACAGACTCGTGTTCTCAGTGTCAAAACTGATTTCAGTGGAAACAGGAGCAATCCATTAAGTGCTTTGAGGCCAGTGGATGGAGGTTAAAAGTGCATTGGAAGAAATTTGGTCACAAGCTTAACCTGCAGCAAACAGATTAGATTGCATGTTATGGGAAAAAAAACTTACAAGGCAAGGCACATGGACGTCTGTGAATAAGAGCCTACCTAAGCAATCAGGAATTATTTCAAAGTGTTTAATTTTGTTTCCAAACAAGAACTGAATTTTTATAATTCTGTCACAGTTTTGATACTCTCTCTTGCTCATTGGGAGAGTGGGGGTGTCATCTAGAAATTTATCATTGCAGAAGATACATTGCTGCAGGCATAGAAGGTGTGCAAGATGATTATAAGTTTCAGTAGCACAATCTGCCAGACAAAGGTAGCATAACTTTTGGGATGCTGTTACATTGTGGATGCACATTTCCAGACATCTGCTTATACTCCAGACTCTTAATTACTATGCTCTTCTTTTCTCTAAAGCTATTTTTTGCTTTCTCACTCATTTCCAACTCTCAGTTCTCTCATCTGCATTGCCTGAATGTTTTACTGATTTTGTACTTTGGACACTTTGGGCATCTAGTCTCAACTCTAAAGGCATCTTATATAGGCTGATAATCAACTAATCTTCATTAACTAATATGTGAATAAAAGGTTGCAGGAATGAGGGGCTTGGCCCAAACATTTTCAAATTATTTTGAACTATTCTTCAGTGAACATAATGTGAGCCCCAATGAGCTAAGATTTTCTTCTTTTTTTTTTTTTTAAATAAGAATGGGACCATGATTAGGTTGTACATGAAATAAAAGGGGAATAAAAGGCAGTTATATACATATGCAGTTCTGTGTCTGCCTGTATTCATAACCTGTGTTAATGTGTCAGTAGAGCAGCTCCTCCAATTTTCGACTGTTGCTAGCCAAGTTTCAGACTTAATGGATCTCGAACGTTAGATAAATTGACAAATTATTCTAAGGCTGTTGGTGGAGCTTGTCCTTCATACTAAGAATAAAATTGCTCCTGAGAGCACGGAAAATTGCATTCAAATTATGATTCTAAACTGGCCTTGATTTATAATTTAATTAATACAGCAAATTCTGTAAATAAAGCCCTGTAGGTCTCCTAGACCTAGAATATTTAAGTACATACTCTAGAGAACTCTGAACTACCTCATTTTCCCGTGCACCCAAAATATTGATAATGGCTTGTGGTCCATCTTTTGATCATTCCTATACAGGGCCACAGCTATATAGTCATAAGTGTGGTCATCAACCCAAATTTTGTGATGTACTGTCATGCTTTAAGAATGGTACTCCCCAATTTAGTGCTCATACTGAGACTTTTCAAACCATGTTCTCACTCACTTTCCTTCTGCTGAGGGCTGGAGAGGAGAATTGGAGTCACAAAAGGTGAAAAACAATGGACTGAGACTTATCTCAGATTACTGGAAGCAGCACCACCCCACCACTCCCTCTAACAAGCTATCCCATCCAGAAGGAACCCATTCTCCCTGGAAGACTCCCTTCCTCCCACCCTGGCAACAGGAGGTGGTGTAGAATAACCTTTGTGTCCTAGCCAGGCCCATCCTGGCTACTGCAAAAATTAACCCTGTCTTGGCCAGAACCAAGATATACACAAATTCAAAGGAACACTACTGTTCTTCCACTGTGAACACTTGTTTCTCATTCTCATCTTGTTCTGGCATCTTTTCCACAACACACGAATAACCTTCCCTTATGACAATCCCTGTCCATATGAGAGATGTGTTAACCACCTGCATTCGGTCCAAAATACAAACTCATCCCCATCAGGCACTGAGTAGCCCTTCCATCTTCCTCTGCCCATGCACCTGTCTAGCTTGTGCCTGATCATAAAGTCTTAACTTCTCTGGACAAGTACAGGTGAATATGTAACACAATGATCTTTCAATCACAGGAAATTTATGGGGAAAGAAATTAAACTTTTCTAATGAATATGTCTGAAAAGGGAGGCAAGTTGGATTTAACCTGTCTAGGTATCACCTTATTAAAATACTGCTAAAGATGCAGACATTTCTTCCAAAAGACTGCAAATAGACCTTGATGCCAATGATCAGCAGAAGAGCAAAAATCCTGTAAAGCCAGAAAATTGACTGTATGTTGCAATCAAGTTTCTTTGTGAAGTTCTAAATGCTTTCTTAGAAAATCCCTATATATTAGTGACTTTAAAAGAAAATCTAGAAGAAGCTGAACTCTTGGTATGTCTTACAATCACAGTTTGTACATATAGTTCATAACAGTTAATGACATTTTTCTTCTCTTCAATTTCACATAAAAAGATAGAAAGGAAAGCTGCAAGAATTTGTCTATAGCATGATGACTGTGGTCAATATGTTACTATTTGCTCTGTCAATGCCATCAAAATATTGTTTAATAATTAAGAAGCAACCATGTAATTTTCTTCCCCAATAGTAGCAAATTAGGCACTTACTAAATAATTGGCAAAAATACTTAATTCTAGGGATGCTTTGAGGAACATACTATTAGCTGACAGATTTTAAAACTTTTCCTTGCATTAGTAATTGCATTTTTAAAATTATTTTCATATTAATTCTTACCAGTGTCGGAAACAGCATAGCTTGATAGTTCAACCTTCTCATTTTTAATAACTGACAACACTCTCTGACAAAAACAGAGAGGGAATCATGCAGGGAATTAATGAAATGGAGGTAGAATTCACACAGGTGGGGATATTCACATTCAGGCTTCATATCATAATGTTTACATGCCAATTTCTATGAAGATACAGTAAAAATTATAATTTGAAGGAGAAATTATAACAGTTTAAAATAACTACAAGTACAGTTTTCCAAGCAGCTTGAAAAAGTTTTAAATAATGCAGCAAGTGATACTTTTTAAAATCTTTGTAGGAAAAGCATGTCCATTGTTTCATAGAGCTACCTTCTTCAGACAAAGAAGCTGAAATAGTGGTATCAATATGCATTAAAAACACCTGTAACATGGGAATGTAAGTTCCACATTCTCAAAATACCAAAGGAGGAATTCCATTACGAGGCAATATCTGATAATTAAGTGAGAGTCATTCATGTGTGATTCTTCTTCTTTCAGGAAGGAAAAATACAACATTTAGATGAATTCAGCTGGGTCCCACTGACAATACTGAGGGATTACCACTGCATTTCATTTTGGGTGCAAACAGCAAGGGAAATTGTATACCATTGTCTAGTTGCACCAATGGTAGGCATTTCAGTGAAAAGACTTGTGTAAATGAGTTAGGCAGATTTGCTCAGAAGTAGAAGGTTCATCAGTTTCGTTGGACAAATATTTGATATTTTGCCCTTACTCATTTTTGCAAAAACCTCTAGGAAGAGAACTGGAGTAGAGACTATGAGCACTTTAACCAAGGTCTCTGAGTTGATGATTCCAGTAAGTCCATATTTCTTCCTCCAGGGAAAGAGATGTTGCTGAAGTATTTATTATATGGGCTACAAGGACTGTCAAGAAGAGCAGTTCCAGTGCTGGCATAATCTGCAATGAAACACTCTCATGTGGTGCACAGGACAGGCAGGTTCCTAAACTGGGGAAAACTCAGAAGAAGCTGATAGAGCCATCAGGAGCCCACAGCTTGTATGACAGCAACAGAAATTACCTGAGTGGTGCCAGGAGTAATGCAGCCAAGCCTCCACACAGCTCAGTCAGGGAGCCCTGCTATCCACCAAGCAGAAAGCCATGGTCTCTCTAAGCTCAGCATCCACCACAGCTGACCCAGCTTCCCAGACAGATCTCAGTGAGAACATGCTGCCACCCAGGTGTCAGCTGCTGTGACAGCAGTACTGGCCAGCAGCAGTGGGCACCTCCGTGGGACAGGTAGAGGAACTCCTTCATTTAGTGCAAGAGCTCTGAGAGGAGGTCAGTGAATTGAAGATTATCTGGGAATGATAGAGACAGACCACTGCAATCACATCCTACCTTCCCTGAGAAAGGCTTGACAGGATATGTGACAGAGGATTCCCTGTCCTCTTTCCACCTGGCTGAACACAGTGACAGAAGGTAGAGGGGCAATGGCAACAAGCTCCTGCCCAGCACAGGAGGCACCTTCCTGACTGCCCCATCATCCCAGGTGCCCTGAGGCAAGAGGCTCTGCAAGTGCAACCAAACAATAACAAGGAGGATGATTCACCTGGCATGGAGGTGTCAGTGGGATTAAACTGTGCTATGTCCTGCATCAAGCTTGCTTCAGAAAAGAAAGACAGCTGGGTGATAGTCATAGTAGATGCCCTTGTGAAGGCATGAGGATGCCCAACATGCAGAGCAGACTTTTTAGGGGAGTCTGGTGCCTCCCCAAAGACCCAGGGTTAAAGATGCAAAGAGAAAGTTCCCCACCTTGGTACAGCACTCAGGTTATTATTCATTACTGACTTTTCAGGTAGGCAGCAATGAAGTTGCAACAAGAAGCCCAAGGGAAATCAAGAGAGGTTTCAGGGCCTTGGGACATCTGGTTAAGGGATCAGGACCACAAGCAACATTCTCAGTTTCAGGGTATGATGAGGGAAGGAATAGGATTATCCAGCAGACCAATTCCTGGCTCTGAGCCTGGTGTCGCTGGCAGAATTCTGGGGTTTTGGATCATGGGTCAGTCTACACAACACCAGGGCCTGCTGATGACAGATGAATCTCAGTGAGGAAAAAGGATCTTTGTGGAGGAGTTAGCAGAACTCATTGAAAGAGCTTTTAACTGGGTCTGAAGGGGGAAAGGGATAAATTCAGGCTCACTAGAGATAAGCCTGTGAGCAGCACACCAAAGTTTGAGGGATGGTATGCTAGTGAGATCCTTCAGTCTGCTGTATCAGTGGAGGTAGGGTGTGATGATTCATGTAATAGCAAAGTCACAAGGGTCAATAATGTATTAGAAACCACAGAAATGCACCAGAATTGTCATGCAGGAATTAGAATTTCTCCCACATAAAAGGCAGTGAGCTTAATAGCCCAACTGGATTGTATCTACAGCAATGCATGGAGCACAGGCAAAATCCAGGAGCTGGAAGTACAGCAGGAAAACTTTGTGAAGGGGTGCAGTTGATTCACCTTCCCTGGAGGTATTTATGGCTTAGTGGTGGACTTGGCAATGCTGGGTTAATGGTTGGACTCCATGATCTTAAAGCCTAAATAATTCTATGATTCTGTAATTCAGCTATTCATTTGGAAATTATACATTTTCATTCTCATCACTCCATATCTTTTGTTTCAATTCATTTAGTACAGGTACAAATTTTTTTTCCTGGTCAATGAACCTGTTTTACTAGAAACTGGTCAGTACATGAGAAATTAATGTCATAGCTAAAGCCTTCCAGTCTCTGGCTTCAAGGTCAAACACTGAAAAATATTTGAGGCAACTTTCTTCATAAAATTTAGCATTCAAGTGCCTTTGAGCATCTTGACTGGATACACTAATTATTTTTCATAGTGATTATTTCTAAGCAATCTCTGAAAATAACTGGTTATCTACTCTGCAGAGACACTAACTGTGAGAAATGACTGATCACTTTTTAAAATTTTATTAAACTTTAGCAAAAACTACAACTAAAGGACTAAATAAGGAAAATTACAGCACTGAGAACCCTCATGACTACCAGCCACATACCCCTCTTCAAAATGGCTGTTCTGCCTTTTATACTTCTAGCCCCCTCCTAAAGTCTTGTCAGTCAACTCCTTCCTTGCCATCCAGTGGTAGAGATCATTTTCTTACATCCTGATTGGAGGTCAGGTGTTACTGTAGTAACAAGCCAACCCTCCCCAAATGCCCCAACTACCAAGGCCATCCCATGATAGCAATGCTAGAGGGTAGACATACTACAGTAACATAACTATAAACAGATATAATGTTCACCCCTTAATTGTGAGAGCCAACCATCTCATTACTCATCTATGACAACACTAATAGGAAATTCAAATAATTAGTACTTGCTCAGAGTGGGAAAGAATTGAGCAAGAACTCAGTTCCTTCCTGCTCACAATTTCACCAGATTTTTTTTCCAATGTAACGCAATTGTTTTTAATACCACAGTATTGTGGTTGATCCCCAGCCAGCAGACAAGCCCCACACTGCCACTCACTCACTTCCCACCATTAGGGTATTGGAAAGATCAAAGCTGGAAAACTCATGGGTTGAGATAAAGACAGTTTAATAGAGAAAGCAAAAGCCATGCACACAAACAAACCAAAACAAAGAATTAATTCACTGCGGGCAGGTGTTCAGTCACCTCCAGCAGAGCAGGACCTCATCACAAGGAGACAAGAGCAATCACTCCAAACATTCCTCCTTCTTCCTTCTTGTGCACAGTTTATATACTGAAAATTATGTCATAAGGTCTGGAATATCCCTTTGGTCATTTGTGGTCACCTGTCCCAGCTGTGTCTCCTCCCAGCCTCCCATGTACCCCCAACTTCCCACCAGTATGGCAGTAAGAGAAGCAGAAAAGACCTTGGCTTTGTGTAAGCCCTGGCCAGCAATAACCAAAACATCTCTGTATTACCAAGCTTGTCTTCAGCACAAATCCAAAACACAGTGCACCACCTGCCACTGTGAAGAAAATTAACTCTACCCTAGCCCATACCAATACACGCAGTAATGAAATTACTTTTCTACTCACATCACAGAGCTCAGAGTCCTGCGTACATGCTGTATGAAACCCAGGTAACCTGTGAAGCTCCACTGTTGAAAGCTCAGATATTTGTTTTTCTTCTCTTCATGGCTTTAGCTGTTCTGACCACTGTCATAGAAGTGAAGATGTGTTAGATGTCACTGTGTTTTTTAAAAAGAAATAAATTCCCTAGGCTTAAAGACAATAGTATCTAGGTGGTACAAACTACCAGCCTTGCCATTCACACCTTACCGAGGTAATGAAGTGGAACCAGAGGAAGTTGCCATCTGCTACAGTTTGGCTCTAGACAGTTTTCTGCAAGACTAAGTTAACTGGTCCACATCACATCTGTTTTTCCTGTGATCTGTGATGCCTGTAATTGTCCACTGCAAAAACATAAAAGCATTATTTTAAGACTACAATTGAGAATTTGTAGCAGATTACTGGAGTCAGTGAAAGCTGGCAGGGCATCTCTGAGACAACAATTTCTTATATACCACCTCTGGCTGGCATCTTGGAAGAACTATGTCCATGTTTCAACAAGACGCTGTGGTCTCAGCCTCATAGGCTGGAGAATTAAAATTTGTAGTGATTCTACAGCTTAACATATCCCTTAGGTTTGTGGGTTTTAGTAGGCTAATTTAGGTGCTGGTGTTTGTCACAGTAGAGTTCAGTTTTAGTAGTGTGCTATTAGCAACTCATTATCATAAAACACTCTCAGGAAGAAGTCAGAACTGTTACTAAGATTTAGAAAGCTAAGCAGAGTCAGAAGAAATTTTAATTCATCAGCTTTTAATGTTTTTTTTTTTTTTTTAAGAAAAGGCTTTACCTTATTAATAAGGCATATTTTCATGTTATATTTCAAAACCCCTCCCTACTGTAAAAAAATTCTGTGGCTATAATAGGGAATTCATTTTGATATAGGATTGGTTTTGGAGGGAATGTTTGATTTTGTTTGCTTGTTTTACCAATATGGATGCTGGGGTGGGGTGGGGGGGTGGAATACAGAGAAAGATAGGTTTAAAGTAGTGAATTTGCAGGGATTTATGAGGTCCCCTTGGAGGAGAGGTATTATCTTTCACACTTACAGATTTTTTTTTCCAAAGATAGGAAATTATCTTTCTCTTCAAAGACAAATTATATTTCCAAGAATCTCGGCAATGGCCTGATTTGGAAAAGTAAAGCTGAATCCATGAGAAAAATCACATTGACAACACAAATTTGCCCATCTACATATATTAGACATCCACTTTTAGCAAAAAAATAAAATTTGGACACAAGATGAGAATGAATGATTTCAGTATGGCTGTGTTACTAAAGAAAACATCATATAATAAATAAAATATTTGGTCTTGTTCACTGCAAAAAGTTCATGGTATATTATACAGGTGTCTGTGACTAATCCACCTCTGTTAGATAAATATATAGGCAATGTTTGTCTTATTCACTGTAACAACGGAGAAGCAAGTATGTTTGAAAATGGAAATAACTATAGCCATTCCCTTAGATGTGTTTCTTGTAGGAATGTAAAATGGGGAGCATATAAATTTGTCTTTCATGTACATGCATGAAAATTGCTAAGGGAAGTTAAACTGAGAGGATCAAATCATAGTGATTTTTTACGTCTGCTTTGGACTGGTTTTCACAGGATAGGTCCAGTTGAGGTGGAAATTTCATCTGTCTTGTAACTGCTGGAAATCAGAAATGTCAGATCATTGTCACTGTGGGAAGCAGAGTATCTGCGAGGAGGCCTTGCTTAGAACACTGGAAGAATAGCACAGAACTATTTTCTGTCAAATAAATTGTTTAGGTGCTTTGGTTTAGGACAAATTTGGGAGAAAATTTTTAAAGGGGTTTTTAGAAAGTAAATTTAATTGACTTTTTTTTAAATTAGTTTGGGAAAATATTTTTTTTGGAGAAAAGTGGAAAAAATTGTTCATTTAATAGGTAAAAGATTTATTAGTATTAAAAAATGAATAATATTAAATAATAAAAATTTTGGCTGCTTTGAGGATAAACCTAGAAAATTTCTTTCATGGTTTGTAGTTTGGCTTATTTAATTTTTTATTAGGTTTTTGGGGTTGGAAATGTTGTGGCCCAGGCCTGGCCTGGCGGGCCATAGGTGTAGTTGGTGGGGTTTTGAGTTTTTAATTTAAAGTATGTTTAAATAGTTCTAAGAAGAAAAAAAAAATAGAGTTTAGGGAATGTTTTTGTTTTAGATATTTAAAAATTAATTAAAAGTAAAGGAGAGCTCTGTTTTGTTGTTTGTTTGTAGATAACATAGTTTAGGAGTAGGAATGTGGAGGAGTGAGTGTAATGTTTGAAAACAAATTGAGCACTTTTTTTCTTTTCTTTTTACTTTTAGAACTAGTTTTAAAAGTGTAAAATTTATTTTTTCATTAAATAGATGAATGGGGATGTAATTTAAGCATTATAATGTTATTTTAGCATATTTCATTTATTATTTTTAGACTGTTATCTTATTATAAAAATTAATATATATTTTAATTTTATAAATATATATTATATATAGTATATAGTTATATATAGATAATGGCAGTAATATTTAGTACATAGTGAAATTTATATATCGTTTTATTTAATAATTAGATTTTTTGAGGTACATATGTTGGGGGTTGTTTTGTATTATTTATTATGTGTAATTTGGTTTTTTGAGTAAAGATAATTTTATGGATGGGTTTGTTTGTATTTCAGTTAGAATTTATTTAAATTGTTTTTTAATAAATTTTTATATTCATTAGTGGGATTTTGTTTTTATTTATTGTATGTAGGGGTTTAGATTGGGTAGGGTTTGTTTGGTTGGTGGAGCTTTGGGTGTTAACTAAGTGGCTTTTGTAGATGCCATTTTTAATTTTTGAAAGATTTTTTATTTAATGTTTTTAAGGTGGTTTTTCATAGTTTATTGGATTTTTTTACTTTGTTTGTAGTTGCTGTATGGTAGGGGATATGGTACACTTATTCAATGTTATGTTTTTTAGCTTAGGTGTTGATAAGGCTGTTTTCGAAATGAGTCTTATTGTTTGATTTAAATATTTTAGGGGTATTATGCTTCTAATGGATTTGGTTTTTTAGGCTTAGGATGGTGTTATGGGCCATAGCATGAGGTATAGGGTAGGTTTTTAGTTATTTAGTTATGGTTTTTATTACTGTGAGTATGTAGTGTTTGCTTTGGTGGGTTTGAGACAGTGTGATGTAATTAATTTGTTAGGCTTTTTTATATTTATATTTGGACTATTCTTTATTATATTATATTATGGGGGTTTTAATTGCTTGGATTGTTTGATGGTAGCATACGCTTTATATATACTACATTTTACTACATTTATACTACATTTATCTACATTTATACTTCATACATTTTATTTATGCATAATTTGAGTTAAATTTACTTTTTGGTTTTGTGCTTATTTATAGGTGGTATTTTTACTTTGATGATTTGAGGTATTATGGGCTTATTGAGCTAGGAATAAATTTTTTGTGTTGTAATATAAATTTATTATTGACATTTTATTTTTTAGCTTGTTTTGGTGTTTTTATTAGTTTTATTTTTCGGGATATGGGTATTTATATGATGGAATTTTATAGATAGTATTTTTATTTTGCTAGTGATTTTTTATTTTTTAGCAGCTTAAATGGGGGGGGGGGGGTTAATGCTAATTAGCCTTTGGGGTTTTTTAGCTATTTTTATAAAATATTGGCTACTATTAATGAATTCGTATAAAGGTATAGTTTTGGTGTGGTTTTTTTTAAATAATGTTTAGGGTTAGTTGAATGGTTTGAAGTTTAGTAAGCTGATTTGATTTCTTTTTTTTAGTAGTTCTTCTGATTTGTTATGTATTTTCCGCCTCTCGCAGTAGGAGTGACAGCCACTGGTTGAGACTCACTGTCTGGTTTAGCTACAGCCTGAGTGACTGGGATAGCTGCTCATTTATCTCCCTGCTGATTTACCTCCCCTGCCTCTGTCTGCAGCCCTACAGTATCTAGCAGCATGCAATAAGCATAGGCCAGGGCCCAGTTTATTGCAATGATCCTTTTCTCCTCAGAGGCATCATGACGCTTTTCTTTCAAGTATCTTCCCACCTCAGCTGGGTTCTGAATTTGTCACGTGGAAAAATCCCACGCTATAGGATCAGAAAATTCCCTCAGGGTTTGGCCCATATCCTCCCATTCTCCACATCACTCAGGATTTCCCACACCTGGGTCTACTCCTGGGTCAGGGGTCTCATCAGCTCTTTTGGACATCTCAGCCCTAATTCTAGACAAGTTGCAGACCATATAGAGGAAGCCTTCCAGATTAAATACCAGGAAGGTGGTAACCTTGGCATTCAGGGGAAACTGAACATTCTCAAAAAGTGACTTAGATTCAAAGGAGAAGAAGGAAAGGAAAGGCTGAATAGCCTCATTCCCTGCTCTAACTGGGTGCAATTATTAACAAACTCCCTAAACTTGCTATTGAAATCTGGACACAGGCTGGGATGAAAAACTTAAACCATATATGGAACAAACTCTAATACTTTTATAAACTTTCTATAAATCATTATCATCAAGCCCAGCACAATATCTGTTCTAATATGTGCCCCTCTGCTGTAAAAACTACATGTTAGGGACAATACTGGAGCTATTTCTGGACGAGAAAACAAGCCTAGGGACCAGAAAGGTATTAAAACTTCAAAAGAGCCTAGGGACCAGAAACACATGAAGGCCTCCACCCCAAGAGATTATGAATTCAAGCAACATGGCTACTCACTGCTTTATCCCAACAAAGAGTAAGTACAACCAAAATGCAATCGGTACAGGTTTTTTCCACTTTCTCACACATTGGGTACCAAAAATTGTATTTGTCCTGTTTTAAGGCAAATCTGGGAGAAAACTTTGAAAGAGGTTTCTTCTAGAAAGCAAATTCAAATGACCCCTCCCAAAACTGGTTTGGAAAAAGATTTTTTTGGAGAAAAGTGGAAAAATTTATTTAATAGATAAAGCATTTATCAGTACAAAAAAAAAGAGGAATTATATTAAAAAATAAAACTTCTGTCTGCTTCAAAGAAATTATAACCTTAGAGAACTTCTTTCATGGGTTGTAGTTTGGCTTATTTAGTCTCCTTTCAGCCCCTCTTGTGCTGGAAATGCCTCAGCCCAGGCCCGGCCCAGTGGGCCACAGGTGTGAGTTGTTGGTGCTTTTTTGGGTTTTCAGTCTAGAGCAGGTTAAATAGTTCTAAGAAAAGAAAAAAAAAAAACTGTTGTCTAGGGAACTTCTTTGCCTCAGCTAGCTAAAAACTAACTAAAAAGCAAAGGAGAGCTCTGTCCCACTGTCTGTCCATCTGCAGACAACACAGTCCAGGAGCAGGATGCGGGCAAGAAAGTGCAGTGTCTGAAAAAAAACTGCACACTTCTTCTCTCCCCCTTCGCTCTCAGAACCAGTCTTGAAGGTGCAAATTTTATTTTTGGGCTAACTAGAATAATGGGGATGCAATTTAGCATTATAAAGTTATCCTAGGACATTAGGAAGCTAGCAAAACACTTTTAAAAGACTTTCAATTAAAGTGACAGTGAAAAAACTTTTCTAAAAAAGTATGTTTCTTTTGACTTTTTAGAACAATGCTGTAATTTTGAAAGGAGGTAATCTAGTTCAATCACCCTGTACATCCTCAAAGCAAGACAGCTTCTAACTTTAAGAAGCAAAGTATACACTGTTTTGTGGCATTTCCAGAAGTACATACATGTTGGGGAATCATTTTTGTCTCTAATTGTTGCACAGTCTGGTTCTCTTTTTGTCTCCATCCTCCTGACTTTAGTAGTATTAAAAAAAAAAAAAAAAAAAAAAAAAAAAAAAAAATTAAAATAAAAAAAAAGCAGAAAAGGAAAATCTAAGGCCCTTCTCATTATGGTAACTGTAAAATTATACTTTTATTATTATAGCATATACTTTTTATTTAATTTCTTTTCCTCTGACTTTCTCTATCCCATGGTTTTGTAGATAACTGAACTAGTGGTGGTTTCAGCTGTTAGAGTGCATGGGCTGTAGGTCAAATTATATTGACTATATTGTCAGTCCTTGTTTCCCTTGCCACATTCTCTCACCCCAAAAAAATGGAAATAAACAAGATAGAAAAAATTAAGTCTCCAGCCTTTTAGGAATATAGCATGTAGCTTGTTAATTGCAGGAAAGTTATTTCAGAACAGAAGGCTAGAAGGTCTCAGAAGTTCTTGATAATAAATCCAGAAAAATATAAAACCAGTGGCATAGTCTTCAGGGACACTTGTAACAGATAAGAGAGATGTAGCAGACAGTGAGAGAGACCTTACAACTATGATGGAAATAGCTAGAGGAAAATTAGTACAGACCAGAAGAAAACCCCAGTACTCCCTCCCAGAAGCAGCCAAAATATTTTAGAGGAAAATAGACAAAAATTCTGGGATTTGGCCACAAGGAAGACCTGAGTGACCATTAACAAGAACTAGCTCCTATTGAGTGCTGTGCTCGCAATTAAAAAGACAGTAGTGAGATGAAAAATGGGGAAAATATCAAGGATTTAAGTGACTAATTAAAGAGGAAGTGTTGTCTGAACAAGGCTTGCAAAAACATTATATACTTTTAGGAAAGGAAAAACATTCAGTTCTGAGGTAGTTTCTGTACCAGACTGCCGAGCCAGCTGTCTTATTTTCCAACACTAGCTTCTATGGCTCAAAGAAAGTAGAGCTTGCAGGACAGGAATTGAATAGAAACCCCTAAATTAAAGCAGGTGTTAAATGACAAGGGAACAAAAAACTTCTGAGGATTATTTAAAACTTATGTAGAACATACATTGTATTATATATTTTACAAATAGGCTTGCATGAATACCACAGAAGGATTTGTTTGACCACAAAAAAGAGAAACAGCACACCTAATTTCCAAGCAGATACTGGTAGCATCAGAAGCTGTACAGAATACATCATCTCGTTACAATATAAATCTTTGCCCCCCACCCACTGATGCTCCTTATTCCAGTAATCATTTGTAGTGAAATTCCAGGGAGAACAACTAATAGAGTCACAGCAGTACACCTGTATTATAACAGGAGGGGACTGTGATTACTGGAGGAGAATTTAAACAACTCAAGATTATGTGATACCCTAGCTGCTCTAGTTCACAGAAAGGCCCCAGTGGACTTAGGTAATTTTTTCAAATTTCACCCACCACCCACAGCATTCTTCAGTTCTCTGTGTAGAATAATGCACTGTTGGCTCATGAAAAAAAAAGGAAAATGACTGTACTCCCCCAATTAGAGGGTGTCACTGTCACTTTTGCCATCCACTGATATCCAGTATAACAAGAATATCATTATGACTTCAATTGAACTATCACACTGTGTATCTGGACAGATTAAGCAGTAATAAGAAACACACTGGATGACATCAGGTAGGGTTTGTTCTGCCTATGTTATGGAATATTGGAAGAGGGCAGCTGTTCAATCAATACTTGTTCTTTGCAGAACCTGTTGACTTGGAAAGTTGCAAGGGGCATTTTTAAAGATATAAAATGTAGGGGAGCAAGTCTATGCTTGCTACTCTTAATGTCATGGTATCCATAGTTAACGTTGGACTACTAGTGCTGCATATAAATGGATGTTTCCACCTCTTCTCATGAATGTAAACATAGGTTATCTCAGTAAACTACAACTAAAAATTCCCCTTTTCTCCTCTCCCCAAAAAAAAAAAAAAAAAAAAAAATACCTAAATGGAGTAGAAGATGAGTAGACTAATGTGCCTGGCATGAACACAGATTTTAATAGGAATGTTCTCAGTACACTTCCCACAAGATCTGGTTAAATTTTTGTGAAAAATCAAAAATTAAAACTATGTTGCAGGTATTCTTTTAACTGAAACATTACCACCTGCTAATATGAGGTAAAATTGACATATGGCTGATTCTATACTTCAGCTTTATTCTTGAGCTCCTGAGTGCATATAAATGGAAAGATCATGACCTAATGCTGATCAATATATACATAAATTGATTCATGTCTAATGTAAGTCTAGTGCAGTCTAAAAATCAAAGTTGGAGGGCAAAAATGTTTTTTTAGGGACAGAATGCAGAAGTTTAAATTTGTCATAGATAGAGCAAAGTCATTTGAAAAATGTACCTATATAGCAATGCGAGCAGAACAATGAGATAGAATTCAGAAGAGACAATACAAGCATACTTTTATTTTCATTTTAAATTTGATATTGAAATGAATGTACAGCATAATAAGAAAATCCTTGTCATTTCTAACTAGATATACAACTTTGCCATGCAGATTTTATAACAAGGTCTTACCCTGAGCAAGGCAAAGCTGGATTTCTGACTGTTCATTTGGTAGCCATGAAAGGCCTTGACAGGTTCCAGTTCCTTCTGAGACAGTTTTCTATAAAAAAAAAAAAAACCTGACAAACGAAAAAAAAAGGCCACTGATTCTACTTATCTAGCCTCATAATTTCTCCATACATGTAAGACTTTCCAACTCAAAGGCTTCATAATTTCTACAATGTCAAGGATATATCAGAACACTGTCTATACCCTGGCATTTTTTTCTTCCACAGTAGCCTATCAAGAGCTACTGAAAGATAACGAACCATTTCTGTGTTGAGATAGGAATAAAGCATATAGAGGTGCCATGGCTTTCCAAATGCTTGAATCTTTCTGTAGGGCTGTCAGATGAAAGAAGATTTGAAATCACGCCCCTTTAAATACTTTTCTAAATTATTTATTATTATTATTATTATTATTATTGCTGAATTCTTAGAGATTTCCTGCCATTCCCAAAATTTAACATTGTTGTTCCTTAAGCAATACTGTTGTCAGCAGAGATTTGGGCCCAAAGAAAATCAGAAGCAAAAATAATACCAAGTTTTTCTTCAGGACAGTCTTCTCCTAGATGATAAAAGGAATTTATTATTATGTGGTAAATAAGCAAGAAAGCCACCATTCAAGAAGAGACTATTTGGCAGCTTAGGACAGAACTGGATGTTTATGTTTATAAAGAGGTTGATAAAAAACATTCTGGAACTGTTCTCTAGCCGTTTTCCTACCCTTGCTCCTCTGTATCTGTTTATGAAGTTATGTGATATCATTACACATATTAAATGTGCTTTAGTTTGCCATTGACATGATGACAACTGAGAGCTCTTCTCTGATTAGCAAGATGGATTCGGAATGCACTCATGTGGCTGCTCTGTGCTGAAAGTCACAATCTCATCTTGCAGGATCTATTTATGAGCTGCTGCTGACTTCATCTTTCCAACCCCTATTTAGGGCTCTGTGTATCTTGCAGATTAGATGCAATTCTCTCTCCATAATTCAGAATTTCAAGGAATCTTTGCACCTTCTTATTTATCTCTCAGAGGGATGTTAGTGATACCTTCAGCTTTATTGTGATCTACATGTACATTTCTTCCACTATACAGGATGTAAGTTTTCTTTAGTTTAGTTCTGATTCTCTCTTTGCTTCCAGCTATGTTCAGCTAGTGTTCTTCCCAGATCAAAACATCATTCCATTAAACCTTCCTGCCTTCCATCCCATCAAAATATTGATGAATTTTCCCAGAAAACACCCTGGAAGCTGAACACATGCCAGTTCCACTTGCTGTTTTTTGCTGGACTGAAACTTTGAGCTCTAGATAACTTTCTGCCTCAGGTGACTCTTAGTGATTTGGATTTTCTTATGTCTTAAAGTTCAGAGCACTGACCATTCTCCACAGTATTATCGTGGACTGGTTGAATTTCTTTGCCTGGTGAGCAGCTCAAATTGTTTCATGAGGATTTAATTCTGATTTTTTTTTTTTTTTTTCTGTAGTAGCTCCCAGAATTTTTTATTCCCCTCACAGACTCACCTCCTGCTAGGAACATATCTAGTCCTTAAAAATTGCTCTTAGGTCTCAGTTCTGGTTTCATCTCTCTGGTTTCATCTTCAGCTTGTATTTTTCATTGTTTGCAGCTATCTGGTACTATACTCTTCAAATTTCCTTATAACAGTTGTAGGATTTCTTTCTTTTTGTCTGAATTACATTGAAATTATTAGGCACATAGAGCAGTTCAAAGACAACTATTCTAGAAATAGGGCAACTTTCTAAATAATTTTCTCTTTTCCTGGCATCCTAATACAGATCCTTGCAAACACAGTGTGACAGGCTATTTTAAACTTCCTGTGAGTTTTCCAAATCTCCAGAGAGTTTTGGCTCCAAAGAAGCTTTTAGTTACTTTATTCTTTCACTGCAGCTCTTTTCTTGTTCCATTTTACAAAGATCAGGAGGTGATCAGCAACCATTCAGAGCCTACCATTCTCACTAGAGTTCTGCTTTATTTAATTGTTCTTGCCAGCTGCTTTGTGCACAGTCAGAGGGAGCAAAGAAGCAAGTATTCTCACCATATGTCATGAAGGAGCACACAACTGCTGGCGTGAAGGAAGAGGTGACAAAAGTTACTCTGAACTCTAAAAAGAAGCAGGCAAGGAATGGCAGCTCTCAGGGGGCAAGAGAGACTGAGCCAGATGCTCAGCCCTGGCTCTGACACATGCCCTCAAATCACTAAAGCATGCAGATCTTGATGTCTCTTTGGTGTCAAGTACATCAGATAATTTCTTATCTGAAAGATAAGATTTGTAGTTCATGCTCGCATCAATCCCAAAAGAGCCAGATATTTAGCTGCTACCAGCAGAGTCCTGTGGGTTCTAATAGCCCTGATCAGCTGCTCTCCCACACCCTTGGTCCATTGGTCCAGGAGCCTTAGCTCAGTTCATGTCATCACGTCCACTTCTAGCGTAGGTTAAGTCACAGGTGTGCCTGTCTGTACTCTTGAGTCTGGCCTTGTTTCCTGGATGAAGCTAGGATGTGTGTTGTAGGTAGCTGCCATCCAGCCCTGTGTTCTGGATGGATTTGGGACCATCCAGAACAGTGGATGCAGTGCAGCCTTGTTTACAGCCCTTCTCCAGTCAGACCCTGGATGTGGCCAATTTCTTCACTATGCCAGAGGCTGTTGATAGACCCTGCTTCAAACCTCCAGCTTTGCTCCTGTCGTTTGAACCCTGTGGGATGGTACACTGTCAGTGAGATGCTGTCCTGCTCTGAGGTCAGCCATTGCTCCTGGCTTGGCTCCTGTTATGTTGTAGCCCTGTTCATGTTGTTCCCCAGCAGGTACAATCTCTTCTCTCCCTGCAGAGAAGAGCAACCTTACAACATGAAGGCTCCCGATGAAACAAATTGTACAGGTAAGTCAATTCAAGGAGTTTTATCTCTTCTTACATGGCTTTACGTATCCTGGATCTATGCAGGTGCCATACAGTGCAAATTTTCATCTGTGCTTTTGCAATAAAAGGATCTAAACTTGCCACATAAGTGACCCATAGCCAGACCAGCTGGTCTGTACTTTCCCACCATTATATTGGAGGGGAATATGTCCTAAACATATTCAGCTCAAACACTTCCCAGATGACAAGCATTGAGCTGAGATATAACAAAAATCAAACTAGCAGAGGGCTTAGTCAAAGGAATCAGGACGGCAGGAAAAGTTCTGTGACAACTTTTTCAAATCCAATACTGGATTCTGAAGTCCCTAGAGAAGACTGTCAAACCTCACTCCACAAGCATGAAAGTGATGAAAGCAAGCTGCTGTCCCTAATGTAACAGCATCTGCAGAAACCATGCTAACAGTTAAGAACAGCTGAGAGAAAAGATACATAATATATAACAGTTTCTTCTAAATGTAGTGGGGAATGTTGTTGCAGTATACAGACTTCACCTATAGCAGTGTCCTGTGTGACACTCCTGCTGGGATGGATGTTTGCCCAGCAGGGAGAAATCACAAGCAAAAAAAAAAGCTGTGCAAGAAAGGAAGAAAATTGCACTTCTCATTTCAAATATCACATCTGAACATTTAGTTACAGAGCTACTAGCAATAACAGAACACATAGTAGCAGTGGAATTCTGCATTTAAACACATAATTTTCTGCTAATAGGGATCTACAAGGAAGTTTCCTATGACATGTTATTAAAAGCAGCCAGCAAGGTAGACCTCTCTTCTAGTTAAGAAATTTTACATGAGGTTTACTTCAAAGCCATCTGAAAAACTTCAATGAATGCCAAAGGAATTAATAAATATTTTCCAGTTTTTTTCTAATGTAGGAATGTATGACTGATTACCTACAGGTAATCAGGTAGTTAATACTTACCTGAAAGAAATTTTTAATTCTGTCTTTGTAAAATAGACATTGAATTTTCTGTGAGTGATTTTGTTTAAGAGCAAAATTATAAACTGTTCTGTCTTAGGGCAAAAGCAGTGAAAATGTTGCTGTACCTCTGTTTTGATTTACTTTTTCAGTACAGATAAAAACAGACTAAAACCCCCCAACCACCACTAAAGCAATCTATGCATTACTTTTGTGGGAGTCTATAGATGTTAAATAATTGTAATCTCTTAACACTGTTAATAGATCAGTCTGTGTTTTACAGTTCTGCTCCTATAGGCAAATAAATGATTAAAAAAAAAAAAAAAAAAGAAGATTAAAAAAAAAGAGATAAAACAGTGTAACTGTTGCACTACCTGAATGCATGTCTGAATTATTCAAGTTAAACACAAGGTTTCATGCCTTTCCTTGTCTCTGCCTGTGTCAATGATCTATGGAGTGCTACTAGCAGAAGAGGAAAACTATTGACTTTTAATAGACTTATTTATTTCATAAGTTGCTATGAAACAACATTGGCCAATTGGGTGGTTTTGTCCCCTCCACTGCTTTTCTTTATAAAGGCTCTCATCCTAATATTTTGGATATAAATACCCCAATTTTACTATATAAAGCTATTTTTATGCATGTCTACATAGCATTACATTTTTAGCAGTTACTAAAAGCTGCATTTTTTGCTACTCAGTTTCTACACTGTAGTCCACAGAAATAATCTCTGTCTCTTAAATTGTAACACAGCATTATTCCACCCCATGTAAATGCTGAGGGCTAGCTTAATTCCATGGGAACTCAGTGAGGAGCTCAACATAGGGTCCTCTAAAGTGCAAATTAAAACATGGTTTTCAATGTGGTCACACAAATTAAAAATCAATGTGAAACTGAGTAAAGAGCAAAACTATACTTTGTATAACACTAGAAATCAGGTGCCTGAAGAGACAGCAAATAGGCACTGGGCTAATAGTGGTGAAACAGCAATACTTTTTATGATTGATATGATTGATTTGTTATTCTTCTATGTACCATGGATACAGACAGAAGAACATAAGAGTTAGTGCAAGAGACATGGAGATGAAAATTCTTTTTTTCACCAGATTTTAGGGCAAGAAACTCCTGATTCTTGTCCACTTCTTTAAGTTTCAATTTCCCAAGTTGAGTTCAGTGATATTTTTTTTCTTGTTTGTTTTGTTTCTTCTTTTTTTGCAGGTAAAAATTCACCTTGAGACTGAGAGTACTATTTGCCTCAGAATATCTCCCAGGTGAAGTTTTAACACAAGACCAAAATTAGGGAACAGTGAGGCCTTCTTTGAATTGGTCTGACCCTGTTAACATATTTTCCTGTGGTATTAAATAGACACATAAATTACTAGTATAAAACAGCTTAGCATTTCTTCTGGTTTCTGAGTGCAACCATTTCAGTCTCTATAATCTGAAATTATAGACCTTTCTTATGCAAATGAGAGGAAAAGCTCAGTGTGTTTTCTTCACCCTTCAGCACCAATTGCAGACAACTGGCATCAGGACAGAGCTTAATCCCGAGTCCTATAGCATCACCTGCTGTTCATAATATAGATATCAAAAAAATGAATTCTGTTTAGTTTAGTAGGGGGGAAAAGCCCATACTTAAGGCCTGTATCAACAGGAGTCTGCATTACTGCGAGGCTGGAGTGCAGAAAGTTCAACATTTTTGGTAGTCCAGGGTTTTGTAGGCCAGACTTCCAGCCTTGGCTTGGGTAAGGCTGATGCACTGTGTAAATAAAATCCCAGCTCATCCCTGAGCTGAAGGAGCTGTAGTATCTGGTCTGCTCTCTGTCTCCTCCACCGTGTTATTGTGAGGGATGATCCCTCTGGGATCTTTCTGTCCACAAAGAAGTATTCAGTGGTAGAAGCAGTAGTCTAAGTCTCAAAGTCTTGAGGTGGATTCTACTTGCTGTGGCTGACTGTCCTCATGATCTAGATAAAAATCTGTGTTTCTTTTTGTGTTAATTTTCTCCTCTGTAAAATGTAAAGTAGGCAATGCTTGGACTTGGAAGATCTACAGTTCCTACCTCCATCATTTACCAGCTGCTTAATTTTGGGCACTGTCTATTTTCCCAGTAAGACATGACCAACAGTTTCTACTTTGCTAAGAATAATTCAGCTGTGCATTGGCCCTTTGCTAACTCTCTGGAAGATATGACATGTCAAAAAGACTAAGATGCTTAGGTAGACAGGTGCTGAAGCAGTCTACCTTCCTTTGACAGAAGAATCTATACAGTTGGATACATTTCAGCTTTGTCACTGCAGAGAGCCTTCCCTACACCCAGGATACATGAAAGGCCTTAGACTATGTTATGTTCAGTGGCAGTTGAGGACTACATTATGTTCAGTGTCAGTTGAGGACAAAAAACCCATGAAATGGGTGAGAAAGATCTAACCTAATGAACACTGTTGCATTGCACCACAGAGATTCTGTGAAAAAATGTTAAATGCAATGGTTCTTACAATGTAATGAATTAATGTGTGTACTTGAGTAAATTTTCTCTGTTTAAGAGACACGTAGGATAAATTTAGAAAAATAAGACATGCTATGTTTCTGCTTTCAAACACATTCTTTGCACTCTGTTACGTGAATTGTTGTATTTCAATAGTTTCCTTTCTTCAAGGCATACTGACAATGACATCTTCCCATTAGTATCACCTGTTCAGTGTTTTTAAAATGAAAATAAGAATATTTGCATTTATTGTTGCTATTATGCCACTAACTAGTGGTTAAACTACAAAATTAAATATTCTTGCTGGATCCTGCAAGTTAGTATCAAAAGACCTTAATGTTCTTAGTCTGTAGGTGCTACCTGATGTTAGTGCTCCATAATCAACATCCATGAACAGTTGTAGGGAATCAAAGTTATGATGTCACCCATTTCCATATGATGTCAGCACTCCTGCTATTAGCTACAGTAAGAGATGCTGGAAGGATCTTTGTGTGCGAAAGAATCTGTGAAGTCACTGTCTCTAATACGGCATACTTTCATTTTATGATGGTGCTGGAGGCCAAGTAAATGGTGGCAGAACAACATACAGTGATACTGATTTGAGGAGGTGTGCCCAAGATAACCGAAGCTGCCAAATATTAGGCCTCTGTGGGTCATTAAAATATTAAAGTAAAAAAAAAAAGATTAATCAATGATAGATTCAAGCATCTTAGTTATCTTGGTGATCTTTATTATACTATCACTATGGTGATCTTTATTATATTATTCCTGAAGTAGTATTCTGCTTTCATGGACACTGAAGGTATCAAACAAAACTCTTTTTTAGCCATGGCTAGTTTAGTAAAAGGGGATTCACTTGAAAAGCTTCTTCACAGTGCTTTTTCTGAAGGCCACCTTATGAAATCCTACAGCTGGGCTGTTTGGGGTTTTTTTGTTGACCCCTTAAACTTTCATCTTAATACTGCATTTTCTACCATACAAATACAGTTATGTAAATCTTTTCTTGGGTCTCTAAGTCCTTCATGGTACGCTTGAATTGTCAAAGAGCTCAGCACTCTGTCATTATCCCACTTCCTTGTTTCTTGATTATCCTTAGTGCACTTGTATTACCCTGTTAAAACACAGGGCAGTTACTACGGGTATAATGAAGGAGTGTGGAAAAAGAAAAAAAAATTTATAATCTTACAGCAAATATATTGGGGCTCATGACCAATACTATATATTGTGGGTGCTCTGCTGGGAAAAGGGATCCCTTGAGCAGTGTTGATTCAGGCCCCTCTCTCCTGCATGGCAGGCCAGGGATAGGCCCCTGGGGCCAGGGCCCTGGGCAATGTAAAGCCACAGAGCTGCAGGTCCCTCCAGGCTACACAGATGAGCCCCATTTAGATCCTCTGGGGGGATAGAATTCCTTCCATTTGGTGACCTGCAACCAGAGGTCAGCCATTGCCTTAATATCAGTCCAAGTCCATTTTATCGGGATTTAACCTGAACCATGAAAACACAATTCATTTCTTGCAGCTTCACAGGCTCCCTGGCATTGTGTCCATGTACCTATTACTATTTTCTAAGTCATTAAAACAATCTTTGTTTCCTAAATGACAGCAGAAGAGTTTTATTCTCTCCTTCCACCTGTGAACATAAAAGAACACAAAATAGTCATGATTCTCTTCCTCTACTGAAAATCATATCTACAATCTCTTCAGTCATTCCCCACTCTTAATACAGCACTTGTCTCTATACAATCCAGCACCTGATCCCCAGCAGTACAGGATGCAATTTCATATTCCACACAGATTTCTTCCACTCTGCAAGTACATGTGCAGCACACACATGTGGCTCACTGGTGTTTTCACAACAAGAATCTTCTCTTTCTTCAGCAGTAATGGGTTCAACCAAATTCCTATATCCAAATAACATAAGGTTCTCCTTTTGTCGTCATGAATTTCAACTGTGTGTTGCTTTGAACTTGAATAAAGAAACAGGGAAAACAGAGCTACACACCAGCATACTTAAAGCAGACCTGTCCTTTTGCACCTAAAACAAAAAAAGTTTATTAGAACCTGTCAGATATAGACAGACAGCTTCAGGAGATTACAGCTTCATTGGTTAGTAGGAGGGAGCAACTAATAAAAAGGAGGGAGCAAATAATAAAAAAAGACAGATGACTTGTGGTATTCCTCATAGTTGCTGCTATATCAACAGAGGTGCAAGTGTTTGTACCTCATTTGGGCAGCTGATACCATTGTTCTGAAGGTATTGCCTGAGTGATGAGTGACACTGCCCTAGACAACACACTGTGGGGCGTATGTGGGGACAAATGTTGTTCCCTATAAAGTCTCTCACACAGGGCTGCCTCATCCTTTGTGGTCCAGCAGGGACCTTTTTGCTGCTATAACCCTACATGTAAAAAAACTTGTTACAGCAAACATTATGCAGTCTCTTACTGATAAGACCAGTCTCTTTCATGCTCAGTTAGAGCATTTTTGTTATGCCAAGAGTTCTGAGAGACACACCGTAATCAAAGAGTCTTGAAGGAAACATCTCCTTTAATAATGATCTTGCTTCCTTTTTTCTGCTCTCCTACAATGAAAGAAGTGACATTTTTCCTTAACAAGAAGGACTGGAGGCACTGAATACCACAGTACGCTGCTTGCTGTCACAAGCATCAATAATTTAAAGCCACAGACACTGTGAAGTTGTAAATAATTTAAAAATGTAATTCATGTCCATTCTTATTGGTGCAGATCATTCAGGATCCAAACATTTTTATACCTGTGTTTATACTAAGGAGAAGACATAATAGGCAGCCTGCAGCAGTTCCCTCAAAACAGCTCCTATTATTTTTATTTAGTTAACATTTAAATATTATGTACTTGACAGCAGAAGCTCTAAGATACTGTAGCATATTGAAACAGCAGGTTCTGAAGTTCATTCAGTCAAAGGTTCCCCAGAAGAATGTGAATATTACTAACCCATAGAAAACCCCTAAATAAATAATAACTTTATGCACACATTCCAAAAATCCCACAATAAAAGCAAGCAAGAAGAAAAACAAAGAAACAAACCAAAAGAAAACCCCAAATCTAGAGTTCTCACTGCTTGCCAGAACGTTATACAAAAATATACCAAGTCAAAGGATGATTGAGATGTGCTGCACCTTATAATTCTTCCTCAAAGGAGCATTAAATTAAGCAAAACCTAAAAAAACTCCCCAAAAAAAACCCCAACCCACAAACAACAACTATAACAAAAATAATTCTAAAGTTACTGGGGTCCTGAAGAGCTACACAAGTTTGGTTTTTTTCTTCACAGAATTAAGAAATTTTGGTTGCAAAGACACTTTGCAAAGTTTTGCTTAAGGAAAACTTCCTGACAAGGACTCTTTTAAACAAATTCAGACTCCTTTCCTGAGATGAAGCATTCATAAATTAGATTCTAATTACTTATCAGGGTTAAAAGTCATGGAGCTAGGCAAGTCTCCTAAGTGACATGTGCCTCAGAACCACAGGCATTACAGTATTATTGAGATTATTGAGGGGTTACGTCTTAATTGTAAAAGGAAACATCAAAAATAAGTGCAGTTACACTCATGAGAATATTCCTGCCACCAATGTAATTTGCATGCATTAATATTTTTGCCCATACATGTAAAGTTACTGAGTAAGGCTGCTGAACTCATTACTCAGTTACATTTTTTTTTTAATGAAAATGACGGAAGCATTCTAACGTGAGCCTCATATGGGGTTTGGGCTTGTTTATTGTTTTGGTTTTTGTTTTCCTTGTCTTTCATTAAAGGAAAAAAAAGTTCTGAATTTGTCTAAACATTGATGCTATTGCTTTAATTAACTATCCTGGGGAGTGGGACATCTTGTCTCTGGCAGAAAATCTTTGGTGCATCTCTCTTTAGTAGCAACAGTTAAGTTATTGTGTCTGCAAAAACAAATATGACTCGTGCTGACTAGCTATGAAAAAGGTAACTAAAACAGTTACAACAGTTGTACAACAGTTACAAGGGTACAAAAAATACCTAGATTCAGAAAGAAATAAAACAATCTTCAAGATTTATAAAGAAGAAAATAAAATATTCAAGCTTTTTTTCTACAAACTTTTTCCAAGCTCTTTTCATTCCACTTGTTCTCCCAGCACCTTATGAAGAAAGCTTTCTCTTTTCACCAGATGGAGTAACATCTCCATCCTAAAGAGGAGTTTCCCTAAACCAAACTTAGGAGGATCTAGTTCGATGATGGGGATAGTTTTCGTCCTGATAGAACTGATTGGTTTTCTTACATTTTTTAAGCAATCTGTCCTTGGTTGCTCTTACTGGAGTTTAATCCATTGCCTGACCTACTCTAACCAGGCTGTTGTCATTCTGGAAGAAGTCAGTTATAAGTGCATAAACCTACAGTAAGATTCCCATCATCCAACTTTATATTTTTATTCGTTCAGACTTCTCTGAAGTAAATGTTCCTAGCTATTTCATTACTTGTGCCTAGACCTTTTTGTTCAGTTTATGTGAACAAATGCAGGTTTATCTCTGAGTTAATAGTCTTGAGCACCTTTAGAGTAATGGAGGAAAAACAGACACAATTTTGAAACATATATCTGTGTCAAAAATCATGCCTTTAAATTTTCTTATTGATACCAAATATCTATAAGGGGAGCAAAGTATGACTTCTTCAGATGTGTAAATATCTATACAGAAGAAACATAAAGTTGCATGTTGTAAGCCATATCATACCCCTCTCACTCTGAAAAACATGGAAATCTTCCATGGGGCAGAATAAGAAACATGCCATAGATATGGCCTTCAAACATAGGCAGAACCCAATATGATTCCCAATGCCACATACACTTCTAGTTTAGCCAGAGTGAAACTTTGCATAACAAAGTCAAACACATTTCTACAGCAGATAGACAGGCAGGACCTCTTCATTCAGTCAGCTTTAGTAATAAATTTTTTTTAGTAATAAAAAAAATAAAACTTTCTCCAAATCTCAGACTTCTGCATATCATTATAATATTCTTTTCACTGGAAATTATGAGTAGTAGCCTTATTTCTCGTGCCTTTACAATTAAAGAGCTGACTTTGAGCACCTTTTTCTGCAACAGCAATTCAAGCACATGACTGTGGCAAAGTACAAAAAAAAGTTTTACAGCACTTTCTTACCGGACTGCCCACCAACAGACTGAAATAAAAGACCACCAGGCAAACCACCACCCCCCACCACCCCACCCGCCCCCCAGCTCTAGTCTCCTCTTAATAGCACATAGTGTCTGGCAGACATATCTAGTGTCAGGGATGGAGGTATCCTAGAAAACAGGCAACACTCTCATAAACTCCCAGCACATGGCACTCTTTGTGTTACAGCTGATTAATAGGTAAGTCAGGTAAAGTGCTGGGTGAACTGTGTCACTGTGAAATATGATCAGCAATAAAATTGTTATAGAGCATGAGTTGCAAGCTTCAGTTAGTCTACTCTCAGAAGGTTTTTAAATATTTCAACCACGGTGGAAATGTCCAGCTATTGGAACTGGATTTGAAAATCTTCTGAAGACATCCATTATTCCTTCCAAATGCAGCCTTTAGTTTTTTATAGGTATGGAAATGCTAAATCCTTTATTCCAGATAGCTGGAGTAATTAATAACATTGAGATAAATACAGTCATCATTCCTTCACAAGACTGTATGATTATCTCAAAATACACAAATAAATTAATACAATAAGTTGATATACAGATCCACATGTCACAGAAATGTCTAGGGTTCTCATTCTATGTTTGGTGGGCTTTTCTTAATCTGAATTACAAAGGTCTGGTTTTATGCTGCAATAATTGGAAATCCTTAAATTAGATCTTTCTATAAATGAAAATGCTTACAGTAATCAGCATGAAAATCTTAGACAGTGTTATCTAGTAAAGAGGGCTTCATAGTTCTTAACAATGATTCCATTTTTAATTCATCACATGCCTAAATCTTCTTTAAATTATAATCCCTCTTGCACTGCACATTTATGCACAGGATATAGAGCTTTCTTTTTCTAGCCCCATTTTTTAAGTAGTTATTAAAGGGAAAGCTTTAAAATAACATCACCAAAATGGTTCCTAAGCATTAATTTTTATGTGTTTTACAAATATCCAAGGCTCCAATATTTCTGTCCTTGATGAACTAGAAATCCCACAGAACCTTGTACTGGAAGAAATTATGTCCTTTCTCCAAATTGTAGGAGCTGAGCATTGGCCAATCAGAATAGCTGTTGTGCTCCATTTCCAAAGTTGTTTGCATACCAATTGTAGATCAAATAACATTTATGTAAGCAGCCTCTTAATGTGTTATCAGACCCCACTATACCTTATTGTCGATGTGACACTGACTTAGTGCTACTTCACTTGACTTTGGGTGTCATGATAGAAGTTCACTGGTAGCTTTCCCTGAAGCTGGAGAGATCTTGACTTCTTGGGTAGACATATGTTTTCCTACCAATGCTTGAATATTGCATCAATTAGTGTGACAAGCTTTTCAACTTAGGTCTCCAGTGAAGGGCTTGAACCTAGATCAGTTAAATCTGATTTTTGCTGTCTTTAACTGCTTAGTAGGCAACAGAGTTTGAAAATTGGTTGTACTATGAGAATTTGATACAACTTAGGTTCCTTAGATGTTTTACAGAATCATAGAATACCTTGGGGAGGGTAGGGGGAAGTGGCCTTAAAGACCATCAAGTTTCCACTTACCCCTCCATGGGCAGGGATATAATTCACTAAATCAGGTTGCTCAGGGCCCCATCCAACCTGGCCTCGAACACTTCCATGGATGGCACATCCACAGCTTCTCTGGGCAATCTGTGCCAGTGCATCACTACCCTCAGAAAAAATAATTTCTTCCTAAGAACTAATTTAAACCTGTCCTCTTTTAGCTTAAAATCATTGCCCCTTGTCCTGTCACTATCTGCTTTTTAAAAAGTTGCCTCCCTCCTTTAATAAACACCTCTTAAGGTAACTGAAAGGCATCAGAAAGGCCTCCATGGAGCCTTCTCCTGGATGAACAACTCCAACTCTATCAGCCTGCCCTTGTAGAAGAAGTTATCCACTACTCCAAGTATTTTTGTGGCCTCCTCTGGACTTGCTCTAACAGATGTAATATCTTTCTTATGCTGAGGACCCCAGACCTGGATGTGGCACTACAGGTGGGGTCCCATGAGAGCAGAGAAGAGGGGGACAATTACCTCCCTCCATTTGCTGCTCACATCTCTTTTGAGAACGCCCAGGATACCATCTGCTTTCTGGGCTGCAAGTGAACTCTCTCGGCTTGTGTCCAGCTTTTCATTCACCAGAACCCCCAAGTCCTTCTCAGCACAGCTGCTCTCACCAAGTTCTTCTCCCAGCCTGGACTCATGTCTGGGATTGCCCTGAGCCAGGTGCAGCACTTTGCACCTGGACTTGTTGAACTAAATGAAATTCCTATGGGCCCACTTCTCAAGTTTGTCCATGTCCCATGGATGGTATCCCATCCTTCTATTGTGACAACTGCACTTCTCAGCTTCATGGAACTTTAACTTGTTGAGGGTGCACTCGATCTCACAATTTCATTGATGTAAATATTGAAGAGCATCATCCCAAGACAAGAGCCCTCACAGACCACTCATCACTGACCTTTTCCTGGGAGTAGAGCCATTGACCCCAAGTCTCTGGTTACATCCATCCAGCCAATTCCTTATCCACTGAGCAGTCCATCCATCAAATCCATGTCTCTCCAGTTACGAGATAATGATGTCTTGTGCCACCATGTCAAAGTTCTTACAGAAGTCTTGATAGATGACATCTGTTGGTCTTCTGTTGTTGACAGTTGTCATCACTCCATCATAGGATTGGTCCTGAAAACCATACTGGTTGGGCAACTTTCCCTAGCATTCACTGGTGCTTCATCCTGTACCTTTATTACACCTACAGTCCAATACTCTATACCTAGAATAGAAACATGCTGCTCTTTAGTATTTTCAGTCACTTCTCTGGGTCTTATCTGACAGAGATATTAAGAAGCAAGGGTGAAAGAAAAATGGACAAAGAACAGGATCAAGACAGGCAAGTTCAAAGCTGGAGGCATCAGGTTAAGATTTGTGAGGAAAATGGTTTTTTTACCTGAGAAACATAAGAAACTTCATCTTCATAGGTAATGTGCAGTGAAATCCATTATACTTTATGCTTGTTTACGTACTAGAGTCATTTCTCCACTTCCAAAGCTTCAATAAATAACAGTACTTACCTAACAAGAACATTGCTTTTCAGAAAGGATTTCAAGTAAGTAGACTAATATTTATCTATTTCATCCATATTCTAACTATGACACCTACAGGCCAGAGGAGAGCTGTGCAAGAGAGGGAAAGTTATTTTTAGGAAAAAAAAAATTTGCTCACTCCAACACAAGAAAACATATTTATGATTAAGTATATACCACTCCTGTTATTGAGCTAATAACAGTGCTGAATTCACATGATTTTATTTCTCTTAATTTGAAGTGGAGCAAACAACTGCTTTCCTAACTCTCTCTAAGGACATCTTTAACAGCATTGCTATAGATTAGTGAGAAAGAACTTTACAAAAGGGTTGTGTAATTCCTGAAAAGTCTACATTGTTACATATAAGAAAGCACAGAATGTTAAATATAGTGCTTTTCACTAATGGCTATTGAAAAGTTGCTGCCTAAAGAGAACTGTGACAGTTTTTATCTTCAAACTGAAAGACGTCAGGAAAAAAGGAGAGTTTGCAACAGGGTCAGGGATGCTGTAATTTATGTTTGCCACCAGGTCACACGAAAACAATGAATTTAAGTTGCCTTGGGCTGGTGAGGCATGGTGTTCAACCCAGCTGTGATTACAGCTTTGGTAGTGACTCTAAAAAATGAAAATTTGTTCAGGAGAACTTGACCATATGAGGACAGAGGCAAGGTGTCAATACAGAATAAAGAAATAGAAAAGGCATGGTAAAATTTTCATCTGCTGAGGGACAGAAAGTTCTTTTTTTTTTTTTTCCTGTGATCTCCTTAAACATGTCACATTACTGGGGAAACTACTTGGATAATACATTACATATGAAAATATCAACTTGAGTTGACACCAGTCACTAATATATGGCTCTTTATAATGTACAGTACAGACACAACAGCCTTAATCAGGTATCTGAGCTGCTGCCCAACACTTTTGCTCTTTTTGTTGTGCATGGTGACATAAATAGGGCAGGAGATCTTTCTCCTTTTCAATGCCTTTATTAAAGAGATTCAGCTCAGGTGGGGAGAAATCGACGGGTCGCGCCCACGCCGCCGCTGTCCCCAAGAGTGGCAAGGAGGAGGAGGGTGATGCAGCTCTGTCCGCTGGTCTGCAGGCAGAGCTGGGGACTGCGTCCTCACGGGAGATTGGCAGATTCCTGTTTTTCAGTCCAACACTTCGGGTCCCCTCCTTATGGAACATCTCTTGGGGTCAGGGTGTGAAGCAAAAAGGATCCAAGCAGGCACTGGACTTCACGCCCGTCCTTAGACATCACTTAGGGTCCCCTAATTCTGTGTTGGCTCGTTGTTTTTAGGGGTTTTCTAGGAAAACGGGAAAATTTTGGCGCGGTGCATTTCTCATTTGCGTACGTGGTCCCAGGCCACTCCACTCTCCTGGGCTGCGTGTCCAGGTGTAGCTCCGGGGCAAGCATTGGGAGAACAATGGCTAAATCACCAACCATTAACGGGCAATTAAAGAACTCTTTACAATTAAGCTAATTTAACAGCAACTGGTCCCACCGTTTTTTTTTCTCTGTAACCTTAAATAAAAATAGGTATCTTTTTATTCATAACACATGGCAATTATCTGGTGTCTGTTTTCAGGGTTTCCAAATCTTCCAGTCTTTGTTTTTTCTTCCTCTTCTTCCTTTCATTGGACAATTTCTGATTCTTCTTAGGTACCCCTCAATACTTCCCAATGGTAAGAACCATATCCTGGGAGAGAAAATAGGAAGTTTATTTCAATCTACTCTGTGAAAGAAGTGGAGACTACAGTCAAAACTCTATTTATTATAGTGAGAAACCTCTAACCGTGACAGCTGTTAATATTGCCATTACCAAAAGACAGATTGAATGATTGGATATCTTTTACCACCAACTTCATCTACCATCTTCTCCGGTTACTCTGGATTTAATTTGGTTTACCAGAAAACAATTTTCCTCTTCTAGTCTACACGAAGAAATTGGTACCACAGCCTCCTTTTATTCACTTTTAAACTATAAAAAATTGCTATATATATAGATATAACTAATTCCTGTTTGCATTTTGTATTTTGAGACAATGATCTATGGTCTCAAGTTCAATTTACTTTAGCTTTCCTTCAGCATCTTTTCTTGAGATTTACTGATTCACAGTTGGAAAAAATAATTCAGTTAGATTTAAGACAGAAACAAAGGACTTTTTGAGCTAGCATTTTTGTCTTCCAGGTTTACTAGGGCTATTATTTTCTTTTATTCTCACTATATATATTTATGTAGCTGTGTTAATTATATTTTGGGTTGACATTGCATGAAGACCATATCTCTGATTATCAGCTGAATTTTGCAAGATTAACAGACCCAGGAGTTTTTCGTGTCAGTTTCTACATCTGTACATGGAAGGATTATCATTTCTAGCAAGGTGTCCTTTTGCTGGAAATTTCTCAAAAGCTCTTCCAGTATCCTCTGTGGGAAAAATATTTTTTGAGGACATATGACCCAGCTTCTGTTCATAAAGCTTCAGCCACTAAAGATTGAAAAAGACTACTCCATTATCTGAAATTATAAAAGGTTTATCATGGATTCCAAAATTTTTGTGTGTCTTTCCTATTCCAGGAAGTGATTGGGAAAGGAAGGGGGAGGGGGTAGGGTGGAAAGATCAATATTGCCAAGGGAAACAATACTATAATGTCAGTGTACCCTCCTGTAAATGAAGGGATGCAATTTGTTTCTCATACAAGAAGCCACCTTGCTTCAACCAGTTCTCACCTCAGCAGTGAGGGCTGGGCCTTGGCTCAGTGGATCTAATACAAATCAGCCTACTCTTCTGAGGTAGAGAGACTGAAAGAATTAGGCAGATATTGCTTCTTATACAGCTCCTGTATTATGCTTACAATCCAAAGTTAGGCACTTAGGGCTTCTCTGTGTAAATGTCTCAGGTAATGACATTTTAAAGACTTGTGAAGAAAAGAAATCTTGCTATTAAAAAAAAAAAATCTTAGACAAGGATCTACTTTAGCTTCTTTCCTTACTTTAAATCCCCAAATTCAACACTAGGAACACACTAAGATACACATTTTGCTTGAGAATCCTATCCCTAGAGCCAAAATACAGATCAGTTCACGTTTTTCTCTTACACTATTATTTACAATCATAATGTGCTTTCTTTATACTTAGCAATCAATTGTCTGTGATGTTTAATATTGCTCAGTTTCTTCTTTCACATCTTCATAATACAGACACTCAAATCTGAGACAGAAAAAGAAATTCCTAAGAAATACTATGACAAATGAAGACCATCTGGTAGGTATAAACATAAATGAGATGCAAACTAAAAATCTCATTAAACATTGAATCAATCCAGTACACATGTAAAGTCTCAAAACAACAGAATTATTTTGCAGTGAGCCATGTGTACTAGTGGGGTACTATGCAGAGTGTGATTAATTTTCACAGTCTAATGAATTTCCCATTAAAAAAAAAAAAAGGTCCAAATTTATTTTGCAGTATCAGTCTTAAATTTCATTCATTTATTTACTCTAAAGTACATTTGTTGTAATTTTTATTAATGACACTATACTGGGAAATATGTTTCATAAGCCTAAACATATTCTCATTATTTTAGTTTCAGAATCTGAAAAGTTCCTTGCTTTCTGTTACAGAGTGGGAAAATGCATAGAGCAAGAAGACAGTAACTTATTTAAGGTAAGGCCACTACTTCTGATCCAGCAAATTGGCCAATTGCCCAACATCAGCTGCCCAAAAAAATTGGACAGAAGGTTCTTTTTGTTGCAGACATAAAATGCTACTGAACAACCCCAACCTTAACATTGAGAACTACCCCAAGTCCAGCATTTGGCTGGGGCACATGGGTTGAAATCCTGCATACTGAGTCAATTGTTCAATCAATGTCAGCAAAGTTGCATCCAAGGCCCATGTCTCAGTACTACACCTTGCAGCTTGAAAACAGGGCAGGAGAAGTAACAAAGGGAAGACTGGACTTTTTGCAAGTCTGCTAACAGCTAGGTGAAGGGAGAACCTAATATGTACTCTTCTCTCAGAAATAAGGTTTAGCAACAGGCAGCTAATCTATCAAATAAAGGGTTTATTCTCATTTTAAATAATCTTTCTGGTTTCCATTCCTGATATTCATGTCAAATTATGGACCATCCACTGATCTTCCATTTTCTCTTAATCAGCACAAAGAAAAATTTTTAAATCAGGAGTTTAAACCAAAGAAAGCCCATAAAACTCTCCTTTACAGGTCTATATAGAAAAAAAACCAAACAAAAAAACACCCAGGGGAATAGATTTAATGTCAGGAGCATGCCAAATTACAGAAAATTTTAAATTATTTATTGATATTTAATGAATGAGTGACACACACTATTACATAATTTAGTAGCAGGGTGTTATTTTGCATGGCTTTAGATTCTGTAGATATTTTCACACAGCACCTGTACTTGTCTCCCCCCCACCCCAACCCAATACTTGGGAAATGTCTACTGAGTGGAGTAGAAACAGAATGTCTACGATCTCCCTCATTTTTTTGATTGAGTTCAACTACTTTGAATCTACTAAGTTCTAGCCATATGGCAATATGGGATCCAAGCCCATAGTGGTTATTGTCTTTCCTCTCAGCTAGCAGTAATGTGGGGGATCAGGCCTTTTCTAAGTTCTCAGCTACAGAAATCCCAATGAATGTTTCATCTTACAAATGGTTCTGCTCTCACCAGAAGTTCCCATGCTCTAGAGCATCTGTCAAAGCCACATCATATATATGGCATCTGCTGTGAAAACCCCCTATCTTTTACCACATGTTTGATGCATTTTAGAAATCTGGTAAGCTGTAAGTGTGGAATAAATTACTGATTTCTTAGTCTTTATGCTAGAGTTCATAATTGTCCTATTTGACAATACCATCTCTACCTCAGCTGAGCTCTAAGGCTACGTGGTCCCCACAATTACTATCTTATAAATATCAAGGATAGCTAAAGAAGAGGATGTGTCCTGTGAACAGGAGAAAGATAGAAAAATGCCAGGTTTTGGGGGTCCATTTTCCCACACAGTCTGCACTATGCTAAAAAGAGCACTCAGTATTAAAAAATACCACCTGTACCACAGGAAAATGTTACCACATCCTTCTCCTAACATTTTTCCCCATAAAATTGCATTTATCTGTCCATGTTCTGTGCCTTCCCATATAATTCATTGTATTCTCCACACTTAATGTTTGCTTTTATTTCCCCAAGTGAAGCAAGATTTTTCCCAGTCTGCCCTCTTTCTCTATTTTATGCCACACCAGTTCTTCTGTACTAATTTCAAACACTCTTTGGTCCCCATTCTTACGGAAGGACCAATGGGTACCAGTGGCCCTTCATCACTTTCATTGTTTCCCAGTCTCTGGTTAGAACTCATTGCATCATTCTTGCAAATGATGCATTACAGGAATTCTCATCCTTTAGTACTAAAATAAATTATTCATGTTCTTTATAAAAAGAGCATTTTTATTGCTACTGATTAAATAATATGCCAAAAATACATAGTCTGCAATATATCATCAATCATTCCAGGAATTATTAAGAAATATTGGTATGAGGATGTGTCTGGAACTGGTTCTTTGGAGTCAGAGAGATAGATAAGTATCCTCTTAACGTAGAATCTTGGACTGAGAGATGTGGGAGGTGGTGTTGGTTGCTTGCTGTAGGTATTATGGGAAATGCCTAAGAGCTACAAAAAAAGAAAATATGCTTTTCTTATAATTACACGGTGATTTCTTCTTTGCCCTTCCTTTCAGAGAGGGAAGGCACTGCAGTTCAATAATGAATTTGTTGTACACTGAATCCAGACTGAGGGGGAGACAATGAATAGGCCAGTAGAAAGGATTGAATGCTGATGTCAATTAGACTGAAACCATGAAATAAATTAGGGGCTTCAGTAGTTGTTCTTCATAGCCACTTCAGTTTAGCATGCAAGGGAATACTTCTGTTTTATTGCAGTAGTAAATTTCAGAACCCAGAGAAAGAAAGAATATTGGCGTTTCAATCAGAGCAGCTTCACACACATGCAGCC
Organism: Onychostruthus taczanowskii; assembly: GCF_017590055.1. Lineage (NCBI taxonomy): Eukaryota > Metazoa > Chordata > Aves > Passeriformes > Passeridae > Onychostruthus > Onychostruthus taczanowskii. The sequence continues at coordinate 422,872 of NW_024499006.1, forward strand.
CACTCAACTCAGCGTTGAAAGCTTTATGAAGGCGAGCCTGTAGGATATCCAAGAGATTACTTACAAGATTCTAAAGGATGGATTTTTACAAAATCCTTATAACACTGCCTGGTGCCCTTGTTGAAGTGAGTTTGAAATACACTTGTGAGCTCCTCAGAGTCTGCAGACAATACTCATAAGTATCAGTGTGTACAAGCCTACCTACATTTAATACAACAAACAGACAAATGCTTGTTTCAAATACATTGATAAGGTGTCAATATTTGAGATTTTTTAAAAAAATCAATGGTGTTTCTAAGGGCTACTAATAATTTTCATTATCCCATTAATCAATCAGGAAGTGAGCTTTGTCTCTGTAGTTTTAGCTTCTGAAAGGAGGCTGGTAGCATTGCACAGGAATGTGGCAGGAGCAACGACAAACAAGACAAGGTTTTATGGTCTCAAGTAATCACAGAGTACACCATCTTATGTCTTCATATATTCTGAGGACCTTCTTGAGAAGCGAATATTGCATGAGGAGACAATGTAACCCTCAGCACTATATATTCTTTCTTGCTGGAAAAAAAGGAAACTTTTCCACCTGTGCTAAAATGATTCTCAGAGGACCTGAAGATTTTCCTTGGCCAAATTATTAAATAACAATCTTTTTAATAACCTGTAAATTACTTTGCCAAACATTGTGATAAAGGGTGCTCCTCAATGGAATCTGATAATACACACACACAAAAAAAGTTTTAATTAGTTACTTTATTCAGAAAAAATTTCTATATGTGAAATTTTTATAGAGTCCTGGGAACAGAACAGATATTTAAGTTTATACCATGTTTTTTCTTGTTATTACAAGAATGGACCTTGATATTAATATTCCACAGACAGGTAATACTTATAAACCTAACAATATATAATGTGATCAGTTTGCAATTGCTACATAATTAAAATTATAGCACAGTTCCCATTTTTAGATGTATTTTTCACCTGAGTTGATGTATCTGAACAAAGCTTCTCTGAGAAATTGATGCCTGTGAGTTAGAAAAAGAAATTACTGGAATCTGGGTGAAGGAAGAAATAAAATTAAGCAATCCATTTCTACAGAGAATTTTTTGTCAACTCTGAGCACAAATTGCCTCAAATCAGCTTCCCTTATATTTCATCTCCTGTAAATTGGAGTTCCTGACATGTTACCATGGAATTTGATTCCTTGCCTTCATATGGTGCTGAATTCATTCTGCACCATATGAAGGTTTTGCTTATGTAATTGCTGCATTACTTGTAAAATTGTTTAGTTGCAATTAGTCAGCTGATGCAATGAGTCAGTAGTAAAATACAATCCATACTTTTGCAGATGTAACCTCATTTATTTCACAAAAAGCAAGTATAGTTCATAACTCTTTTTTCTAGTTCTTTGAAGAACTTTGAAGCTCTTTACTGCTATTTAAAATATAAGCCAAGCCTGCATGGTGTGCCTCCCTGAGCCACCCATTGCTGCTTTTGGATGAGCAAAAAAAGGCAGCTGCAGGCTTTGAATGTATCATATGTTTACGCTAAAGTTGGGCCCGAGCTTGCAACATGAGCACTGACATTTCAGTTTCCTTCAAGAACTAGCAAGTCCTCCTCTGCAGAAGATTGGATCAGAAAGTTCACCTTCTCTGTGATTCTGCACACTGAGGACTGTGTTACCCTGAGTGTAAACCCATAGAAATCAGTAACTACCTCACTAGCCTCAATGTTTTTCTAGCCTCAACTAGTTCTTCTCAGTGTAAGTAAGTCAGGGTGACAGATACTGACTACAACAATTCAATGAAAAAAAAGTACCTAATGTTACTTGTTTACATGGCAGTTGATTGTTGGGTCAAATTAACTGCACTTGTTTGTTCCTGAGCAAGATACTGTGGCAAAGTTTGGGCAGGTAACTGCATGTAAATTTACATAATTAAGTCCTGTGAAAAAATTTGGAGTACATGTGAGAAACCTTGCTCAGTCTCTTCCAGATCAGTGAGTAATGCTCATGACATGTCCATGGAACATTTCATCTTGTTTAAATGGCGAAGTCCCTGTCCATTTGGCTGCATGGCACCTGCACTTGCTCTTCAAGATATCACCTTCCACTGACACCAATGGTAATTGTAAAAGAGGAGCATCCTTGTACTCGCAGGTCTGAGAAAATAACCCATGGAAGTGATAAAATCCCATTCAAGGGAAGGCAGGAGAATAAATCCCTATTTAGTTACTATCTGAATGCTATCATCTTCAGGTAGTTGAGCATAACTCAGAACCAGAAGCATACTTGCTCTTCCAGCACTGGTTAAGAGGATAGAATTAAGAATGGGAGAAGAAAAGGAGCTAAGAGAAGGGAAAGTCACTGCCCAATTACCCTGCCAGGGATGGTGCAGTAATGTCAAACACATCATTTGCGTGTGGCAGCAGTTTTAAGGTAAAAACAGACAAAAGGGACATAAACATTTTTCCATGCCCAGCACGATACTGTCCTGGACAATTGTTTCTGTCTCAGGTAGCAGGGCCATCCTCTGGGACCTTAGGTAGCCATTTACAGGTGACAATGGCTCTGCAAGAGACTGTAGCTCCCTGTAGAAGGGAGTCCCAAGAGGCCCAGCAATGCCAGCTCACTTTCTCCCTCAGCTGAGATATGAGTTGCCCAGCAGCCTTTGCTCAAGCACAGTCAGCCAAACAATTACATGCTGCAGATATGGCATACACGCTGTACTGGAGTTGTTCAGAATCCACATGTATCTCAAAAGCTACCACTTAACCACCCTTGTCATAACCTCAACCTTTTTGAAACTGTGCATTGCCACGGAAACAATTGTTTTCTCCTGGTTTCAGGTGCCAAGAAAATCAGTGCAGTCCACAAGGTTTTCTGACTTCTAGCCGTTCTATTCACTTCAGACAACTGGATCAGCACTGTACAGCTGCTATTCCTGCAGTTTGTCAGCATTTGCCTGAGTTCATACAACGGATAACACAGAGAGAGCAATTTGTCTCTTTGCCAAAAGAAAAGAGCTGGCATTTCTCTCCTGTGGAAGAAATGAAATGTGACAAAAATTCTGCGTAATTTGAATAGAGATGCAATTCGCTGGGGAAATTTATAAGCAGAATACAGCATTCTCCTTGGACTAATTTAATTTACAGTAAACATTTGCATATTATGATCAAGTATTACACAAAAAAAAAAGGCAACTCTGCATAAAAAAAATCTTACTTAAGGATATCTGAGTCAGAAAGCTTTGGAGTCCTGATTTACTATGATATAAACTCAGAGAGACTCATCTCTAATATTACAATTTCAGTAGACACATGATTCAGTTACACAACTAAAATGTAGAACTTATTTAATTTTCTTGCCTTTGTTGACCTAACCTTTTTCTGTTCATGTGGAATTTCATACTGTAAAAAGCTCATTCTCAACAGATTGAAGACAATTAGGAATGTTCCTTCCTTGTTTCTCTGTTGTATATTCTAAAAATAATAGTGTAGTCCCATACTACACTGTGTTCTGTCAATCTTAATTTTGAGCTGGGATGTGTATAAAGCTCATTTTTATCTCAGCCATACTATTTTTTGTAGTGTTATAGTTATTATCAAAACTCCAGAATTAAAATATGAGTTACTTCTAGGGACAACAAATTTTTCTTATTTGAGGAGCAAACTAAGGAAAATGACAGAAGAGAATTGTTTTGGTGTTAATAAAGTATACCTTTTGCTCTGCTTAGTATGCAGCAGTGCAGAGTACAGTTTTCCAGACTGCAAGCCCTGAGGACATTCAAAGAGAAGCCTGGAAAAAGCAGGGGGGAAAAAATACTCCTTTGCTTAGCCACTTCCACTTACAATTTAGTTTAAGCCCAACTGTCGGCAGTTCATGAAATAGAGAGGAAAGGTTTCTTTGCGAGGATCTGAAATGGTAATGATTCCGCAAATAAGAAAACTGTCCTGTTGTAATATTTAACTATCAAAATTCTGTTGCTTTGGTTATACTGGTGAAGAGGCAGAAAAAGTATCCTCTCCCTTGAAAATACTTGCGTAAGAAGTAATGGCAAAAGAGCTATTAAGACTCCTGTGGTGCTTGGAAGTGAATGTTAGACATTTACCTTTGATACCTACTTTTCCATATTCTTTCATTTTCTTCTCACATTAAATGTGACATTTTGACCCAAAGAGTTGTTGCTGCAATATTATTGTATGCTATTAAAGAAGAAAGAAATGATTTCACAAAAGCAGAGAAGTAATTCATATGTATTAGTTACCTTCATCAGAAGACGGTGAAAGGGCTTCACTAGTAAATTTTATTAATACCCTGTATGAGAGCTATTACAGGAAAATATAGAAGTGTATGTTTATTACCATGCTCTGGTAATACTCACTGATCCTAGAAGTTTATTTTAACCCTCTTCTTCAATTTAGGGGCATTATAGTCCCCTATGCTGTGAGCTGCAATATTTAAAACATCATTAAGCCTATGACCTTGCACTTAACTTGTTTGCTCACTGTTTCCTTCTCTGTGGTAGCAAAGTATTTATGTGCTGGAGGTCAATGTATTATTATTGAAATTCAGCCAGCAGTGCACATCCCCACCACCCTCTGCATGAATAAAAGATGCACAGATCCAAGATCAGGACAGAGACGTCGACTACATGTGAGCATGTCTTTCTTGATGCTGCTGTAGGCAGTCCTACCAATGCCCTGTTATCATGGTATTCATTGAAAACAGCTTAGAATTCGTCTAGGCAGTAGAGCCAGATACCTGGAAAAGACTACAGACCTGATCATACAATATGTACACATTTTGGGGTAGACTTATGGTTTAAGGCTCTTCGGAAACATTGTGCAATGTTTGGTGACAATGCATACACCATCTTTATTAAATATTGACGGTTTCTATTCTCCTCACATTTTGATAGCTTGCTCTTTTTCATTATGTTTTTGTCTTCCTCACTATAGAAGACAAGTAAACATTTAAATGTTTAAATTATTTAAAAGTGGCTGAAATTTATCCAAATACCATTTAAGAGCTGTGATTTCCTAAAATGATTATATTACTCACAAAGTTGGAGTCAATGAAACATGGTTCTGTCAGTCCATAAGGACTGCATGCCTGGAGAACAATTTATGGTGTAAATAGTCCTCTGCCCTGGGTCTTTCACAAGGTTTTACTCAATTCTGCCAGAGACAATAGCACACAGCAACAGAAATTGCTGTAGTGAGAATGAAAGGAACCTGCCCCACAGAGTGGCCCATATACAAGTCCTGGCCAAGGTAATCAACCACCCTTCAAAAAAGCTTGAATTCTTGAGGTGTCTGCATTATGACAAAATCTGTTGGATGCTCCCATCCATTTCTGTTTGAGAGACAAAGTTGTATAACAATGATCTGAATAGGAGCAATGTTTTATCTGAAGCATTATATTGAAATGGTGCAAAGGAACACCCTATGACAATATATCACTTTTGGAGATCACTTATGGCTGATTGCTTAATGTCAAACCTCACTGCTAAGATGAAGCTGGCAGAATTCCTGTGTGATGATCTCCTGAAATCTCTTGTTAGTATTACACAGCTGTGACTGTGTACTGACCCTTCTAGAAGCTCTCCCCAGTACAGCAGGAAAGCAAGAAGTAACTGCTGAGATATGCATGCTCATGTTCCAGAAGTACCTTTGGTACATCAGATGCCCTAAGCCCAACATTAGCCCAGTTTTAAACTTAGATATGGCACTGGCAAACTTTACAATGGGTCATAAGTCAACTACTTCGCTTTTCACAATTTCAGGCAACTTTATTGTACAAAAATATCAGAACTGGCTTTTAACCAGTGAAATACTGCTCTCCTGTTTTGATCTTCTGGTATGTATTTTGACAGTGTCACCATAATACACAGACACTGTCCTGTTTAGAACACACATAAGTTTGGAAAACATCCACACCTCGAGACATTGCACCTCACCCTCAATCCCTGAACTCCTGTCCAAGTCATCAACATAGAATCAAATTGTCTTCAAATTGCAACTGTACTCCATATCCCAACAATGTTGCTCTATGTATACAATGATTCACCTAATTATCACCCACAACTAATAACAAAAAAGGGTGGAAATAAAATATTTCTTAATTTTTTTCTCACAGTTATAAAGACTCATTCTTAAACATCTGTGTGGGATGATCAACTTTGCTAAATTTAAGACATTTAAACTGATAGTGTGAATCTGGGAAACTCACAGCTTCCCTGAGCCATGACCTCTGTATCTTTTCCAGAAGAGCAAGCGACTGACCAGACAGAGCAGAAGATGATATGCAAAGGGTTAACCCAAGTTTAATAGTGCTGTTGCCAGATGAAGAATTGTTTCCACCTGGTGAATTTTTGCTAAGCGTCATTATGACCAGTTAAAGGTTTTGTTGCCAGAAGGGATTTTCGTGACTGTGCATTTGTGCATGCAGGCAATAGTCAGTATTGTTATCAGTTTTTTTTAAATGACAAAGATAGCGTCTTCCAGACGGGAGTTGAAAGTGACATAAGTGGGCCAGGAAATCAGCAATCATTGACATGTATAGTAACTGCTGAGGAACAGATATGCAGTTGTGGCCATCCAGCAGCACCAGTCATTTTGACACCTGACACACGAATTTCTAGACAGATTTGGTTACTTGGCTATTCACACCTCAGCATTCAACAATCCAAGGCATCCAAGATGGGCCAGAAGCAGGAGGACAGACTGTGCAGAGCAGAAAGGAGGAGGGAGAGGGAGTGCAGCGGTTGCACAGCTTGCAGCACATGCGCTTTCTCTCCGGGTACCTGCAGAGCACAGGCAGGCCCTGCTCCTGTCCGTGCAGCGTCCCAAGCCCTGCTGTAAGGAATGTCACCAGCCACCCCTGGGACAGGAGACGAGACAGTGGCTGGGGGGAGTGTGCTCCCACGGGGAATCGGGCTCTCGGGTGGTCGGGTGGCCAGGGACCCGCAGGGCGCTCAGCACAGGCGGCGTTTACTGAACAGCCTCTGGCAATGCGGAGAAGCAGGCAGCTTGAATTCACACTTGATGTATTGTGTGCTCATGAAGATTAATCAGCTTTAAACTTCTGCTGACAAGCCAAATGCAGCATGCACCAACATTGCTGCACTTATGTTTCATTTATGTCAACAGGATATTCCTGTTTTCTCCAGTCAAAGTCAGCAATGAAACACTTGACTCCCGCTGGCATCTTTCATATTAAAAAGGATTTCTCATTGTAATACCTGGGTCTTGTAGAGGATAGCTTAACGGCATGCTTCACATAAAGTGCTTGACGATTCTTAAGTCATCAAGGCAGATTTTTTTTTTTTTTTTAAACTCCACCCTTTATAACCGAAAAGACGATGAAACCTCCCTGCCCCGAGGAACGCGTTGACCCTCGAGTCGTCTTCCGGTCACTGCGGGAGGCCGAGGCAGCCACATGCCGCTCCCTCCAGAGAACGCGGGAGGTGATGATAGGATAAGGGCATCCCGACTGCGGTAGCAGCTCCCGCCCCGTTGGCGCCTGGCGGCCCTAGGGCAGGACCACTGGAGGGGGCCGCGCCCTCACTCAAGATGGCGTCTCCGACGGTCTCTGACGTCATGGCTGTCGCTGCCCAATTACTTCCGCCGGCAGTGGCGTCATTTTCCCTCAGTGAAGATGGCGGATCGCGGCGGGGAGTGCCGCCGGCTGCGGTGAGGGTCAGTGTGCGGGGCCGGGCTGGCGACGGCGGTGGTGCGAGTAGCGGGGAAAGGCGAGGAGAGGGGAGGCGGCGTCTGTGGCCGGCCGGGGAGAAGGAAGGCTCCCCACAGCTTGGGCGCTTCTGGGGAGCTGGGCACGTGCGCGGCCCTGTCTGCGGCCCGGGCCGGCTGTGGGGCTGGGAGATGCCCCGCTTACCCTCCTCAGGCTGCAGGACCCCAGCCGGTTGTGTCCCTGAGCCCTGAGTTCTCTGAGAGCCGTCGGTGTGTTCTAACAATTTACAGCGAGGCAAATTAATTAGTTGTGAGACGCTTCTCAAAGTTTTCGTCATAGGAAAAGATTAAATAACCCGAAAATTTCTCCTTTCCCCTGCAGCAGCACTTGCTAATTCTTTATTCAAAGTAGAAAGCACTGTTTTTGTTTTATAAGATAGTTAAATATTTGACATAATCAGAAAACTGTAAATCAAAGGTGAAAGTACTTCACAGTTATTAACTCTGCAAGTATTAACCTGCGTGTAGTAAATTGTGTACACAATACAAAATACAAAGTTGTGTATACATACACCTTGTTTTAGGGCACCACATGGAGGCTGTATGGGACTATTTGTCAGCTGCTGTTGGAAGCAAGTCATAAAGTTGTTTCTGCCAGCTGTCCTTGTACTGCAGTATTCATAAATGCTGCATTGGTGTCCATATGTGTGTCAGTGCCATAAGGTGGGAAGGAGCTATCATAAGTTGCCCTAATAGATCTCAGATCATCGTTCATAAGGTAACTTCTATCTGACTGCCTTTTCTTGACAGATGCACCCCAGTGGCACACAGAGCCAAGTTCCCATGTAGAGCTTGAATAATCAGCACCACACCTGGCTTCTCTTCGGAGCTCACAGTTTTTTGCCAATACTTCTAATCTGACACTTCACCAGAGGCACTTCTGAGAGTTTCTCAGTGTTTTTTTACCACATAAACAGGGTAAAAATAAATAGGGCACTGCTATTATGTCCTGGGTACAAGTAGCAGTCAGCCAATCCAATGAGGATATATTTGATGAAGATGCAGATGAGATGTATCTACTACAGAAGGAATGGAACAGCACTATGAAAAAGAGATTGAAGGTATTTCTATAAAAAGGATTTAATACATTTTTAGCTATTTTAGATTTACTGACATTTAATTTGATGCACATGTGAATGATTTAAAGGGAGAAGTAGCGGCTTAAAAGTTATTGTGGCCTACTTTCTTCTGAATATCAGGGAAATATGGCAGAAATTGATGTAATCACTACTTAGTAGTCACCAGAGCAAAGTACTGTTTTACCAAAAGGCATTGACTCCTGCACGACCATGTGCATTTATAAAAGGCAGTGCTGAATTGTGATGCAAGCTACTTGCTTTGTACTTGTAGGTATAGCCCTAGTAAATGTAGGGCAACAGAGCTGAACAGTGCTAATAATGACATGTGAGACGTTTGGGGTTTTGAGTAGAGTTACTCATCAGTAAGATGTGTGACTCCATGTGCAACGACAATTTGCCTTGTGGTGTGTGGTTGAGTCTGAGGTCTTTGGTTGATTTATTCTCCAAGTGAAATATCCATTTTATGAAAGCTGCTTTCCACAGCCTTTGCGTCTCTGCAGTTCTGCAGGGAACAAAACAAGTTCATAAACAGATGAGTTCGACAGATACTGTGTCATTCAGAGTGGGGCCAGTAGGGGTCCTCTGCTCACAGCTGAGCAGCATTTGGCTGAAGAACATGGATGGAAACAGTTGTGTTGGCAGTTGGTGAGCAATGGTATTACAGCAGACCCAGTGTAATTTCCTTCATCTGAGTTCCATGAAAAGACTGGTTTTCTTAAGGAACTGTTTAGTGTTCTTACAGAAATCCCTCTGGTATTTTTGAGTAGATACTGCAAAATCATGAAGTGTTATTGAAGTTAGAGTTGTATGTTGGGCAAAATAAATTTTTGTGTTCTAGACTAGTTTTCTAGCAAGGCCTCTATGAGCAAATAGGAGTTTTCACTTTTGTAGCTTGCAATTTTCATATGAAAAAAAGTTAAGAATTATTCTATTAATCTTGTAATGTTGTTATAATATAAAGAAAGTAACTTGCATTACAGTCATTAGCTGTTTACTTAAAGAAAGCAGTCCCAATGTTAAGTGTATTTATATGTGACTCAGTCAATCACTCTCTTTTTCTGGTATAACTCTTGAATGGAGTGAGGCCCAGCAAATAAGGGAGCAATGCTCAGCAGTTAATTTTGTGAAAATAAATGGATTCCATGTAGATGGATTACAGATAGAAGAGTAAAGATAAAGGGGAAGATTGGCAGCCTGCATATCTTTTTAGATAGAAAAAAAGAAGTCTGTGTGGTACTTCTAAGTCCATTTCTCACAAAGGAGTTGGTAATCATTAAAAGCAAACATGCGATTTTGGTTTTTTTTATCTTTCTAAAAAAAGTTTAGAAGTTTCCTTATTTTCTGACTTTCTGTGAATCCTTTTGGGAAAAGTAAAAAACTACATCTTACAGATCAGTAAATCATAGTATACTGCAACAAGCATGTTTTGGTTTGGCAGTGGGTGTAGCTGTGAAGGATATACAGATATAGAAGCCGTACCTAAGAGATGTGATACTTAAACTTTTTTTTATTATTGTCATGTATTTGTCAGAGGTCCACTTTGTCATGTTGTGACATTGAGCAGCCTGTTTCACTGCTTTTGTTACAGGAAGGCTATAGGGATGGAATTGAGGCCGGGAAAGAACTTGCACTCCAGACAGGCTTTAATCAAGGTTACAGACACGGTGCCAAGCTGATGATTACATGCGGCCAGTTCAAAGGAACCCTGAAGTAGGTTACAAACTCCTTAAGGTCAAGTGTATGTGGAGGGTGTGTAACAGGGGAACACACATACGAGTTTTTGTTTGTTTTAATTAAAAAACCAAACCAACCAACTAAAAAAAAAAAAAAAAAACAAACAAAAAACCCAAACAAACAAACAGAAACCAACAACAACAAAACAAAAAACATTTTGAAACTGTCCAAAGTTAGCAACCTGAGAATTCCCCTATCTTGAGAACAGGGAATGCCCACCTGGGTGTAGAAGTATAATTTCTAAAACGTCTCTTTCAGTTGCTCTTCCAAAATTGTCTGAATCTGCATATTTAAGCTTAATATTTAGTTCTACTGCCTGACTTTTCCATAAATAATTATATTATTAATTTCCATAAATAATTTATATTATAATTTATAATATAAATTATATGTATAATTTATATTATAATTTCCATAAATAATTATATTATTTATGGAAATTATAATATAAATTATACATAAATGTATTTATGATACATAGATACCTTGTCACATTGCTGTCTTTCTACCTGCACCAAGTGGGGATCTACGTAGATCAATATAATCACTTTTGTTGTTGTTCACTTTTCAGTGCTCTCTTATCCTGGTGTCATTTTAATGGACATAATTCTGCTCTAAGTACGATAAATAATCTTCTTGATGTAGTTGGAAAGCATGAAGATGATGTGCTTAAGTACCTGAATTCTACTGAAGAACAGCCACATCTTGGACATATTTTAGACTCAGTTCAGGACATGGACCTTAATCACACAGCTGGGACAGAGTACAGGGAAGTTGAAGATGGAAAACACGACAACTGTGGCAGCTCCAGTGACAACATTTGTAGGAATAATGGTGAGGTTGGTTCCTTGCAGTCTGAGTGCAGCAAGGCAAACCTCTGCACAGATCCTGAAAAGTCAGCCCTTACTTGGGTTAAAATGCAGACTGTTTGGTTAGTAGAGCAACTGGGCTTATCACTGGATGTACTCCATCATGTCCAGCAACTGGAAAATTAGTTTTCGTGTCTCATCGTACTTCAAACTATCACAGCTGATTTTGATTCTTAGTTTGTGGGCCATGTACAGGCTGATGCATCACTTTTGCTTTAGGAAAATCTAATTTTGATGTTTTACAGTAGAAGTAATTTTTGTAAATCCTTGCCATGATTTTGGCTCTGGGCAAAACCCTTCACTTTCAACTTTAAAGGTAACATTCACAGAAAGGGGCACTGACTTTAAAGCTTTACAAGGAGTTACTAAACATGTTTCTGTTTTGTGTCGGGAGGTCCCATTTCACCCTCATTTTTGTCTTGGCAGCAGCTTGGAAATGAAGTGGGTCCATTAAATAGCTCCTCTAAATTGGTCCCCTGCAATATCAAAAGAGTAAATGCTCAGTGCTATGGAAATGGTCCATGTTTTTGCAGAATAAGCTGCTGTTGATGATATGCTGTGTGCAAAACAGAACATGATATGCTGCTGATTCCTAGTGCTGTGACTCTCTAGTCACTTTTTGTCAAATTCTATGTGTTCTCTTTTCTACCCATGATGCAATGCACTTTCACAGTTAAAAACTGTTTTTCCCTCCTTATATAGTTATATTTGTCACTTTTGCTGAAAACTCACTATTTTCCTCAAACACAGAATTGCTGACAATTCATTGTTTTACTTTTAGACATCTGCTCTTATCATGTCAGACCACACTAAACATGCTTCCAGTCTAATGAACATCCTTTCATTATTTTTGTATTTATTTTGTCAGTCCATCTAGCCTGAACTCTCCCACATTCCAATAATGTTTTTCTCAAACTCTTCAAGGAAGCTAAGCTTATTCAGTACCTCTTAGAAACACATCAGCCACTCATGCCTATTTCTGATTATTTTGTATTTCTGTAACTATTCTGTATTTGACTTGCTTTCTCTTTGCTTCCCTTCACTGTAGCTGTAAATTGCTCTGTTCAGAAAGTTTTTTCTTTGTGAATGCCTCTATTTTACATTAATTAAACTGATTTATAGTAAGTTCCCAACTTACTTGTTGGAAGTTTCCTGTAACTCAATTCTTACTGGAGACAAAGGAATATTCCAGACATAGGCAGAGTAAGATTTTGAACAGTAAACTATAATTAAAAAAAAAAAAATCACAAAGCCATTTCATACTTAGAGGCAAGAAAAAATCTAAGGCAAAAATTCCTTGGTTTTCAGAGCCTGAGTTTTATACAACATTTTTACTAAAGACTCTGTTACACTGTCAGAGTTGACAGACTCTAAGTTTGGTTTCCTTTCAGTACCACTTCTGCTTTAGGGGTAATCAGAACTGCAGTTCAGAGTCTTTGATTAAATGCATTTATGGATTGGACAAAGAGGGGCATCTGCATTACTACAGAAATTGTTCAAGTAACTTTTTTTCAATTTATTTAGCATAATATTGACATGGATAAACATTACTTTTCTTCAAATGCTTGTCTTGTGTTATAGACTGTATCATGTATGTTAAACACAGATTTCTTCCATATTCTGGTAGAATATGGTGCAGACAGTGTTGGAATATATATATAATTTTCCTAATTCATTTTTAATTAGTTGTTTTAACTAATTGTAAGCAATGCCCACTGTTAGCCAACACCACTTAAGTTTTTTCACAGACCTACTTTGATCATTAAATCACTGAAACCTTGAGTTTGTTAAAACTAAGCCTAACAATCTTCAGTGAACAAAGCCAAAAGAATTTGAAGACTGGGCATCTGGGATCCTAAATTTATGGCCATTCAAGAACATTAGAGTAACCAGAAGATATGGAGGAGATGAAGGCTTGGAAAGTTGGAGAAAAATATAAAAGAAGGAATAAAGGATGTGGACCAGATTAGCATGAAGAGAAGGAAATCAATAACTAAGAGGGGGTTCCATGTTATCACCCAGAGTTTCCAGTTTGGCTGTAGGGAGATTTTCTTCTGTACTTTCTGTATTATTTGGCTTATCTGTCACTATCCAGTCTTGCTGACCAACACCAGAAAGGCTTTCTTTGAGACTGTTAGAATCTGTAGTTTGCTCCGATTGTGGTCCAGGTTGTTGTTCTGTGTCCATGTCTTGTGTTTCACTGTCAGCTTTCACCTTGGCAGCATTCCTGAAAACAGCTCTCATGACAACTGGGACTGACATGCAACTGAAGAAGGAAATAACACATTAGTCACTACTACAGACATCATACTTTCTTTAAAGTACTTCTGTTTTTTAAACTGTAGCTGACAACGGAATGAAAACCAGCATTACCTCCTTTCTGTTTTTATCTACCTCCTTTCTGTTTTTGTCTCATACAACCTGGTGTTACTTTGTAGCCATAATATAAACTACATGTGCTGTACCAGAAATATATGTTAACATACTAAAATTTAGTGCTGAGTCTTTGAAGTTAGGTGTGCACAGAAGCTTTGACTGAAAAAGTAGGAGGCCTTTCAGTCTGGTCAACAAAAAAAAAAGTCATAAGGGTGCTTCTAATGAAAACCAAAACTAAGAACATTGAAATATATTCATTCTTCTTGAGTTTTATGATTGTAACCTTCATGTTTTGTGTAACACAGGTACAGAAGGTATCTTTTCTAAAACACTGTTTATACTGGAGGAGATTTTTTTCCCACTCATAACCTGGTTCCAGAAATATTACCTTGTTTAAAATCAGGTTCAAAATCCAACCTGCATTGGTTTTGTGGTCATCAAACACATGATAGTTGTGTACTAGCTTGTGCCAAATCACTTAGTGCTCTTAGACTATGTTCTGAATCAGTTTGTCTAGCCTATGTTCATGTATCACAACAACTCGCTGTCTTGGAATTTGTTCAGAAAACAAGCCAGAGTCAGTATTGTAGACATGCCATATACAACTCACTTTCTGAAGAGAAGTACTGATTGCTATTAGGTAGATGTGTAAAAAGACCTTTCCATGCTATTCGAAGTTATGCTAGACATGAGACTGTCATCAGCTAGAGTCTTCAGAAAAGCATCTTTATAAAATGTAAAACTCTTCAGTCAATAGTCTTTATTTGCTTCCATATGCTTTCTACTAGAAACACTTCATCACTGTTAATGTTTAAAATTTTTGAAAGAGATACTTAAGATATTGAAGTAACTTATTCCCATTATTGTATTACAGTACTAGAGTGAAGTTTTCCAGTTGCTGAGTTCATGACATTATGAGTGCACATGATATTTCCATTTAATGGACATCTGTTATGAAATAAAAGTACTTACCGTTTCACAGCTGTTGCTATGAAGTCATCAGTAGAACTTAGAGTTGGATCTTGAGGATTTAAATGAAGGTGACATTGGACTTCTCTGGAGGTTATAACATCAATTACCACTAAGAAGGAACAGAACAGAAAAATCTTTGTTTTGAAATACTTAGAAACATTGAAAACCATCCTTTCATTTTGATGCTTGAAGAGATGCAAGACAAGTCAGTGGAAAGAGGTTTGCAGCAATATATTTGTATGACTTGTTTTTCCTTAATATACTTAAATCAGAAATAGTGGAAGTTACAATTTATTAATTAAATGTAGGCCAAGACAAAACAGGACTTTAATATTTGCATTTAGTTTCTGTATTATTCTGAGTACAGAACACCTTCTAGTAAGCAGTTTATATACAAGTGCATACACTTCGTGTTTTTCCTGGGCTGCACACTGTTGAGTGGCCCTTAGACTGTTTGTAACTGAGAAACATAGTGCAGGAGCCTAGATAGAATCAAGTCCCCTGTCAGCTCAGTAGAGAGAACAGTAGCAGTTATTCCACACATACCACAGGCTAAATTCTCTTTCACAGGATGAAGGAAAAAGACAGAAAAGCTGGTGTTCTTGTGTGGTACCACTTCAAAGTAAAGCAGTTCTGAATCATCTAGAAATAAAAATACTTATATATATATATACTGTTTAGTGATATCCACCATTGAAGCTGGGTTCTTTTTGGCTGAATTACATGCCAGAATTTTAAAAATACTGATACAGTAGTCTAATTTTTCATTACTTCGATGACTTAGCTTATGTACATAGAATGAGCATAGAATTTTTTTTTAAAAAATCAATACAGTGTTAAGAATTTTTTATCATTTACAGTACTCCACAAGTAATGACAGTTTTGGCAAGGGAGTTGTAAAATCTGTCAACACCCAATTTAGAAACTAGTTTGTCTCTAATACTGTGCCATCACTTCCAGCCACACAATTTACCTTCATTTATATGCTTCTCAGAGACACAGCTGCTGATAAGAGTGTTATATGCCACTTGATGTCGAAGAATCTCTATTATGCCAGGCACACACTTTGGATGGCTAAATGGGATTTTACTGACCAAGGCTCCTGCTAAACCTGATTTTGCTGAGCCCATGTTTATGAAGTAACAGTGCTTTGGGCAATCTGGAAGAGACTAAGCAACAAATAATGGTGATGTTTCAAGGACTGAAAATAGGAAAGTAAAGCTTGATGTTATCAGGCAATTGTACAATCTACAACAAAAATATTTTTGAAAGATACATTTCTAGCATGTCCATGGTACCTATGCATTTCTAGTAGAATCCTTAGCAGAAGCTAAACAAGATCCACTCTCCCTCCCAAATACATCCAAATAAGGCAAATATACCCAGAGCCAAGTGGTCAGGAGCTCAAGTGTCACCAGTTCTTCCAAATATTTTTCAGAGCCCTATAGGCTATAAAAATGTTAGTGGCCAAAATAATAATATCATAGTAATGCTGCTTGACAGTTACACAAACAGGATAGTTTTGCTGGAAATCTCTTCTGGACATCAGATGTTGTTCCAAGCTCCATCACTACTACTTTTTCTTTGGAAAGATATGTTTGGCTGGAATATCTCATGATTCATTTGAAGATGAGGAGGATATAGTAAGAAAAATTTACCACCTGTCCATGTTTACAGTGATTCTATGACAAAATTAGAAATGGAGTATGGTGATATCTACTTCAGGATGCCAAATGGAATGTCCCCTTAAGAACAGGGCAGGGCAGTTAATGAGGAGGGCCTACATTAACAAAGGCTGAAGAGCTTTTCCTTGTGTGTTCATGGATCAAACATATATCCACTACGCTCATTTAAAGGTTAGAATGCAATTTAGTAGTTCTAGAAATAAAGTCTTTAAACTCAGAAATAAAACCTCCCACCAAGTACAAATATTTTAGGGAATTGTTGAAAAGTTACAGAGCCTTTCATGTGCATCCAATAGAAAACAAAAGATTATTCCTATCTTACAGAAGAGAAGAGCTTTGCCAAACATTATTTTAGTATGGTGTGAATTTACTACTACCTTCTATATCACCACGTCAAGGTCCAAGAACTAAGCAGGCAATGAGCTCTATGGACACTGCTAGTAGAACAGAAAAAAAGTACCCTCAAGTTTTGCTGCCATTAATTGCAAAATTAATGTTTCCTAGCAAAAAAATTAGATCTTTGAAGCTTGTCTTGTAGTTGCCCTGTACATAAATCTGGCAGAAAGCATCTTAACCACAACTTTCTGTTCTAAAACTTAACATCTAATGCAGCCTAAGCAACTGTATTTCAATAATGCAGTTATTAAAAAGAAAGCCTTCTTCAGTTAAACATCCTTGTCTCTAGATAGCAGTTGGCATCACTGTTGTAACATTTTATATTTTTCTTCCTGCCAGTCCCTTTAAAAGGAATCAATAGTCCCACTGTTACCTAATTAAGAAGCCCCTTTTGTTAAAACAGTGTGACATGCAGCATGATAAAGATCTTAAAAAATCTAGGTAAGTACCTTCCTGGGACTTGCTCCTCACACCAGTCAGTAAGTTTTCTTCTTTTTAAGGCATTAATGATAAACTTCTGAGCAATTTTTAGAAGAGTAAATATTTGGGTTACAGACAAATTAGCATGACTTTAGCAACCAAGCACACAGTGTTTTATTAAGGAGCATGAGATGCTCACCTACATGAAAGGCTCTAATACTGATTTTTAAATTGAACTATTTCCTAAAGACCCCTTTTGTTGGGATTCTGGGAAACCTACATTACTTGCTTATGGGGAAATGGTAATTCAGTATATCTATCTCCTGCGCAACAGCACAGTGTGTATCAGATGCACACTATACTTACCACAAAGAAACAAGATTTATTTGTAGACAAGTCTTCACTGCATTTTTCTTTAAGAGTAGACTGAACAATTAGCTCATACAGTGGAGCTAGTTTCAAGCCAGAAATCTGAATTCCTGAAACCAGGTCATTATTTTTATTAGCAATTAGGTTAAGACAGTAGGTTATGAAAGCTATTATTAAAAACAAACCCAATGTTTTGAAAAGACAAAAATATTGATTTTATTTCTTATTCCCCCATTTCGCTATTGGAAAATTGAGGCAGAGTGTTTAACTTTGCCTGTACTTGTCATAGCTTTAGAATTTTTGTGTTTTGCACTGGTTGTTACACTTGGACTGGTAGAACAGAATATGTTCTGCCCAAGAAGCAACTTCTTGCAACTTTAACATGGGGAATCAAAAAGCAAATAAGTATTGCATAGTCACGGAAGTACTTCATCATAAGAAACAATTATAACATGCCTGTGAGCTTCTGTATCTCTTCAATACTGGATGAAGACACTGGAATAGGCTGATGAAACTTCAGAACAAAATGAGCTGGCAAATCCATGCTTAGTTCATCAGTCAGTTGCAAAAAAGCAGGGTTGCTAGGAAAAAATTTGTCAGAATGAAAGTTTTGTTACAGAAATTGCCATAACAAGGACTCCTAATGCAAGGCCACTATTAGCAGTTTATTATGTTCCATACATTTTCTGACTTGCAAAGTGTTTTGCTTTATAAATGCAACGTTAATAGTTTAAACCATGGTTAATGTGAAAATCGACAGAAAGGAAAAGTGAGACACAGAATCTGGGTGGTGTTTTTTACAAATAATATTAAAGTATTTTAGTTTGGAAAGTTACTTCAAACTTCCCCTTCAGACAACACTGTGGTAGAGAGAGATGAGGTGTCAGTACCCATAGTGGGATGACAAACTATTTTGTGTATTTTAGGTGTAATATCTTTCAGTATATGCTTTCTTTACTGCGAATCTATATCTTGTTGAATACTAGGAAGTTCATTAATATTGCTCCAGTGTCTCTTTCTGGCTTCAAATCTATGAATAAATTCATAGTTCAATGCAACTGACACAGTTAAATATGAAGATAATAATTTCAAAGTCCATTTGGGAAAACTGTAAAAGCCACAGATTATAGACGGTGTAGCTATGGAGCATAAAGCCATAAATGATACAGAACTTCCTGTTTCAGCAGAGGCTAAATGTAAGTTATGTGGAAGTCAGTGCCAGGGACTTGTAAGTCCATTTCTGTATTAACACAAGTGTCCAGAGCCTCACCTGTCCTCTCCAGCTTGAGGATCTATAATTAATGGAGAAAGAGGCAGTTTGTGGAGTGTATCTGTGCCTTCAACAGTTACAACTGTTTTAGTTCCACATACCTGGAAACCTGAGGGAGAAAGAGAATAGCATTATTTTCCTTAATTCAGTGTATATTAATCCTATGCATACAAAATATACAATAGTAAGGACTTGGAAGGTCAGGTCCAACTGACAGCCACAGTGGTGTGGGCAGTGAAGAGAAGCCTACACTGACCACAGCCAAAAGGCCAAAGTTGCCCAAAGATGATAGCAGCAATAGCTGAATCAACAACCAAGACATGGAACGTAGTTTCCTGATGGACATTAAAACTGTGCCAAAATGCATCACATAAACTATTCTACTAAACTAGAATTTTAAATTTTAGTTCTGAGCTTTCATTAGTTAACTTTTCTTAATGAAACAGGTAGTATTGAAAAACTCTTGTTATCTATTTCTGCTGAAACAGCAGGATAACTGAAATAGCTTTACCATTATTTAGTTCTGCTTCCAAAACTTGATAGGGAGAAATGTAAAATTCAATGTTCATTGGGGTTCCTGAGGAATAAAAAAATAATGGTTACTATACAAGTTAGTAGAGGAAATACGATGGGTGCCTTGACACAAAGGTGAAAAAACCAACACTGTAGATGGGCAGAGGGGATTCCTTGTAAGAGTACATCTCCACTTATAATATCTGTTTAATATATGTTCTGTATATATGTATGTTATCTGAGAATACAGGCACAGTAAGTCACTACAGCAAGTTTTATTTATAGTAGAGGATCTTTCCTGTACACAAAGATCAACTCAGTAGTGTGTTTTGATTACAATTCTTTGAATTCAGAAATGGGAAAAGAAAAAAAAGGGGAGAAAAAGGGGGGGAAAAAAGGGAGAAAAAAAAGGAAAAAAAATCACCTCCAGTTCTTGGCACCAGGTGTCCTACTTTTCCATTAAGTACTTCAGTAACTCTGTTTAGATTCTGTGTTCTATTTCAAAACACATCTTAATTAGTGTTTCCTGCATTGCACTGCTAGCTAAACTAATGTAATTTCTAATTTGTATCCTTAATCAAAAGAAGACAATGTTTTCTTGGAAGTAGATTGTATGTCCAGCTTCCAAAAGACCACAACTCCACACATGCATTACTTCTGGGATTTGGGCTACCACTTTCCCTGTATCTGAGCTCTTTCATGTTGCACTTTGGTGTGCTATTTACCAGAAATTAAGGGGGTCAAAAATATTAGAGTGGAAACTGGTTGAGCAAAGAATGAAGAAATAGCCTGGATAAACTAACTTGGACAGAGCCACTTTCTGATTTCAAGTGTGTTCATATAGCTGAATACATACAGCCATACGTTTATATAGCTGTGCACTAACTCTGGAGTGCATTGACTTACAGCATAGACAGGACAAATAATCTGTTTAATTTATAAATAATATTAACTGAGATATCATTGAACAGCAAGGATACAGCACATTAGTTCATAGTGTTATTATGCTTCATAAGGGAAAACTGCAAAAATAATCCAAGAGGGTGTTTCAAATTACAGGAGGCCATATCTGCCAAGGTATGTGTGTATGTAACTTAATAGGCAAGGCATCAGAGAAGATACTTCAAAAATCCAGAAGGAAAGCACTGCCCTCAACTCTTATTTATTGAAAATAATGAAAATCCTTATACAATTACCAGAAGGTTTAGGAAACTGTTCCCCATCTGTCTGTAATCCTACTCTATGAAAGGACAAATGAGAAAAGGGAGGAGAAAAGCTGGCATCCACTCCTCCTGATCTAAAACCTGAGGACTAAATCAGATACCCAAACAGCAGAATCCCAAGAGGTCTATTTTACTTCTGCCACAGGGAGATGTAAACATAACTGCTGACTTTCAGACACACTGTTTACTTCCAGTGGGTGGTCATGTGCACACACCCCCAAGCTTTGTAACCAACCAGTTTCCCAGGAAGTCCCTTAGATAAAGCACAGGAGCTCAGTAGATAGACTGGTTTGCTTGTCTGGGATTGACAAAGGCTTCAAGCTTCCCAGTGGGAGAAAACTCATTAGCCTTCCACATCCTGCTCTATAATTAGATCAGTTAACTTGTTTTTTAGTGAAATGAAAGGGTGTGGGTAGAGGTAAAGGGACAAAGGCATAGACTGTAAGTTACCTGTCAAGAAGAGACATTGAATAAAGGTCTTTTTCAAGGGCCTGCAAAGCAAGATATCCCTTAGCTTTCATTTCGCTGGGAGAGAGAAAAAAACAATTTATAATTTTTGTAAGTAAACAAAAGTTAGGCTATGGATTTCAAAAGTTTTTGAGTAAAAAATAACTACAACCTGTTTCCTGGAATTTGATACATATTTGACAGGTCTTCTAGAATCTTGCCAAAGGCATCATAGTTCTTCATTCTAACAAAAAGAAATAATGACTATCACACTACTAAATGAGATAGAAAATAACTCTTTTATACATAACTTGATAGAAAAGGCACCATTTCAAAGAGACAGTGGGCCCCTCCTTATCAGATCAAGTAGCAGTACGGATTTAAATTTTCTTAGAAGATACCAGAAAATGTGAACCTTTGGTTTTGTTGCAAGAAGCACTGTAATTACAGCTGAAACTGGCACTGAAGTAGGCACTACTGAAAGCAATAATTGTACATGAAACGCAAATATGACAGCTCATCAGCTGCAACACACTTTTCCTGATGTTCCAATAAAGCTAGTCATGTAGTACTACTTCCCTAAGACCTTGCATGCATACATTGATCTTTTCAATAAAATATCAAAGTTGTATTGATGCCGCACTTCATAGCACCATGTGAGAGAGACAGACCTTAAATATAACTGATAGATACATCAATCAAAAAAAAAAAAAAAGAATGAAAAAAAATGGGACAAGTGGCTTGGTTTGTAAATGAATGACTGCTCAAACCCCAGAATTTCTGTGGATTTTGAGTTGGTGTGGCAGCGCGGAGCAGTGTTCAGACTAACCCACCTGTGCTTAAGTGCTTTACTCCTGTGCTTAAGTAGATTTTACATGAATTTTACAAGCCTTACTAGACTCTGGTGCAGCAGTCACAAAGACAGCTCAAGACTTTCCTTCCTTTCCTATGCAGATGTGGCTATAGTGTGGATCAGCAGAGACAAAATAAGCCTGCCTGAACTTTTACACTGGGACAAACTCTTTCAAACCTGGAACCTAAACAAGTCACTCAGATCTCCTCTGTCTCTTTCCAGCTAGACTAGTGGGGAAGCAGGGAAAAAGGAGGGAAGCAGGCATGCATGGTACAGGAACAGACACAGCACTAGACTGTGCATTACCTGGCTGGTTCATCTTCATTTTATAGTTACTTTGAGACTCATGGGAAACATTACACATATAACAAACTGCCTTACGACCAAATAAAATACTACACCAAGAGGTGTAGAAGGGATACCTGTGCTTTGCGACAAATCTTAACAAAACCAGGAAGGCAGAAAAGTAGCACCCACAGTACCAATGGTAACTGTATGCCAGTGCTCAGAGCCAAACTGCTGGCATTAACATCACTGGAAGTCAAAAATCTAGGAAAATGCAAGTTCAAGATTTAAGTCATAGCTGTTTACACCCATAAAGCTAATACAACTTAATTTCTGAGGAAAAAGAGGGCTGAAAAAACTGATGATGAATAATACAAAAGAGAGATTAAACACTAAAGGTCAATGATTTTTCATTCTCTTTTTATCTTCTCTATTTAGTATTCGGCCACAGTATTTAAGAATCTAATTTCCTAAATATACTATTATTATTATTATTATTATTATTATTATCTGTAACCTTGATCATATTCATTGAAGAACTTGTAAATAGATTTAAAGTGGTGGCCTGACCTGGAGCAGCAACTATTCAGACAGAATAAAATGTGGTAATAATAAATATATATATAGTGCCCTACTGCTACCTGAGAAAATTAGGGTCACATCTCCCCCTATGCATTTGCAAAGAAACTCAGGCCATGTGATACCACCTTGCTTTCATTGCGGTGAGAGAATCCTGAAGGAAAGGCAGTTAAAGTATTTGCATAAGGACAATACAAGGGCTATTTAGTATTTGATGGAAGGAGGAGAGGAAAAATAATACCTAGGTTGTATGTGTAAATCTGCCAGTTCTGAATTGTCATCATCAGTCCATTACCAAAACTATGGGTCCAAGTAGTTCTATAATTCTTGCAATCAAGACAAAGGCCAATATTCCAAGGCTGTGTTTGACTGGCAGCTAGAGCCAACATATTGGGGATTACTCTTTACCCTTGCTCCATTGAAGCAGATGCATTCGATGGAATGACTTGAGAAATAAATAATGCCTGGAGTACCTTTACAAAATTATATTTGCTTCAGTTTTAGCCTTGAATTTACAAATTCGAAGCAGATAATAATAGTTACAATGACAACCAACTTCCAATATGGAGGATTGGAACCAACTTCCCACAAGAAATGGAATCCAAAATGGTGTCACTTCTATTGTTTTCTGGATTCATATTATTGTTTCCTGATCCTCTTTCCTTTTTCTTTTTTTTTCCCCTCTTCAGTTTCTACACTGGAATGGTTCTAGCATGAGGAATTCCTTTCCATTCAACATGAAACCCTATATGTGATTCTTTACCTTAGAAGCTGGACCAAATCATCACAAACCTACAGGAATAAGAGACAGGAGTTTCATCTTTCTTGCCATTTGTGATAAATCTTCTATAAGCACTTCATTAGTAATTATAAGCTTGATCCCCATTACTTTTAAGTAGCTGTATGGTTAGCATAAAAAAAAAAAAACATCCCCAACACTCAAAACCAAGATAACAGTGCAATAGCTAAAAAAATATTATAATAATTGGAAGAACAAAGGCTCTATGAAAGTGAATAAAATTAACAGAAATAGTTTCCTGATACACTCTTTCAGGAAGAAAATTGCATCTTGACCAGTTTTTCTTTTATTGATTGTGCTAAAATTCTCTGAATATGCATTTTCATTCTAGTGATACTGTCCAGCACTCACTGATCAACAGACCTGTGCTGTTAAGTGAACAATTTGAAATTCCAGGGCTGACTTCAACTAAAAATAATGGACAAAATTAGCTCCAATGTAATAACAGTAATAATGTAATAATCTGGATACTTAGTGACAAAAGGCAGAGTTTACATTCCCCAACCCCCCCCCCCCCCCCC